>NC_053036.3:190489442-190800174 GCF_002575655.3 Aegilops tauschii subsp. strangulata
GAATGTTATCTCTTCGGACCTGTAGTTTTCTGGCGTGCAGAATACCACATCAAGGGTGATTTTCCCCGCACATCGCGCCTCCCGGCTAGGGATAATTCCTCGGAAGGTGGTGCGGCTTTGCTCAATGCGGCTTTTGTCTATTTCCATTTTGTTGAGAATTTCCTCGTAATGAGGTTTAATCCGCTGCCACCGTCCATGAGCACTTTAGTAAGCCAAAAGCCGTCCACAATCGGACTAACGACCAAAGCGGCTGGAGCTCGGGCTATTTGGAATGGCGGTTCATCACTGGCATTGAAGGTTATAGTCGTGTCGTTCCAGGGATTTGTTGCTGCAACGCGGCAGACTTCGGCGAGACTGCGGAGTGCTCGCTTGCGCCTGTTATTTGAGGCGAAAGCCTCGAAGACTGTCAACACTGTATTGTTGCTTTCTACGGGATGATGCTCTGCGGTATCATTGATGAGGAGATCCTCGCCGCTCTTGGCCACTTGCCGAAGTATCCAACACGCCCTGTAGTGGGCTTTGGTTTCTTTGTGATTGGATCGGGCGACTTGTGAGAGTGCGCCCTTTTAGTTTGGACGAAGGGTTTATTGAGGGCGGGTGGATCCCAGAATTTTGCTTGGGTTTTCCAGGCGCTTTCCATCGCACAGTACTTCTGTACTATGGCCGCCAAGTTGGCGAAGTGTACTATGTCACGGCGACGTATGGCGTTGAGGATTCCCTTGTCCATGCAATTATTGCAAAATAAAGAAATTGCGTCTTCCTCGTGACAGTCCTTGACCTTGTTCATTACAAGGAGGATTCTGGCCCAAAAGTGATGCACTGTCTCTTGGGGCTCTTGTCTAATGTGGGAAAGATCGCTTGCATCTAGGTGGGTGGGTAGATTTAAGTCCAAACCCTGACCCGATCTAAGGCTCAGAGGAGCTTCCAAATTCGATAGTTTGGGATCTGGGACATTGCCCAATTTTTCTGGCCCACTGTCCGATTCTAAGTTCGGAACTTGGGCCATGTCCTTCCGCAAACGGGTATCCGGCTCTGAGAGCTCAGGAATCCGGACATAGTTCGTCCTCAAAATAGAGGAAGAATCGGTGCATTGCTCCTCCACCGCCGCTATCTGATGGGTGACCGGCGGAGAATTAATCTCTCTTTGGTCGGGTTTAAGCCCGATCTGATCGTAGTCTGTAGCGACTCCCAGGGCAGCGATGCAATCCAAGAGCTCGTTCAAGGACGAAAGCTCCATTGGATCCATCTGCTCGGCGTATTCCGAGCTGACGTGGAGGTTGTTTTCGATGACCCGAGAAGTCATCGTCGGTGCGGTGGCCGAACAGGCGGTCATGACGAAGCCGCCTAGTCGGAGAGTTTGGACTATAGCCAGAGCTCCCCCATAGGTGATGTTGTCCTTGATAACAAGGCGAGCCATCAAACCGTACCGTGACGACACAGTGGAACTCTCAATGAAAGCACCAATGTCGGTGTCAAAACCGGCGGATCTCGGGTAGGGGGTCCCGAACTGTGCGTCTAAGGCTAATGGTAACAGGAGGCGGGGGGACACAATGTTTACCCAGGTTCGGGCCCTCTTGATGGAGGTAATACCCTACTTCCTGCTTGATTGATCTTGATGATATGAGTATTACAAGAGTTGATCTACCACGAGATCGGAGAGGCTAAACCCTAGAAGCTAGCCTATGGTATGATTGTTGTTGATGATGATGTTGGTCCTACGGACTAAACCCTCCGGTTTATATAGACACCGGAGGGGGCTAGGGTTACACAGAGTCGGTTACAGAGATGGAAATCTACATATCTGAATCGCCAAGCTTGCCTTCCACGCAAAGGAGAGTCCCATCTGGACACGGGACGAAGTCTTGAATCTTGTATCTTCATAGTCCAACAGTCCGGCCAAAGTTATAGTTCGGCTGTCCAGATACCCCCTTATCAAGGACTCCCTCAAAGACCACTTATACCAGTGCTAAGTTAGGAAAGATATATATGACCAGGATTGTATGTCTGCACGGAGTTTCGAGGACCATTGTATCAGATAGAGGAACCCAGTTTACCTCAAAGTTCTGAATCAGTTGCATGAAACTTTGGGTACCAGGCTAGAGTTCAATACAGCCTTTCATCCGCAGACAGATGGACAGACCGAGAGAGTCAATCAGATTCTGGAGGACATGTTGAGACCATGTGCGCTAGATTATGGATCCAGTTGCGACGACAATTTGCCTTATGCAGAGTTCACTTACAACAACAGTTATCAATCCAGTTTGAAGATGGCCCCTTTCGAAGCTTTGTACGGAAGGAGGTGCAGGACACCATTGTTGTGGGATGAAGTTGGAGACCGTCAATTGTTTGGACCAGATTTGATCAAAGAGTCTGAAGAGAAGGTTAAGTTGATTCGCGATAGGCTCATGGTAGCCCAATCCAGGCAGAAGAGCTATGCGGATTCTAAACGCAAGGAGATAGTTTATGAAGTCGGAGATAGAGTTTATCTTCGGGTGTCCCCACTTCGAGGAGTAAAGCGTTTTGGAGTTAAGGGAAAGCTAGCGCCACGTTTCATGGGACCATACAAAGTTTTGGAACATATGGGAGAAGTTGCCTACAAGTTGGAATTGCCCGAAGGTCTGTCACGAGTTCACGACGTGTTCCACGTTTCCCAGCTGAAGAAGTGCCACGCGGATATGGCCGATATCCCTCTGAGAGGTACAGTGCCACTGGAAGCGATTCAGTTGGATAGCGATTTGACCTATGAGGAGAAACCAGTCAAGATTCTCGAGTTTGCCAGCCGAGTCACCCGCGGCAAGGTTATCAAGTTTTCCAAAGTTCAGTGGAGCCATCATACCGAAGACGAAGCCACCTGGGAGCGAGAGGAAGACCTACGGAAGGACCACCCTCACCTATTTTCTAGCCAACCCGAATCTCGAGGGCGAGATTCATCTTAAGGGGGGTAGGTTTGTAACATCCCAAATTTTCAATTTGGAATGTTATACATTAGATCATCATTGCATATCATATTTTAGTGCATTTTGGCTTCATCCTAGAAATTCTACGCAACTCAAGGACCCACGGAGAGAGTTGGGGATTTCGTTATTTTCATATCTGAGTTTTCTCAAATTTTGAAAAGAGGATCGTTTGATTTTAATTATTTTCTCTTTGAATATTTCTTTTATAAAAATAAAAGAGAGGGGATAAAATGACTTTCCCAAAATAAAGAAATATTGGAGATTTAATATTAAAATCAAATAAGAATTTTATTCAGAGTTTCGTCGCTATTTTATTTGATTTAGGAAAATATGCGTTTTTCAAAATTGCATTAGAGGCCCAAATAAATGTTCACTTGGTCCGCTATGTTTTTAGAGCACGGGGAAAATTTATTTCAGGATTTTTGGAGTCCGTTTAGTATTTTTTTTATTTGTTTTTCTGCGTGGAATATTTAAAAAAATCCACCGACCTACCGGGCCGTGTCCGGCTAGGACTCCCAGCCCGGCCGGCCTTATAAGCCGGGAGGCCCGACCCCCACCACCGAACCCTAGCCGCCAACCCCGCCTCGCCCCGGTCCGCGCGCCGCGCCGCCGCCGCCGCCGCCGGAGCCGAACGCCGCCGCCGACTGCCGCCACCCGCCGCCGTCCCGTCGCCCATTGCCGGAGTCCGCCGCCCCGCCCTCGTCGGACCTCGCCGGAGGTAGCCGCCATCGCCGCAGTTTTCGTTAAGAAAACCGTCGTTTTTTTAAGAACCCCGGTTTTTTATATAGATCGGTTTATTTTTTCGGTTTAGTTAAATAGCGAATGCCCGTTCATTCGTTCGTTTTAACGAACGATTTTCACCGTTTAGCCGAAGACAGCGAACGTTCGTTCGTTAGCCTGTTCGTCAGTTTTCTTTTTCCAGGGTTTTCCCGCGATTATTTTCGATCGCGATTTCTGACCCGATTTTTGTTTTAGTATAACTTTTCGCTCGTTTATCGGAATCAGGCGATTCAAGCGCCTAGAGTTTCATCTCGAAGCCTTCTTTCTGTTTAACCAACTTGAACAAGATTTTGCTACTGTAAAATTTGACTTAAGATCAGATTAGTAAACGGAGCTTGTTTCTTTCGCAGTTTGAGTTTCGTTGCTTCGTTTGATTTGATTCTTTTTGCAAACCGGAGTTCTTAAGTTGAAATTTCTGGTTAGATCTTTTATTTGAGTTTTACTCGTGTTTCTAGTTGAGTGCTTATTGTATGCTTGTTTGTTTGTGATAGACTACCCGGAGTGCGAAGCGTGCTACTACGAGTCTCTAGGTTTCACGGATCATCAGCAAGGCAAGTAACACTTTGATCATACCTCTTTACCACCTAGTTTTTATGCATTAGTTTCATCCTCAAACAATTGCATGGTTAGGAGCTGTTAATATGTGGGTTTGGGGAAGTAGATGAGGTAGTACCTATTGTCCTGTTTATTATCAAACCCTTGGGAGTTACTTCTACGTTGCTTATATTGCTATGCTATGCTAGTAGACGTGGATTGGGTTTGAGTGATTTTTCCATGACAGATGTGAGATTGTTAATTAATGGTTAACTTAAGGTGGCTACTTAAATACACATATGGGTGGATTGAGGCACCTGGGGAACCCAGTGTTGCCTATTTTTTGGAAATCCCGGGGTACCGTGTGATTCTCCTATGGACCGCCATCCAGGCTCAAAGGGATCATAAGATTATTCATGCTAGAAACTTCCGTGTGCAGCCACAAGCTATTATGGGCTCTAGCATAGTTGATTAAGTTGTGTGACCTCTTACAGTGGTAGACTAGCAGATGTAGGGGATGTAGGTGGTACTGTCTACCCATCATAAGGTGCTAACGCTTCCGAAAGACTGTGTCTCGGTCATCCGTTTCTCAAACACCGTGTAGTGTGAGAAATCCAATGGAGGAGATTGAGTCTTGTGGGGAAAAGTGCGCAAACCTCTGCAGAGTGTACAAACTAATCATGGTTAGCCGTGTCCCCGGTTATGGACGTTATTGAGTATCTAGTACTTGGATTGTCATGTGGATCTCATCCCTCTTAATATAATTTGTTGGGTTTAATGATGATGCTTAATTGGGATTGAGTTGGGTGAACCTTCTCAATGTTTAACAACCACCATGATAGTTAAATAAATTTTATTCCTTTGTTGTAGGGAAAAATTGGCTTTTCGCAAAACTTTAACCATAGAGCTTTCCACCAGCCATATATGCATGTAGTGATAGCTTTATTCTGTTCATTACTCTCTTGTGTTACATTGCCAGCATATTCCATGTGCTGACCCGTTTTCGGGCTACAACGTTCATGTTGCAGACTTTTCAGACGACGAGAAAGGTGCGTTAGGTCGTGATCTTTCACTCAGTGATGTCGTTGGACTTGATGGACTCACTTTATCTTCCAAGCCTTCCGCTGTTATTGTATTTAGATGGCCTTAAGCCATACTTATTGTAATAAGTTCTCTTTTGAGACATTCGATGTAATAAGTGTGTGATTGCTACTCTATTATAAATCCTTCAAGTATAGTGCGTGTCAGCATTACCGATCCAGGGATGACACTGATGCACAGAGATCGGACTGTTTGAGGTCTGGTCGCTACACATGTTGCCATGTCATGATCATGCATCATATTGTGCATTGCATTGATTGTGTTTTCTATCTGTTGCCAGTAATTGTCCCCTCTCAGTAAGCGTGGTGCCGACGATGAGATCGATGACACCGATGAAGAACTATACTATCTTGAGAAGTGCCAGGCAAGCAAAACCCCCTTGTTCATTCCGATACAATCCCACTCTCTCACTCTTGCTCTCTTTTACTGCATTAGGACAACAACGATTCAACTGTTACATGTTGCGGTAGTTGAAACCCTTTCCTCTACATGGCCTGTCATTGCCACAGTAATAGATGAAACCCACTAGCATCAGTAGGAGTTGTTTGAGCCCTGATGTGCCTACTCATTCATGCTTGTTTGTCATGCCTGCTACTACTTATAGTTGAGTCAGGTCCGATTCATCGGGGATGAATTGGAATGTGGTGAACATGTCCTACTGTTGAGAGCTAAGTGTGTGAACACGATTTGGTAAAGGTAGTAGTGAGAGGCCATGTAGGAGTACATGGTGGGTTGTCTCATTGAAACCGTCCTCAGGAATTGAGTTCTGTGTTTGTGATCCATGAACAGCTACTACCACATGTTGGGCCCTGAAATATGACCCCGCTCGACTTATTAACCCCCCTTGTCCTCTGTCCAGGAGTTGCAAGTAGTTTCTGGTGTTTGTTGTATGCTGGAGGCCGTGCGCAGCGCTGACCCGAGGGGTGGGCTGTGATGCAGTAGGCACGTGGCACATGCCGGCTTTCGCTTGAAGTCTGTCGAGCACATGTCGTGTGCAGACGCTAAGTGGTGGAAATATGTGTGAAGAAGTACACCCCTGCAGGGTTATAAATGATCTATTTGAATAGCCATGTCCGCGGTAAAGGACCTCGGGGTTGCCTATACAGTTCATAGACACGTGAAAGTGGATACTCTAAAATGCGCAAGATAAGCGTGAGTGCTATGGATGTCGTTCTCGTAGGGAGACGGGAGCGGATCCATAGTGGTGTATTGATTGGTGAATATGTGGACTCGTCTGCGCCACCCCAAAAGAGTTACTTGCAGACGTAGTTCAGGATAGCCACTGAGTCAAAGCTGGGTTGCTGCAGTTAAACTCCACCACCCCTTTGTTGATACTGATGCATATGTAGCTAGTTCTGATGTAAGTCTTGTTGGGTACATTTGTACTCACGTTTGCTTAATTTACGTTTTTTGCAGTGAGACTTCAGTCTCGCTAGTAGTTCCGCGTGGACCTCGATGTGTAGCTTGTTACCTCAGCTATGATCTTGTACCCTTGGGAGGGTCTTGTAGATAGTCAGGCTTCTCAGCCTTTTTCATTTGTAGTTGTCTGTACTTAGACATGTTTATGCTTCCGCTTGTTGCTTGTATGTTCTATATGTTGGGTCATGGGACCCATGTTTGTAATATCTGGCTCTTCGGAGCCTAATGAATAAGTACTTTGAGTTGTAGAGTTTTGTTGTGATGCCATCTTGTATATGCACATATCGAGCATATTACGTGTATGATTTGAAATGATTGGTATGTCGGTGGGAAACGACACCTATGGGACCACGAGGATCCGTTCTGCGGTTGCGGGGCGCTGGGTGGTGAGGAGAGCAGGATCAGCAGCCAGTACAAGCACGCGGATCGTTTACCCTGGTTCGGGCCGCAGAGATGCGTAATACCCTAGTCCTGCTTGGATGTGTATATCTGTGTTCTTGAGGAGCTCGAACTAGCTACAAGGGGCGTAACTTGTCCAAGAGTCCGAAACCTTCTCCTGGATGCCCTGGGTCTCCTTTTATAGGCGAAGGGATCGCCACAGTGGTACCAGGAGGTGGCATCGGGGTACTGTGGTTAAGCTTATCGCTAGCTATTACGGGACAAGACGCATTTAATGCGCCCTTGACATGTCCCTTCCACTTTACCGCCGCTTCGCCCCGCCTCGACACGCGCCTGGGCCAGCGAGGCGGTGGCGCCATGTAGGCAGGCAAACAGCTGAGGTGGCGCGGTGGTGGAGCCTTCTGGAACCCCGACCTCGATTTCGACGCCGGGCTGGACAGCTTGTCGGGCGATGCAGACCTCTCAGGGATCAAGGAGTGCATCGAGCCCGTCATCAGCCGCTTCAGAGGAATCCGGAGGGTGGAGGGCCAGCGCCGGACTAGGAGCCCCGTTCCTCGTTGCCGCTGCGGGTCCATGACCAAGACAATTCATATCTTTAGTTAGGACCGCAGCAACAATTGGTGTAATATAACTCTGAAGTACTTTTGATATCATGCATTTTATTTTCCCGTTCGATTTCCCTTTGTATGTCCACCCTACGTTAACTGGGTAGGCTTGCCGGCGCGTAAACCCAGGGCGGCGTCTTGGGGACGGATCCCCATTGGCCTGCCGGGTGCGCTTGCTGCCGGGGGAACCAACTTACCGCCCTCGACGCGGCCGCTCGATCTGTCTAGCTTGACTCGAGTCAGAATGAAGAGCGTTGCCAATTGCAGAAGGCTACCCTGCCACTTTGGACGCAGCCGCTTGAGCTGTTGAGCGGACTCGGAACAGAACAAGGGTGTTGCCAATCGCGGAAGGGCCCCTTTGCGTGCAGGCTTCCATACATAGGGCAGAATCTCCAAGGACGATAACCTAATATTAAGAAGAAAAGTTCAATGTTTGGCATGACTTAGCTCTTTTGTTGCCGCAATGGCGTCCTACGCATTCGCAGGCGGTGTCTTTTTCTCCTGGCCATCTCCTTCTTGGGAGCCATGGCGATGAGGAACTGTGCCACCGGCCGCAAAACCAGATGCTCACTACTGCGCCCCCTACCTGGCGTGCCAAAGATGTCGGTGGGAAACGACACCTATGGGACCACGAGGATCCCTTCTGCGGTTGCGGGGCACTGGGTGGTGAGGAGAGCAGGATCAGCAGTCAGTACAAGCACGTGGATCGTTTACCCAGGTTCGGGCCGCAGAGATGCGTAATACCCTAGTCCTGCTTGGATGTGTATATCTGTGTTCTTGAGGAGCTCGAACTAGCTACGAGGGGCGTAACTTGTCCAAGAGTCCGAATCCTTCTCCTGGATGCCCTGGGTCTCCTTTTATAGGTGAAGGGATCGCCACAGTTGCACCAGGAGGTGGCATCGGGGTACTGTGGTTAAGCTTATCGCTAGCTATGATGGGACAAGACGCATTTAATGCGCCCCTGACGTGTCCCTTCCACTTTACCGCCACTTCGCCCCGCCTCCACACGCGCCTGGGCCAGCGAGGCGGTGGCGCCATGTAGGCAGGCAAACAGCTGAGGTGGCGCGGTGGTGGAGCCTTCAAGAAGATCTGCATGCCACCACGTAGGCATGTGCTGAGTTGGTGGAGGAGCGTTGAGTCGACACGCAGGTGCCTGCCCGGCTGGTGGGTTGGTAGCTGCATGGGATTGGTGGCGAAAAGATTGGCGGGTGCGGGCCTAGGTGCGGCCTCGCGGACGCCCTCGGCAATGGCCTTGCTGGGGCCCCGACACGGGTCTTGCCGTGGCGTTGCGGTCGTCCCCGGCAAGGATCTTGCCGGCGGTCTTGTGGGCTTCCTCGGCAATGATCTCACCGAGGCTCGCCGTCTTCCACTCTGCTGATTAAGAGTGTTGTTCTTGTCTTCACAAAGATCTGCATACCGCCATGGAGGTGCCTCCCGAGCCCTAGCCCAACGTGGTTGATGGCGTTGGAGACTGTGGGCTCAAGGGTGGCTCACTCCACTGGTGTTTGGACGTGCTGCCCCGGCAAGGGTCTTGTCGGGGGAGCCCGCTTTGTCCCTCTACTCTTTGTTGGCTCGATCTTGGCGTCGTCTTGTTTGTCTCGTGTTTTGGTTCTACCTCGGTTCATCTCCCCTGCCTTGCCAAGTGCGGCCGCGGCGCGTGGCTCCGACTGCCCGTGCACAAGTAAAGGGGACAAAAGGAGAGCCCCTACTTTTGTAGACCGACAGGAGCCCCTGGGCCTGGGCCACACATAAGTGCAACACGTTGTTGGGCCAGGACCAAAACGGTGCGCGGGTAGGCGGGGCGGTTTTTACCGTGGTAACTTTCTGTCTGCTGCGCTTCTCCACGACCCGCGTCGAATGCGTGACGTGGGGGTCGTGCGTGACGTGGGGGGCATGCGTGGGGTGGTTCCCGCACGCATGTGTGACGTTGCAGTTAATGGGAAAGGAGGCGGCCCGCGCCTTCCCCGTAAAAAGGAATAACCGCGGGCGCGCCGCTCACTTTACCCCTTCTGCGTCCTCTTCCGATCTTAGAGCCGCCGCCCCCTTCTCCTTCCTCCCTAAGCTTCGTTTTCGCTCGCCGTCATTGCGTTTCCGCCGCCCTCTGTCTCTCGCGGCCCCCTCCCCCCCTAGCCGCTATGGTGCCCAAATCCGTCAAGGGCAAGGGAGTGGCCAAGGACGCCGGTGCGACGGAGCCGCCGGAGAGTGCGTTGGCGGTGCTGCGGACGCAGCTCGCCTGCTTCCCCTCGACCGTTGACGAGTTCGAGCTCTTGGAGGCCTTCAAGCCCCTGTGGGAGGTGAAGACGGGGGGAGAGACGTCAGGGCATCCAGCCACGCGCGTCATCCCCGCAAACTTTGTCAAGGCTGCCCCAAATCCGTACCCCTTCTTTGTTGATTACTTCTCCTACGGGCTTTGCCCCCCTTTCTCCGATTTCTTCTGTGATGTCATGCACACCTATGGCTTCCGCCTTCTGGATTTTACTCCAAATGCGGTGGCGTGCATGTCCCTTTTCGCGCACCTCTGCGAGGGCTTCGCCGGGGTGCACCCCAACACGGTGCTCTTTTGCCATTACTTCTCCCCTCGAATCCAAAAGGGCGGTGCCATCTCTGGTTGCATCACCTAGATCCCGAGGTCCAAGGGGGCATACTCGGAGGGCGGCGCGAAGGAGAGGTGGGAAGAATGGTGGGGCCGGTGGTGCTGGATTGAAGAGAAGGACCCGCCTGCCTTTTGCCTGGTCCGCGACGCGCCGCCGATTCACCGAAGCGACTGGGGCGACCTCGACGCCGCCGATGTGAGGCTCATGGTCGCCACCACTAGGATCCTTTGCCTCGCCGAGGCTGGGCTCACCCTTGATATGATCGGGGCGGACTTTGTCCGTCGTCGGATTGCTCCGCTGCATAACAAGGGGAGGCCGGCCTGGCTTTTTACGAACCCCGCTGACATCATGCGGCTTTGCCCCAGCCTCGACCACAACTTCACGGTGCTGGGGCACGCTCATTTCTGTCAGTGGCTCTTCCAATTCAACGTGAACAGCGACGGTGAGGTCGAGCGGACCGGCAAGGCTGCGAGGGCCGCTACGAAGACCGGCAAGGCCACCAAGGGGCCCCTGTTCAAGCTGCCGGCGGGAGTGGTCCCGCTGTGCAATAATTCGCGCCGGACTGAGATCATTGCCATGATGTCGGACTGTAATGCGCATGGCCCTGACCCAAACTGGGTCGAGCCAGAGGACATCAAGGTGCAGCAGTTCTTCGACACCCTACACGAGGGATACGTCAATGCCAATGCCGAGCGGCTGCTCGTCCAAGACACCACCCAGGCAGAGCTCGACTACATCGCCACCAGGGCGAGGGAGGCGCAGCTTGCCGAGGAGGCCGGCAGTGCCGGCGGCGTGGAGGACAAGGACGCGATGGCCGTGGAGGAGGAGGAGCTCGCCAGGTGGGCGGAGGCCGCCGGGGAGGCCAGCAACGCCGACACCGGGGCTCCTCTTGTTGAGTATGCGGACGACGAGTCGTCGTCGGAGGAGGCCAGGGCTGCCGACCCTCCGACCTCAGGGAGAAGGCGAGTTCTGCGCCGGGCCACTTCCGGTGATCCGGTCCGCCCCGGCAATGCCGCGCGGCGGCCTAAATCTCCGGTGGAGTCCGCGCGTCAGGCGAGAGCCGCGGCGGCGAAGAAGGTGGTGAAGGCCGCGTGGCGAAGAAGAAGGCATCTGCTTCCTCTTCATCCAAGCGCGCGCAGACCCCGCGTTCCTCTCCTCCCTCGGTAGACGCCGACGCAGGGGCCAACTTCGACTTCGGATCCCTCAGCCCGAAGAGGAAGAGGAAGGCAGCAGAGGAGGAGGTGGACGATGAGTAAGCATCCCGCTCTCCCCGTCATCCCCGTCCCCTCAATCTGTACCGCTTGTCTTGACTTGTATTCGTATTTGGAGGGATGTGGAGACGTTGCCCCAGAGAGTGAAGAGGGCCAAGGCCTCGGCGGGCGGCCAGCCCCCGGCTGGTACTTCAATGGCGCCACTGGTGGTGTTAAGCAGCCCGGACAGCAGCCCCCAGCGTAAGTTCATTACTCTCCCCTCGTCGACATGTGTTAGGGGTATGACACTCTGGTGCTGACCTTGCCGGGTGCGCAGGAGGAGAGCAGCAGTAGGAGGAACCGTAGAGGGCTACTCCGAACACGCCGCCCCAATCGACCACGCCGCCCCGAGGGGCGTCTCCGGTAAGGGCGCCAAGTGCCGAGCCCACGCACATGGAGGAGGAGCAGGAGAACTTGGGCGCTGGAGGCTTCGCCTCGACGCCAAATGTTGGCGGGGAGGGGACTTCTGCTTCTCAGCCTGGCACTCGTAAGTCGCTCGCCCTTCGTCCCTGCTTTTTCTCTTCTTTTGGAAACTTTGATCTTGGCTTTACCCCCACCCTCTTCGTGATATCCAGATCCTCTCTTGACGAACCGGGAGGACCTGGACACCGTCATCGAGGACGTGGCCAAGAACGCCGTGGCGGAGGCCGAGAAGATTGCCGTCGAGGAGGCCGCCAGGGGCGCTACTGAGGACGCCGCAAAGGGGCCTGCCGGGGAGGCCGGCAAGGCCACCGCTGAGGAGGCCGGCAAGGGGCCGGCCGGGGAGGTAGAGGAGGTAGCTGATGACCAGCCTTCTTCCTCTGCCGCTTCCGGCTCCGGCAGGTACCTGAGGGTGACTGATGACTTATTCGTTCACCTCCCAGGCGCGTCGAGCACCAAGACACCCGTCGAGGGAGAGGTGTTTGACGATGAAGTGCTTGCCGCTGCTGGGCTCGAGGTCGTTGATGAGCCGAGCGTTGGATGCGATGGCTCCTAGGAGGAGCGGCTGCTCCAGGCCATGGGTGCCAGCTTCTGGAAGCTCCAGGCGCTTCAGCGCGCCCGTATGGACAAGGTTAAGTCCAGGGCGGCGGTGGTGGAGAAGGTGGAGGCAGACCTCCAGAAGCGCGTCGCTGAGACGCAGGACTGGTTTCGCGAGGCTCGCGACGAGCTGAAGGCCGCCCAGGATGAGCTGGCCAAGCGTGATGTGGAGCTCACCATGAAGCTGGCCGACGTCGAGAAGGCCCAAGAGACGGCGAAGAACTTGGCCGCCGCCGCCGAAGCCGCCCGGACCTAGCACGAGGCCGCACTGAACTCCCAGGAAGAGGACCTTGCCGCGCGCGAGGAGAGGCTCGCCGTCACGCTCCGCGGCAAGGATGAAGAGGTGGAGAAGCTTGTCTTGCAGCGGACCCAAGAGCTGGAGCAGAGGCATAGAGAGGCGCTCAATGCCCAGGCTATGTTTCACGTCGGCAAGGTGAAGGAGCTGGAGGTGGAGCGGGACAGGCTGAAGGACCAGACCCTGAAGTTAGCCGAGGAGGACACCCTCAACGGCGCCCTGACGGAGGCGCAAGGCGCCATCCTCGGCAAGGCGGAGCAGCTCTCCAAGGCCAATGACTCCGTCAGGAACCTGAAGCTGAAGCTGGAGGGCCTTGAGGGGATGCTCTCGGAGGCCAAGGCCTGGGAAGGGACCCTGGCCAAGGAGCTGGACACCGAGAAGCAGCTGCGGAAGGACGAGGCCGCCACCCACAAGGATTTCCTGGATGGTCAGAACCGCTGGATCGGCCGCCTCGAGGATGTCGCCGGCAGGATCACCGCGCAGCTGGCTACCATGGGGATGCCAAATGCGAGGTACACCCCAGAACGCAGTGGGACCACCAACGCCAAACTGGCCCTGTTCTTCGAGGTTGTTCTCGGTGCCTTGGAGCAGCTCAAGTCCAACTAGGCAAGCTCCTTGGCCGACGAATCCCGGCTAATTTGCCAGGGTGCCATGACCAAGGCCCTCACCAAGCTGGCCTTCTGGAACCCCGACCTCGATTTCAACGCTGGGCTGGACATCTTGCCGGGCGATGCAGACCTCTCAGGGATCAAGGAGCGCATCAAGCCCGTCATCAGCCGCATCGGCGGAATCCGGAGGGTGGAGGGCCAGCGCCGGGACTAGGTGCCTCGTTCCTCGTTGTCGCTTCGGGTCCATGACCAAGACAATTCGTATCTTTAGTTAGGACCGCCGCAACAATTGGTGTAATATAACTCTGCAGTACTTTTGATATCATGCATGTTATTTTCCCGTTCGATTTCCCTTTGTATGTCCACCCTATGTTAACTGGGTAGGCTTGCCGGCGCGTAAACCCAGGGCGGCGTCTTGGGGACGGATCCCCATTGGCCTGCAGGGTGCGCTTGCTGCCGGGCGAACCACCTTACCGCCCTCGACGCGGCCGCTCGATCTGTCGAGCTTGACTCGAGTCAGAATCAAGAGAGTTGCCAATTGCGGAAGGCTACCCTGCCACTCTCGACGCGGCCGCTTGAGCTGTTGAGCGGACTCGAAACAGAACAAGGGCATTGCCACTCGCGGAAGGGCCCCTTTGCGTGCAAGCTTCCATACATAGGGCAGAATCAACGAGGACGATAACCTTATATTAAGAAGAAAAGTTCAAAGTATGGCATGACTTAGCTCTTTTGTTGCCGCACTGGCGTCCTACGTGTTCGCAGGTGGCGTCTTTTTCTCCTGGCCATCTCCTTCTTGGGAGCCATGGCGATGAGGAACTGTGCCACCGGCCGCAAAACCAGATGCTCACTACTGCGCCCCCTACCTGGCGCGCCAAAGATGTCGGTGGGAAACGACACCTATGGGACCACGAGGATCCCTTCTGCGGTTGCGGGGCGCTGGGTGGTGAGGAGAGCAGGATGAGCAGTCAGTACAAGCACACGGATCGTTTACCCAGGTTCGGGCCGCAGAGATGCGTAGTACCCTAGTCCTGCTTGGATGTGAATATTTGTATTCCTGAGGAGCTCGAACTAGCTACAAGGGGCGTAACTTGTCCAAGAGTCCGAATCCTTCTCCTGGATGCCCTAGGTCTCCTTTTATAGGCGAAGGGATCACCAGAGTAGCACCAAGAGGTGGCATCGGGGTACTGTGGTTAAGCTTATCGCTAGCTATTACGGGACAAGACACATTTAATGCGCCCCTGACGTGTCCCTTCCACTTTACCGCCGCTTCGCCCCGCCTCTACACGCGCCTGGGCCTGCGAGGCGGTGGCGCCATGTAGGCAGGCAAACAGCTGAGGTGGCGCGGTGGTGCAGCCTTCAGGAAGATCTGCATGCCACCACGTAGGCATGTGCTGAGTTGGTGGAGGAGCCTTGCGTCGACACGCAGGTGCCTGCCCGGCTGGTGGGCTGGC
Source organism: Aegilops tauschii subsp. strangulata (assembly GCF_002575655.3). Lineage (NCBI taxonomy): Eukaryota > Viridiplantae > Streptophyta > Magnoliopsida > Poales > Poaceae > Aegilops > Aegilops tauschii. The sequence goes on from NC_053036.3 coordinate 190,504,453, forward strand.
AGCTGCATGGGATTGGTGGCGAGAAGCTTGGCGGGTGCGGGCCTAGCTGCGGCCTCGCGGACGCCCTCGGCTAGGGCCTTGCCGGGGCCCCGGCACGGTCTTGCCGTGGCGTTGCGGTTGTCCCCGGCAAGGATCTTGCCGGCGGTCTTGTGGGCTTCCTCGGCAAGGATCTCGCCGAGGCTCGCCGTCTTCCACTCTTCTGATTAAGACTGTTGTTCTTGTCTTCACAAAGATCTGCATACCGCCATGGAAGTGCCTCCCGAGCCCTGGCCCAACGTGGTTGATGGCGTTGGAGACTGTGGGCTCAAGGGTGGCTCACTCCACTGGTGTTTGGACGTGCCGCCCCGGCAAGGGTCTTGCCGGGGCTGCTGAGGCTGCCCCGGCAAGGGTCTTGCCGGGGGAGCTCGCTTCATCCCTCTGCTCTTTGTGGTCTCGATCTTGGCGTCATCTTGTTTGTTTCGTGCTTTGGTTCTACCTCAGTTCACCTCCCCTGCCTTGCCAAGTGCGGCCACAGCGTGTGGCTCCGACTGCCCGTGCACAAGTAAAGGGGTCAAAAGGAGAGCCCCTACTTTTGTACACCGCAGGTATGTGTGGGATCTGACAACCTAGTTGTTTATCCTTGGTAGCCTCTCTTACTGGGAAATGTCTCCTACTGCTTCCACTGAGCCATGGTAGCTTGCTACTGCTCCAGAACACTTAGGCTGGCCGGCATGTGTCCTTCTTTGTTCCTGTGTCAGTCCCTTCAGGGAAATGTCACGCGGTGTCTACCGGAGTCCTGTTAGCCTGCTACAGCACGGATTCTCCGGAGTCCTGTTAGCCCAGCTGCTACAGCCCGGATTCACTCGCTGCTGACCGACACGTTCGTTGCTGGGTCATGTATGCCTATCTCTGTAAGTTAGTGCCACTTTGGGTTTACGACTAGTCATGTTGTCCTGGGTTCTATTTCATATGGATGGTAGCGACACTATCATATACATGAGGCAAAAGGCGCAAATGGTCCCGGGCCAGGTAAGGTGACACCACCCGTGGGAATACCGTGCGTGAGGCCGCAAAGTGATATGATGTGTTACATGCTAGATCGGTGTGACTTAGGATCGGTGTCCTCACGTAGTATTGCTAGTCCGCCACCCCTACGAACCCCGCTTCGTGTCGGCGGTAAGGGAATCCTAGCTATGAACGCATGCTCCCAAATAGCTAGGTCTGAAATCTCACCCTACCGCAACACAAAACCTATAGGAGTCAATCATGGTTAAACCCCCTTTCGCTTCCGGACAAATGTGGACCGTGTGCCGACCCAGAAATGTGTGCTGGGGGCGCGAGATGGATGCATGAGACCACATACGAACCACCTGCGGGTGGCTGTACTATATGTATGAAAAGGGCGTGGTGTGATATTTAACTACCATTCACAAGTTTGATGTGGCACATGTTGTCGGCTTCCTGGGAATGGGGGTCCCCAGACTTGCCTGCCTACGGCCCGCGGCGTGGCTCTGCCAGCGGCATGGTACGGCCCATCTTCACCAACAAACACGCAAGACCCTCGCGAGGCGGATGACACAAGACCTCCTCAGGGGCAGCCTCGCTAGACTAGCTCGCGAGGAGAAGAGACATCAAGGCAGGGGGCACATCGCGAGGGTCCCGTGACGTGAGCCATGACGACCAAGGCCAGGCGGGTGCCAGGCGGGCGCCAGCGGGCGCAGTGTACTGGTTTCCTCTTTGGTGCTAAAGAGGCAGGCGCAGACGAGGAGTCTCGAGGCGTCTGGCAAAGGTTTCCATATCGGTGCAATGAGACCAAGACCAGCAGGACGGCAGGACGGAGGTCATCGCGGAGCCCACAACTACATCACCACCAGAGCCTTTGGCAGGCGAAGACCACCCTTCAAATTTGGCCATTGTGGGATCCCTTCCCGCCTACATTTGGGAAGAGGACCAAGGCCTCTATAAATAGCACTAGCCACCCACCGTAGAGAGGGACCGGAAGGAGGACAGATTACCCAGACCATCCTCACCCTCATCAGCTCACCGAGCCGAAGAACACCTCTCCTCAAGAGGCTGTTCTTGCCATGTACTTGTTCATCCTCAGCCTACAAGGCAATCCACCACATCACACTGGAGTAGGGTATTACACCACAACGGTGGCCCGAACCAGTATAAACTCTTGTGTCTCTTGTCCCTTGAGTCCAGCGAGCTAGGTCTTGAGATCGTTGCGAGAGTGGGATAGGAGGAGAGAGTTCTTCATGCGCACCCTAGTGTTCAAACCTTGAGGGTTTTGCCGGAACTCACGATCCAACATTTGGCGCGCCAGGTAGGGGTGTGTCGAGGCTTTCCCTCGCCGATCCACGTTCCACTGCTTCACCGCGTCCATGGCCGACGCTCGCCGAGCTCGCACTGAGCGCTGGGCCACCCTTGCTGCCTGTGTCGCTCAGACGGCCCTTGTCGGCGGGCCTCCCCATCGCTCTCCATCACCCACCGCCAACGCCGCCACCGGCCTGGCGGGAAAGGAGCAGGCGTCTTCGCTGCACCCCTCGATGCGGCGGGACGGCCGGACCGCCACTCCGTCGCTGACTCCGGCCCGCTCGTCGTCCCACGCTCGTCTCGTGCCCACAGATGCGCAGGCCGCGTTACTCATGGCGCGCGAACTCCTGCGCTACCACCCGGTCGGCGACCTCTACGAGGACTGGCTGGACTGCATCGCCGAGCTCGTCAGCGCCGCTATGGGCTCCCCAGCACCGTCTCTTTCGCTGCCTGACCCACCTCCTGCCGTGGGCGACGTAGCTCACGGAGTGCCTCCACCACCTCCGCATCAAGACAGCGCCCTAGCACCAAGGTGCGCGGCCCCACGGCACGGTCTGCCGCACTTGGCGCCCGCACACGAAGAAGGAAGCTGCTAAGAAGTCCGTCGGCCGCAAGAAAATGCTCCTCCGCTCCCAGCGCCACCACATTAGGACCGCGCGCCAGCTGCGGTGGCAGCACGCGAGGATACCAAGATCAAGCTCCGCCCCTGCGACGGGCCCCGGTGGCAACAGGGGGCTGCCGCGCCTTCACTCTAGAGCTGCGTAGCGTCATCTGGCCAGGCAAGTTCAAGCCAGACCTGCCTCCACGCTACGACAGCACCCCCGACCCTGTGGAGTTCTTGCAGCTCTACGAGCTGAGCATCGGGGCAGCCAACGGTGACGGGAAAGTCACGGCGAACTGGTTCCCCATGGCTCTCAAGGATGGTGCTCGCTCTTGCCTCCTGAACTTGCCCCCTCGGGTCGATCTCCTCCTGGGTTGAGATGTGCGACTGCTTCATCACCAACTTCCAGGGCACTCGCGACCGCCCGCCGGCCGCGGGTGACTTGTGCCGCATCAAGTAGCAGCCAGGAGAGACCCTGCAGAAGTACATCCAGTGCTTCAACAGCGTCCGCCTCAAGATTCCCAAGGTGACGGATGAGGCCATCATCTCGGCGTTCTCTGATGGCGTCTGTGACGTCAAGATGAAGGAGGAGCTCGCCATCCACGAAGACCTATGCACAGCCCTGGAGATGTTCAACATGGCGACCAAGTGTGCCAGAGTTGAGGAGGGGCGCCTCTCCCTCCTCGAGCTCTCCTCTGCCGACCCGGAAGGGAAGAAAGCCAACGCCAAGGACATGAAGCGCAAGGGAGTAGCCATGCTCGCGATTGAGCCAGAGATGAAGTGCGACCGGGACCAACCCGAGTCGTCTAAGGGAAGCCGTCCATTCTGCGCCTTCCACAACATGCACAGCCACAACACCAACGACTGTCAAGAGCTTAGGGCCATCCGCGACGGACGCTTCAGTCGGCGCCCCGAGCGCAATGACCGCGGCTACGGTCGAGGAGGAGGACGAAGCGGAGGACGCTGGGACGACAGTGGCCCCCGCCAGGAGTGGCGCGACCGGCCTCGGAAGGACCGCTGGCAGGACCAGCCTCGCGAGGGCACCTGGAGGGACCATCCTCAGGGCAATGCTGGCCTCCCTCCGCTGCCGCCACCACCGAGGAGGAACGACGACCACCATCAGGACGAGGGGGCTGGGGGCTTCCAGGAACCGCGCACCATCTCCTGCATCTTGGGTGGTGCTCCGGCCCCAGCTTCCTGGCGCATCTTCAAGCAGTTCACCCGTGAGGTGAACGCGGCTCTCCCCAGGCTTGAAGCCACACGCCCACTCAGGTGGTCCAAGTACGCCATTACTTTCAGCTCGTCCGACCAGCACAAGTGCGCAGCGACTGCTGGCGCTCTCCCTATGCTCTGCTCGCCCGTCATCAGCATCGTCCAAGTCACCAAGACCCTCATCGACGGCGGCGCAGGGCTCAATGTCCTGTCCGTCGTGACGTTCGATCGCCTCCAGGTGCCATACGATCAGCTACAGCCAACCAAGCCCTTCTCAGGAGTGACCAATGGCTCCACCACCCCGATAGGGCAGATCCGCCTCCCTGTCACCTTCGGCGGGTGGGATAACTACCACACCAAGCTTATCAACTTCAACGTGACCTACATTCACCTGGCGTACAACGCCATCCTCGGGTATCCAGCTCTGGCCAAGTTCATGCCAGTGACCCATCACGGATACAACCTCCTCAAGATGCCAGGGACCAGCGGTATCATCGCGGTCGCCTGTGAAGAGAAGGATGCAGTGTGCTCCCTCGAGCGTGCTTACCAAGCTGCAGCAGCCGAAGACCCAGACAACGAAGGCGCCATCTACCCTCCTGAGGCCAACCCCAAGAAGAAGCAACCATTCTGCCAAACACCTCAGGAGAGCGGCATCTCCAGTAGCACCACCTCAAGACCTGCACCCGCAGATGGGGCGCCTCCCTCCCTCGCATAGGGAGGCGCTCCCGGCGCCCTCCTCGGGCTGGGCTCGGGGGCTCTCTACTGCAGGGCCTCAGTCCTAGCCAACATTACGAGGGAGGCGCTCGAGCACCATGTGGAGGCGTGCTTCGCTGCACGCTTCCCCCAAGCGGGCACTAGGCAAGGAGCGCCTGGTGCTCAGGAGTTCATCACCAAGACCACTCAGGAGCTTCAAGAGGCGAGGGCCATGCGTGGCGACCGCCGCCCACCACCCAGCGCAGCTCCGCGTCCTGGCGAGGACGACGGGTTGCGCGTCTGCATCGACATCCCAGGGCTCAACGGGGCTGCATCTCAGGAGCGTTTCTGGCCTTCGCAAGTTGGTAGGTGCGGGGGTCCACCTCACAGCTATGTTCGCATGCCCTTTGGCTTGCCGAACGCAGCTGTCACCTTCTAGCGCTGCATGCGGAGCGTCCTGGCAGCTCAGGAGGCCAGGCACCACGCAGTCCTGGCAAAGATGGAGACGGTTCTCCAAGAACCACCGGAGCCCTTGGAGCCTCCCGAGGCTCAGGACCCTGGTGGCTCGTGAGGAGCGACTCCTTCAGCACGCACCTTCAGCTACTTCAACACCCCTTCGATAATGGTACTAGGTGACATCTTTTGATTCATTCAGCTGGGAGCGCCCCTCGGGCTGCATCGTTCCCAGGTCGCATATGCCTGTCCATGCGGCATGTATCCTTTCACATCTTTAGCTTACACTGTTGGGGGCGCCCCTCAGGCTGCATCATCCCCAGACCGCTCGGGTCTGTCCCACTGGCGTGTATGGTTCCTTGCATCTATTTGAACTAGCTTGTCTCCTTGCACGAGTCCCCAGTCATTATCACCTGCCTGTCCCGTAAGTCGATACCATGAACGTCGTACACCCTTGAAAGCCCGCCCACGACCGCCTCATGATTAAGTACTGGCACGACGTATGTGCTCGGGTCCGTCCATGCACCGTCGCCAATCCCAAGAGGCTGAGCTCTGGCTCGCGGACACGCCCCCGTGTATGTCACCTCCCATGGCCCTTGGTGCCTTGTTCTCGCATGAGCTAATCATGGACGGACAGGCCAGGGCGCGTGACCCGGTGCCTCGCCACCACAGGAGCCGCGCGCAGATCGTCTTTCTTCAGGATTCTTCGCATGAGAAGACTGGGCACGGCGTCTGTGCTTGGGTCCGTCCCTGCAACGTCGATAAACCCAACGGCCGAGCTCTGTCTGGCGGGCCGGCTCCGTTCATGTCACCTCCTGGGGTCATTGGTGTCTGGCCTTCTCATATGATCGCCTCAAGAGATTCGTCCGGCGCAAGTTGCCTAACCATCTTGCAGGACCACCACAGCCGTCAAGAGTCAAGACCAGGTGCAACCCGCCTTGAGGTAGGGCCTCGTGAGTCCCGCGCTGGCTCACGGGTGCCCAGACACACCTCGTCTAGCCCTTCCGTGCAAGCCACGTGTCAGGGCGGGGTTGTACATACCCTGGGGAGCCCTCACCCACGCACCAGTGGAAGCACCATGCTCCGTGCTGGTAGTCAACACGGTCGAGGAGAGGCTATGCCCATGCAAGTGCAGAAGCGCTACGCTCCGCGCTGGTGAGAAACAACTAAAGGCGGCCCCCTAGCCCTACCAACCTCAGGGAGCCTCCGGGCTCAGTGTCCAGCCCCGTCGCAAAACTTACCCTCGGGAGAGTCGCGTGAGGGGGCTGGGCACGAGGGCTGCACTCAGGTCACGCCCAAGCATACGCCACCCTTCCAGGTCCCTCGGACCTGGTCGTCACGCGCCCCTACCGAGCGGAGCCAAGGTATGAAGGTCCTTTGGACGTCAAGGGGGACTCCTGAGCATCGTGTCTCAGGAGCCTAACTGGCCACGTAGCCCCTCACCCCTTGGCCTCGTCCTGGTGATCCGGGCGACCCAACGGCGGGTGAGGTATGCGCGGGGTCGGGCCCCGCCGACGTAGAACACTAAGGCCTACTCTCGCATCTCCTTCCCGTAAGCCGTTTGCACATCAAGGGGGACTCCTGAGCATCGCGACTCAGGAGCCTAACTGGCCACGTAGCCCCTCACCCCTTGGTCTCGTCCTGGTGATCCGGACGACCCAACGGCGGCTGAGGTATGCGTGGGGTCAGGCCTCGCCGACGTAGAACATCATGCGAGCGGAAAGGAAATCACGGAATCTCAAACAAATATTACAAAACATGCTGTTCTTTGAATACCAAACACATGTTTAAAAGTCTCCACGAGGCATGGTGCATGTTGCAGAGATAAAGCAGGAAAAGGAGCCGGCAGCAAGCCCCTCGTTAGCCTTGGGCGCCGCCATCACTCGCAAGGAGTGCCCCTTCGATGACGACGTTGCACTCGCCTGTGCCGACCACCGGAGTCGCAGGATCAGCAGCACCACCGGTCGAAGGCGCGGGGTCAACGGCGTGGAACCTCTTCAGCAAGGCCTCCACCTGGCCCTTCACGGCTTCAGCAGCGGCTGTGCAGCGCCCCTCATCCACGGGCTTGAGCAGCTCGTCAAGGTCGGCGTCAGGGTCGCGAAGATGGAGGTGGCTGAGGACACGCATCAAGGCTGATGAAGAGAGCGCGCGAGCTTCCCCCTCTAGCATGGGGCCGATCCCGTCGGCGAGGTCCTCGAGCGCCGCAACAAGATGAGGGGCAGCTGGGCGGGGCCCTCGTCATCTGTCGCTAGCAGCTTTTCCAGACCCTTCTCATAGAGCCCCTGCAATGCTGCACGGGACCTCTCCTCAAGGGACTTGAAGGCCACGTCTCCTCAAGGTCCTCAGCAAGAACCCTTGCCTTGGCTTCCAGCCGGGTCTTCTCCGCCTCCACCTTCTTCTCCAGCTTCTCTAGGCGAGTGCGCTCTGCGGCCTACGCCCTCGCCGACTGCTCCAGCTCAGCGTCGCGGCCAACAACTGCGTCCTCCTGAGCCTTCATACTCTCCTCCTCTGCTTTGCGATCGCCTCGGCCGTGCGCTCGGTGCGCATCGCCTCCAGCTCGGCCTCCAACGACCGGCAGCGCTCCCTGGCGGCTCCAGCATCCTTCTCCATCGCGTCACGAGCAGTGGCGCCCAGGTTGGCGGCCCGCTCTCCCTCCTCGGGTGCTTCCATGGCCTGGCTCCACGGTGCCCAGACCGATGCGTCAGAGCGCAGCCATCCTGAGACCAGCTCCAGCGCCCTGACGCCAGGCGGCGGTCAGGGCTTTGGAGGTCGTTCTAGAGCCGGGTCAGCGCAGAGAGAGCCTCCCCCAGAGCATCAGATGAAGCGGAAGGTTCATGGACCAGCGGCACGATAGGGGGAGGAGGGGCAGTGTCATCACCATAGCCTGCAAGTTGGTGGTGGTAGATGAAGAGATTGGGGCTCCTAGGCCTTGGAGTTCTCGGGGAGCGAGCTGGTCGTAGGCGCCCACGGAGCCGACTTGGCTGCAGAGATCGCCTCCTCCTGAGGTCGGTCCCCCGAGCCTCGCAAAGAAGACTGGACCGAAGAAGCACGAGGGCCGCCGCCCTTCCCCGCCAGGGGAGGTGCGGCTACGGCAGGCTGCTGGATTCCGGAGGACACAACCTCCCCTTCCCTCTTCGTCTTCGCCGCAGACGTTGGCCTGATGGCACAACAGAAAAACATCAAGAAGCAGCAGCGGGAGCAGGAACAAGTTAGGATAAGGGCACTTACTGATCCACCGCGGCATAATTCCTCTGCCTCTTTTGGAGCACCAAGCTTGAGGGCTTCACAGCCTGAGGCGTAGGCGTACGGGCTCCAGGAGCGGACGAGGGAGCAGCAGATGAGCCGGTGGCAGCACCTCGCGGCATCGGAGCAGAAGCATCACCTCGGGAGATCAGCCCCGACCTCGGCTTCGTCTGGGGGCTGACCCTGGACCTCGTGGTGATCCCGGCGGCATGTAGGACCTCCCTCACAGGGTGGTTGTCAGCATCATCGTCGTCAGGCAAGGCACGGAGGAGATCAGCCTTGCGCGGAGGGGAGGTCTCCCCTGACCCCTCAGGGGTCGCCTCCGAGTCCAGCTCCTCCTCCTATCCGCCGGAGTCGCCGGAAGACACAACCACCGGAGCCGTCACCACCGGGGCCTCGGAGGGCGCCGGCGGCACCAGCCCGCGCCTGTCGAAGGTGGGCATGGCGGCAGCAACCTTCGCCCGATCTGGGCGGCGGTACAAGGGGACAAAGGTGTCCGGCGGATACCCCTGTTCGTCCCCGACCAAGAGACGGAGAGCCACGGCTAGCTCCTCGGCAGACAGGGCCTCTGGACGCAGGCGGAGGTCATCTTCCTCGTCCGTGAGCTTCCACAAGGGGTGTGAGCGCGCCTGGAGAGGGGCCACGCGCTGCGCCAGTAATTCTTTGACGATCATGGCCCCCATCAGCTTCGCCGCCTTTGGGTCGTCAGGCTTTAGATCTGCGGTCATCTTCTCCAGCACCTGCTCCGCCCGGGCGTCGGTAAGCCTTGAACGAAGCCGCCCATCATGAGGCGTGGGCATCCCCGTCGGCAGCGTCAGCCGAGGGTGGACGCACTTGGCGTCCATGAGGACCCACTTGCTCCTGAAGTTCTCGGCCTTCAAGATCGCGTTGGTCTTGTTGGCCGCAATGAAGTTAGCGCATCCCTAGCAATGGCCGTCCTTGAGCCGTAGGAAGAAGAAGTGGCGCAGCAGCGCCATGGACGACATCACCCCAACGTACACCTCGCAGTAGAAGGCGAAGATTGACAGGAGGAGGACAGAGTTGGGATGAAGATGGAGGGCGTGCAGCTTGTAGTGGCTGATGACGGCGTAGAAGAAATCGTAGAAGGGGGCAACCAGACCTGTGACAACACTGCTCACGAAGAAGGGATAGAAGGTGTTGCCTGAGGCCTCTGGTTCGGCGGAGCCGGCCCGAAGCGTGGTCTTCCTCTTCTCGTCGCCACTCTCCGCCATCATCAGGAGTGTGGCGGCGAGGTTCTTCTCCGACACGCTAGGCGCGTTCAGAGCCGGCTCGTACCAGGAGGGCGGAAGAGCAGCCTTCGTCTTGTTGGGTGCCATCGGTTGTAGGTGCGGATGGGGATTGAAGCGGATCTGGAGTCTTTGGGAGCAAGGAGCGAGGAAGTGGATCTGGAGCAAGGCGAAGGGAAGCAATGAAGGCAACGCGGTGCGCGCTAGCCTTTTGTCAGTAGGGTAGTTGCCGAGGCAACGTGGGGAAGCGGAGACGCCCCCGTCCTGTCAATCGCCACGCGTCAACCAAGTCCGCAGGCAGTTGGGGCCCGCGGCACTCCGCACTTGCCCCTTGGCTTCGCCTCGAAGCCAAGTACGAGCGTGCCTTGTGTAACACCCCGGATGTAACTTTCCCTATTTGTAACTCCAACTCTTGCCATTTTCGGCTATGTGTTATGATATTCCCTCCGTGGTTGGGTTTTTGCCTTTCGTTTTGCATTTTGTTCATGTCATGCATTTCATATCATGTCATCATGTGCATCTCATTTGCATACGTGTTCGTCTCATGCATCCGAGCATTTTCCCCGTTGTCTGTTTCGCAATCCGGCACTCCCACCTCCTCCGGCGCACCCCTCTTGTTTCTTTTCATGAGCGGGTGTTGAACGTTCTCGGAATGGACCGAGTCTTGTCAAGTGGCCTTGGTATACCACCGGGAGACCACTGGTCAAGTTTCATTCCATTTGGAGATCGTTTGATGCTCCAACGGTTAACCTGGCTCTGATACCAACTTATAACGCCCACGATGCGGCTATATCTCCCACGTGTCGAGGCACGACTTAGAGGCATAACCACATTGTGTTTTTGTCACAAGAAGGGTCATCTTCACACAATCCCATGTAATGAACAAGAATGGGATAAAGAGTTGGCTTACAATCGCCACTTCACACAATACATGAATAAATCATACATCAATCAGAGTACACACATAGGTCCGACTACGGAACCAAAAGAAAAGAAGACAACCCAACTGCTAGATCCCTGATCGTCCCAACTGGGCACCACTACTGATCAACATGAAAAGAAACAACACAACGAACAAGATCTTCATCGAGCTCCCACTTGAGCTTGGTAGCACCACTTGCACTGGTATCCTCGGCACCTGCAACTGTTTTGGTAGAATCTGTGAGTCACGAGGACTCAGCAATCTCACACCCACGAGATCAAGACTATTTAAACTTATAGGAAGGAAAGGGTAGTGAGGTGGAGCTGCAGCAAGCACTAGCATGTATGGTGGACTAACATACGCAAATAAGAGCGAGAAGAGGAGCAACGGAACGGTCGTCAACTAGTAATGATCAAGAAGTGATCCTGAACTCCTACTTACGTCAAACATAACTCAAAAGCCGTGTTCTCTTCCCGGACTCCGCCGAAAAGAGACCATCACAGCTACACACGCGGTTGATGTATTTTAATTAAGTCGAGTGTCAAGTTCTCTACAACCGGATATTAACAAATTCCCATCTGCCACATAACCGCGGGCATGGCTCTCGAAAGTTTATACCCTGCAGGGGTGTCCCAACTTAGCCCATCATAAGCTCTCACGGTCAAAGAAGGATAAACCTTCTCCCGGAAAGACCCGACCAGTCTCGGAATCCCGGTTTACAAGACATTTCGACAATGGTAAAACAAGACCAGCAAAGCCACCCGAATGTGCCGACAAATCCCGATAGAAGCTGCACATATCTCGTTCTCAGGGCACACCGGATGGGCAAGACGTCGCGTTGGCATAGACCCTGGTTGGCCAGGGGGCGCCGGACATCGCCCAGTTCGGGCCAGCACTCAAAGGAGCACTGGTCCGGGGGTTAAAATAAAGATGACCCTTGAGTCTGCAGAACCCAAGGGAAAAAGGCTTAGGTACGCAAATGGTAAAACCAAGGTTGGGCCTTGCTGGAGGAGTTTTATTCAAAGCGAACGGTCAAGGGGGTCCCATAAATCACCCAACCGCGTAAGGGACGCAAAAATCAAGGAACATAACACCGGTATGACGGAAACTAGGGCGGCAAGAGTGGAACAAAACACCAGGCATAAGGCCGAGCCTTCCACCCTTTACCGAGTATACAGATGCATTAATTAAGATAAGAGATATTGTGATATCCCAACATAAACATGTTCCAACATGGAGCAATCTTCAACTTCACCTACAACTAACACACTATAAGAGGGGCTGAGCAAAAGCGGTAACATAGCCAAACAACGGTTTGCTAGGAAGGGTGAAAAAAGGTTATAGGTTCATGGAAATTTGGGAGGCTTGACAAGAGAGTGATAGGTAACGCGGCATAGCAATAGAACGGACAACTAGCAAGCAAAGATAGAAGTGATTTCGAGGGTATGGTCATCTTGCCTGAGATCCCGCAAGGAAGAAGAACGAGTCCATGAAGAAGGCAAACGAACGTAGTCGAACGGATCCTCACAACTCCGGAACGAAACCGAAGCTAACGAGAGAAGCAACCCGGAAAGAAACAAACAACATAGTAAACAACCACCACATACACATGGCATGATGCACAAACAAGTATGATGCATGTCCGATTTAAAGAGCATGGCATGGCAAAGTGCAACATACAACACTACAAATTAAGTGGAGCTCAATATGCAACGAGTTGCATATTGACGAAACACCACATCAATTATTTAGTTCTCTCTCGGTTATGTACCCAACAATATTAAATGTTATTAAACATGGCAAGGGGGTGAAGCATATGAAAACTACCTTTCTAGGCAACTTTAAATGAGGCTGGAACAACAAACAACAATTCCGGAAAATCCTCATGTCCATATTTTAGATTTGGTACTGTTCTGCCCTAAACACAATTTTAATGTTGTTAAACAGCAAAATAAAGTGCACCATGTTAAACTAGGCATTCTTCCAAGAAAGTTACATATATAGTTTATTTAAATCCGAGTTACGGTTAATTAGTTATGAATTAAATCATTTTAACATGGCAATCGAGCAAATTTAAACAAACAGCTTGTAACGCCCACGATGCGGCTATATCTCCCACGTGTCGAGGCACGACTTAGAGGCATAACCGCATTGTGGTTTTGTCGCAAGAAGGGTCATCTTCACACAATCCCATGTAATGAACAAGAATGGGATAACGAGAGTTGGCTTACAATCGCCACTTCACACAATACATAAATATAAATCATACATCATCCAAAATCCACACATAGACCGGCTACGGTCAAATCCAAATGAAAATAAGATAACCCCAAATGCTAGATCCCCGATAGTCCCAACTGGGCTCCACTACTGATCATCAGGAAAAGACACATAGTAACGACCACGTTCCTCATTGAACTCCGACTTGAGGTCGATCTCATCATCTGCACTGGCATCGTCGGCACCTGCAACTGTTTTGGTAGAAATCTGTGAGTCACGGGGACTCAACAATCTCACACCCGCGAGATCAAGACTATTTAAGCTTATAGGAAAGGATGGTGAAATGAGGTGGAGCTGCAGCAGGCACTAAGCATATATGGTGGCTAACATACGCAAAAGAGAGCGAGAAGAGAAGCAACGGAACGGTCGTCAACTAGCAATGATCAAGAAGTGATCCTGAAACTACTTACATTCATGAATAACTCAAACCGTGTTCACTTCCCGGAGTAATTCATGAATGTAAGTAGTTTCAGGATCACTTCTTGATCATTGCTAGTTGACGACCGTTCCGTTGCTTCTCTTCTCACTCTCTTTTGCGTATGTTAGCCACCATATATGCTTAGTGCCTGTTGCAGCTCCACCTCATTTCACCATCCTTTCCTATAAGCTTAAATAGTCTTGATCTCGCGGGTGTGAGATTGCTGAGTCCCCGTGACTCATAGATTTCTACCAAAACAGTTGCAGGTGCCGACGATGCCAGTGCAGATGATGAGATCGACCTCAAGTGGGAGTTCGATGAGGAACGTGGTCGTTACTATGTGTCTTTTCCTGATGGTCAGTAGTGGAGCCCAGTTGGGATGATCGGGGATCTAGTATTTGGGGTTATCTTATTTTCATTTGGATTTGACCGTAGCCGGTCTATGTGTGGATTTTGGATGATGTATGATTTATATTTATGTATTGTGTGAAGTGGCGATTGTAAGCCAACTCTCGTTATCCCATTCTTGTTCATTACATGGGATTGTGTGAAGATGACCCTTCTTGCGACAAAACCACAATGCGGTTATGCCTCTAAGTCGTGCCTCGACACGTGGGAGATATAGCCGCATCGTGGGCGTTACACCTTGGGTCCAGGGGCTACTTTTGGCGTCCTGTGAACGGGGTCCCCAGACTTGCCTACCTGTGGCCCGTGGCGTGGCTCTGCCAGTGACCTAGTATGGCCCATCTTCATTGACAAACACTCAAGACCCTCGCGAGAGGCCAAGCCTCGCGAGGCGGACGCCACAAGACCCCCTCAGGGGCAGCCTCACTAGGCTGGCTCGTGAGGAGCAGACACATCAAGGCAGGGGGCACCTCGTGAGGTTCCCGTGACGTGAGCCATGACGACCAAGGCCAGGCGGGCGCCAGCGGGCGCAGTGTACTGGTTTCCTCTTTGGTGCTAAAGAGGCAAGCGCAGGCGAGGAGTCCCGAGGCGTTAGGCAAAGGTTTCCATATTGGTGCAACGAGACCAAGACTAGCAGGACGGCAAGACGGAGGTCATCGCGGAGCCCACAACTACATCACCACCAGAGCCTTTGGTAGGCCAAGACAACCTTTAGTCGGGATAACTTGTACTAGTTGTCACCCTTCAAATTTGGCCATTGTGGGATCCCTTCCCGCCTACATTTGGGAAGAGGACCAGGGCCTCTATAAATAGCCACCCACCGTAGAGAGGGACCGGAAGGAGGATAGATCATCCAGACCAAGAACATCTCTCCCCAGGAGGCTGTTCTTGCCTTGTACTTGTTCATCCTCAGCCCACAAGGCAATCCACCACACCACACTTGAGTAGGGTATTACACCACAACGGTGGCCCAAACCAGTATAAACTCTTGTGTCTCTTGTCCCTTGAGTCCGGCGAGCTAGCCTTGAGATCATTGCGAGAGTGGGATAGGAGGAGAGAGTTCTTCGTGCACACCCCAGTGTTCGAACCTTGAGGGTTTTGCCAGAACCCACGATCCGACACATGTGCCTTGCAAATTAACCGGACTTCCCCAACCCCCCCCCCCCCCGAGGTTGCTGGTAGTGCGAAGTAGCACCCCCCACACACACACACGTCGGGGGGAGAGGGCATCTCACCAAGACGTACGGCACAGACATACAGAATCCAACTTGCTCGTATAACCTCTCTCGCTCATTGTTGGTCAAAGTGATGGACGTCCACATGGCCCCGCAAAATGGGCTAGCTTGTCACTGATAACCACATGAGGGAGTGCCTGAAGACAAAACCCACTTTGTGCATATGTGGCCCAAACATATGTATAAGGAAGTGGTGTGTGGTGCTTGAATACCCAATGCGCAAATTTTATGTGGCACCATGCTTTGGAACCATAAAATCCCCACACTGAGCAAGGGTTCACGACGCGTAGTATGCGCTCAAACTTAATTAATTAGGCTTGGAATGATCGACCTACTATACGGTAACACGAACCAAAGAAGAAGAGTCCACCCTGGTAACCTTTCTCGTTGTCGGTCAAAATGATGAACATCTACGTGGGCCCCATGAATATATAGGCTTGCCCCCGATAACCAAGTGAGTAAGTATCCAAAGACAACCATTGCATGCATGTTTCTCAAACATATTTATGGAGGTGCGTGATGCATGCATATGATATGAATACCCAATATGCACAACATTTATGTGGTGCATGTGTTGAAAATCGCACAGTCCCACACATAGCAAGAGGTTCATGACGTGTCATGTGCTCGCCCCCCCCCACACACACACACTTCGATCCAGCGGAGGGATTCATGTGTGTACACATGCGCTATTATGTAATCTCACATCATGACCTATACCGTAAGACAAACATAAAATTAATCCCCTCCTAAGTCAAATTAGTTAACATCGCTGTCGGTAAAAGTGATGGACCAAGCGGGCCCACAGATGGAAGCATCGCCAATAACGTGTGAGTGAGTGCCAGAGGACAACCGCCATCGCTTGCATGTGTAGCCAGACATGTATATATGGAGAGCTGTGTGGTTGTGATGTTTTGAATACCTATAATGCACAACTTTGATGTGCCATCTGCCTCAAAATCCGTAAAGTCCCCACACGGAGTGAGGTTGATGACACATAGTATATCCTGGTACCATCCCCCGTTCGACACGTACTATATACTCCTACCGTAACACAACCCTAAATGAATTAAAACTCCTTGTTCATCAAACTATACCTCTCTCTCATTGGGTCGAAGTGATGGATGACGACCTCGCGGGCCACAGGAGCGAAGCGTACTTCTCATGTGAGCGAGCGTCCTATATAGGACAACCACCATCTGCGTGTGACCCAAAGAGGCATTTCTGTGATGTTTGAATATTGAATGCACAACTTTGATGTGGCACCTATACCTTGGAAACTGAAAAGTCCCCACAGAGAGCGAGGTTAATTATGCGTGGTATGTGCTCCCCCCCCATTCAATGTGTGGTATATATATACTCCTACTGTAGCACAAGCCAAAAAGAATCATTCCTTGATGGTCAAATATAACCTCTCTCTCATTGGGTCAAAGTGATGGAGGACACAACTCACAGACTCACAGATGGAAGCTCCACACGCGAGTGACTTCCTATAGGGAAACCACTGCCTGCATGGTGTTGCGTGATGTTTGAATACCAATGCACAACTTTGATGTGGCACCTACCTCAGGAACCGGAATGTCCCCACATGGAGCGAGGTTATGACGCATATTTATAGTATACATGTTGCCCCCTCTATGACACGTACTACACATACTCCTACCGTGCATATACGGAACACAAACCAAAAAGGAACCATGCTTGTTGGTAAAATTAACCTCTCTCCCGCTGTAGGTTCAACTGATTGATGATGACTTTGCGGGCCCACAGAGAGAGTCACACGCGAGTGAGTGTCATAGGACAACCATCGCGTGCATGTGTCCAAAAGAGGTGTGTTCTGCGATGTTGGAATTACCTAATGCGCAACTTTCATGTGGCACGTGCTTCGCAAACCGGAAACACACTACACAGAGGTTCACGACGCATAGCCCCCTCACTTTGAGCCGGTGGGAGGGACTCATGTGTACACACATGCCCAAACTTTGATATGGAATCTCACCATGATCCACACCGTATAACACACATGCCAAAGATAAATCCACCTTTGGTCAAATGCCTCTCATTGTCGGTGCAAACTGAAGAGGTTTGCACGCTAACAAATGGGCACATCAGTGATAACCGCACGAGGGAGTGTCTAGAGGACCACCAATATATATGCATGTGGCCCGAACATGTATGTATCACTACAAAAAAATACACTTCCGTGATGATACGTGTTTGTCACAGTAGGTCACATTTTCTGTCATGCATGTACATCCATGATGATTTTATGATAGAATCAAGATAGTCATACCTGTGTTGTCGTAGAAGTGTTCCATGACATTACCAAAATTAAGCTATCGGGTCCGGTTTTGGATCCGATAACCCGTTAACAGCCCGGACCAATGGGAATTTTCCACGTGTAAAATTCTCATTGGCCGGAGGAAACACGTGTTGGCTCACCATTGGGACAGATGTCCTCCAGTCATTGGACAGGAGGTGCCTATGATACGTCGACACATGGCACGGCCCAACAGAGGCCCATTTCGGTGAAAAGGCTGGCCCAGCTAAAGGCCCACCATGTTTTTTCAAACACTAGTGGGCTGGCCCATTAACAGCCTGCCATGTTTTGTGTCAAATTGAGGCCCATACCAGATCAGGCCTGTTCACAGCCTGCCGTGTTTTGGGCCAAATTACGGCCCATATCGGATCAGGCCCGTTAACAGGCCACAGCTCTTTTCGGCCCATTCTAAGATAGGTTTGTATTTCACCCTGTTAAATGCCTGTTTACCAGTTTGGCCCGATAATAGTTTCAGCCTGTTAGCGGCCCGTGGTGCATCTGGGACATTGTCGGCCCAGTTTATCTTTAGGCCTTTTAACGGCCCATGCAGAAACTGGGCTATTTCTTGTCTGAAGTAACTTTAGGCCTCTTAATGGCCCGTAGTCTTCGTGGATAAATTTCAGCCCAACTGGCCTATCACCCTATTAATGGCCCGTGTAACAGTTGGGCGTAATTACAGCCCGCTTTGAATCCGGCCTGCTTACAACCCATCTGATAATGGCCCGTGACACTTTTAGGCCTCTGGCCCGCGTAGATACCGGCCTGCTTAAAGCCCATAATTTTATTGGGCCAAACAGGCCCGAGATATATTTTGGCCTGTTAACTGCTCGTCCTATTTGGGCCAAACATGGGCCTTAGGCAGTTTCAGCCTGTATTGGCCCGTGAAGTTTTCGTATCAACGCTAGCCCAATCTAGGTTTTAGCCTATTAAAAGCCCATGGTATTCTCTGGCCCAGCTGGCCAGAACTTTACTCGGCCTGTTAAAGGCGGGAAACAATTATAGGTTTAGACCTGCTAATGGCCGAAGATGATTATAGGCCCACGTTTTGGCCCATATGAGTAACGGGCTGGCCTGAAGACCGACAACACTGAGATCCATTGAACCTTCCGGCCTGAATTACAGCATACCGACCAAGAATAAACGTAAACTATACAACAAAGGAATTACATCATATTACATCCCCTCGGCATCAAAGTTCATCGCTAGTGATAATAAAGGGCAACCAGACAACAGATTACATAAATTGGGCAGGTCGCCACTAGTGGAAGTTAATAGGCGGACAAAATAATAGACAGACGGACATCACTTCAACATAGTTCAAGAATGGTTAGCCCGGCTCAGGAGCTGCAGCGCAAGCAGCTTAGTAACCTGATGAGACTACGCTTCTTTGGCGCCCATATTCACCAACTTAAGCTGCATAGCATCAATAAACGTCCTGTACTTACGGTTAATCTTGCATAGAGATTGGAGTTCCAGTTGTATTTGAGCGGAATCATGTATTTCTGCTTGAATTTCAGACTGAAGAAGTCGAACAGATTCAGGCGGTGACTTCATCGAGCTTGTGTCACTGAGTAAGTTTGAAACTACATCAAGATGTGACTTCGTTGTATCCCTACCCTCAATATGTGTTGCCTTCTCCTCTGGAATATGTGTTAGAGGGACAAACAATGTGTTCGTCTCACTATCATTGAGGCAGTTCTTCCTAGCAGCAGTGTTGTCACCCTGAAAGAGAAACAAGTAGGTAGATAACAGGTTTTGCACGTATAAGCATCTGCGCTGTCAATTCATCTCATTTGTTTGTCAGAAAAACAGATACACGGTTTAAAATAGCATTAACATAATAGGCATTGTTCATAGTTAAGACGACAGGAAATGGCATTATGCAGGAGCGGTCAGCTTCACCAGACCACTTGATTATAGATGAAGAACACAAGCATAGATGTAGTTCTAAACAACGTATAAGCATGAGTGGTGAGTGTACTGTCAATTTATACCATTTCAGATTGGTAAATAAACAGACATGATTTAAATAACATTAATATAATATGGCATTGTTCATAGTTGAGACATAGCAGGATATGACATTGTGCTGTTGTTGGTAGTCTCACCACACCACTGGATTATAGATCAAGAACACAAGCATACACATAGTGCTAAATAAGATAACTTGCTATGTTTAGTTTAATTTACATTGTACGAATAAGGAACTAGATTGTACAACTAAAGACTGAAATTGAGAAGGACAAACTTATGTTTATGTACTTATACTTTATAAACTTTGAACAAGCAATTTGATGCAGACGACAAAAATAAACAGCATTTGCACTCATAGCTATCCAAATATAAACAACAAAGTTTGACGGCACGAGGAGGACTGTCGGTGTCAAAACCAGCGAATCTCGGGTAGGGGGTCCCGAACTGTGCGTCTAGGATCGATGGTAACAGGAGACGAGGGAAATGATGTTTACCCAGGTTCAGGCCCTCTCTATGGAGGTAATACCCTAGTTCCTGCTTGATTGATCTTGATGAATATGAGTATTACAAGAGTTGATCTACCACGAGATCGTAATGGCTAAACCCTAGAAGTCTAGCCTATATGACTATGGTAATGTGTGTATCCTTTCCGGACTAACCCCTCTGGTTTATATAGACATCGGGGGGATCTAGGGTTTACATGGAGTCAGTTACATAAGAAGGAATCTTCGGTCGCCAAACTTGTCTTCCACGCCAAGTAGAGTCCAATCTGGACACGGGTACAGTCTTCGGCCTTCATGTCTTCACAGCCCATCAGTCCGGCCCATGGATAACAGGTCGGACGCCTGAGGACCCCTTAGTCCAGGACTCCCTCAGTAGCCCCTGAACCTGGCTTCAATGATGAGGAGTCCGTCGCGCAGATTGTTTCCGGCATTGCAACGCGGGTTCCCCTTTCCGAACTCCAAGATAGTCTTCGGACGCGATAACAGTATCCGGACCTGCCATATTCACACCATACATAACCACAGAGAGAATATATATTTTCACACGAGTTCTATCCGCTGACAGCTTTTTTAATAACACGGCATCATGTCTGTCCGGTCATAATTTTGAACCGTTTCTTGTCTGCCGCTCCACGTTTTGAGACGTGGTTGCCATTGTCACGTCTTGTCAAAGCAGAGATCGTGTCCCCTTATCGCGGGATTCTCATCAATGCGGGCATGGGTAATCCAACCGTGCCGTTTATACAGCCCTTGGGAATAGGCGAGTTTTTAGGACGAGTGGGGAGGCGCTTGATATTCGCAACCTTTATAAGGGGATAAGGACTCCCTCTTCCTCTCCTACGCCCTCTCTTTGTATCCGCCTTTCCAATCTCGAGCTCCAGCACCCAAGTACTCATCTCCTTTCCACTCAAGCAACCATGTCCGGATCCGGAGGTCAGGGCAAGTGGATAGTCTCCTCCATGAAGGAGGAGGACATTACTGAGCTTCGGGTGGCCGGATATTTGGCGAAGGAGATCGCCCACCATCTGCCGGCCGAGGGACAAGTCGTCCCCACGCCGAAGCCCACTGAGAGGGTAGTATTCATCCCCCATTTCTTCCGCGGGCTAGGGTTTCCACTCCACCCTTTCGTTCGCGGGCTGATGTATTATTACGGGATAGATTTCCATGATCCGTCCCTGAATTCCTTCCTCAACATCTCGGCGTTTATCGTCATGTGTGAGGCCTTCCTCTACATCCAACCCCACTTCAGGCTGTGGCTCAAAGTCTTCAACGTAAAGCCGAAGCTGGTGGATGGCAAGCATGCGGAGTGCCGGGGAGCCATGGTGAGCAAGCTATCCAACGTCTCCTGGCCCAAAGGCACTTTTGTGGAGACAGTAAAGGAGTGGCAGAAGCAGTGGTTCTACATGACAGAACCTCGCGGCACCACCTGGGCCCCAACGGCCGAAGTCCGCTCCGATGCTCCCATGCGACTCACCTCCTAAGTCGAGAAGAGTCCGGACTGGTGTTCACCTGACGAGTTGATTAGCTGCATACACGTGTTTAGAGCATGGTGACAAAGAATGTCAAGCTTGTTGACGTAATCCGGGTGATGCTAGTTCGCTCGATTCTTCCGTGCCAGCGCCGAAGCTGCCCTCTGTGGGAGTTCAATTCGAAGAAGCACCAGACCTTGATAAGGCTCTTCGAGACTACTCACGAAGGTTCCTGGAAGTTGCTCTTTAAGGGCAACGAGAAGCCACCGGCCACGGACTCAGACCGTGGTCACGATTGTAAACACCCCGCTAGCGAGGTATGTTATTTCTGACGTATCCCCAACTTAATTGTTTCGAGGATGATGTCTGAGCTTTTATTATTGCTCTTTCAGGACTGGATGGAGAGGGCGAAGCGGATCCAGTGTCCGGCTCCGTTGCCCGAAGAACCAGTCATCCCGCGCCTAGAGAAGATGCTGGTGCCGGCGCCATATAAGGCGCCGGAAGAAGGCCAAGGGGGCCAAGAGTGGTCCCCGTCGCAAGGGCACTTCGGACGTGACGTCCGAAGACGACGAAGCCCATTCCTCTGTCCGTGAGGACAATGATGAGGAAGAGGAGGAGGAGGAGGAAAACAACCCTCCCCCCAAGGAGAAGAAGAAAAAGAGGGCGGCCTCGGCGCATCTGGAGGCGGAAACGCCCAAAAAGGGGAAGGGCGCCCCTGTGGTCAATACCATGTGGGACGTTGACAGTAGTCCGGAACGACGCCCCCGCACTAAGCCCCAGGCCGCATCGTAAGTGACATGGCTCATTTATGCGCACACCCAGCCCTTTCTCTTCATTATTTTAACATAGTTAACTGCACTATTGCAGTCCGGCCCGTGACCTTATCCAGCGATCCTCATCTGGAAGTTTGTTGGCTTTGTCGGAGATGGCGAGCATGTCGCCACCGCCTGCTTACTCCCCCGGGGCCAGGGACGACACCGAAGTGCTGTTCCAAAGGACCGCTTCGAACCGGGGAGGAGCCCAGGACGCTGTCCGGGAGGCGCCACGAGGCAAGACTTCCACTGCCGGACACATGGGGGAGCCGATCCCCATGGAGATTGGTGAAGAGGGCCACATCCTGCTCGGCCCTCAGTTGAATACGATTCCGGAGACCCATATGGCTCCGAAGTCGAACGAGCAGCCCCCTTTGAAGGAGGGGGTGCGCCGCTTCCGCCGGTGGCCCTGTCCATCCAGGGACGTCGGATAACCTGATGGAGGCGCTACGAGGCGCCTCCGTTATGGATGAGCACCGTGTCCTTATGGGCACGGTGATCGAGAAGGTTCAGTCCGCCAAGAGTGGACTGAACGAAGCCTGCGGCAACCTATTGACAGGTTTCGAGGTAAGTGACATAGAAAGAGTAAAACCCCATGTAGTCAGTAGCCCCTGAGACACGGTCCTATGCTCGGCGAGAAGAACCGGACAGAGGATCAATCTTTTATTGTAGGAGCTAACGTGATATGTATGCATAAGCAGGCGTCACTGTTGGGCACAACCTCGCATGCTGCCGAAGTCTCTGAACTGAGGCAGAGGCTGGAGCGGACCGAGAGCGAGCTCAGCGAGGTTAAGGTTCAGCTCCAGGAGAAGCAAGGTGAGTAACGACTTGCTGTGTGTTCAGAAAGCATAGGCGATGTGTATTGACTGTAGTGTCGTAATATGTGCAGGATCCACGACCGAGGTCAAGGCTCTAAGGAAGGCCCTAGGCGAGGCCGAGGAGAAGGCTGTCCAACAACAAGCCACCCGTAAGAAGCTCAAGGCCCGGGTCAAAGAAATCCAGCAGGAGCTCCAGGATGCGGTGAAAAAATGTGAGACCTTGGAGCATGATGGGTCGGCTCGAGGGGCCGAACTCACCAAGGCTCGTCAGAGCACGGAGACCGCACGGAATGAGGCCAGGCCGCCCTCTAGGAGATCCAGGAGGCCAAGAAGATCACGACGGGTAAGGCTTTTAAGATGCAAAGCAAGTATGCAGAGAAGCATTACCTTTTACTAACCTGGGTTCGGAGTTCCCCAGGGGCTTTTGCTGATTTACCACGCAGTGTATCGAATGTCGTGGAGTTCTATCGAGCCGAAGGAGGGGGTTCTACGGAGAAGCTATTCTGGTCTCAATATGCGGTGTCAGAGCCTCCCGTGTCCTTCACCGATCAGCTGAAACAGCTGGTGGAGCTGCATAGGGTGGCCGATTTAGCCATGAAGGATTTGATAATCCGGCTATGGCCAGCCGAAGCTATGCCTAGCAGCTACTTCAGACTCTTGAGGCGGATGGTGAACGCCTGTCCTCGACTGGACGTCGTCAAGCGCTCTGCCTGTATTGAAGGTGCCCGTATGGCCTTCGCTCGTTGCAAGATGTGGTGGGCGAAGATGAACGCCTTTGAAGTTACCAGTGGGCCGCCGGAGGGCAAGGAGCACCGCACACCCGAGCGATATTTTGCGGATGTCATAGAAGGGTCTCGACTTGCAGCAGCTCAATGTTCGCAGGACATTGTATTTGAATAAATGTATTCATGTTGCCCTTGCCTTGTATTATGAAAACAAAGCCTGTTTTTGTAATGTAATTTTATATGCTTTTAATTGTTTCCTCCTGTGCGGCCATGTTGTACGTAATCTGAGGGTTGTCCAGTCGTCGGCTTCTGCCCTCAAGTAGGTAGTACGGAGGTGTTCGGGATGGAATCTAAACAATCTTTATCCAATTATATGGTCCTTGAAGGAGTTGTTTAGCGCAACGAACAAGGCAATCAGACTATACGGCTTAAACGCCCTCACTTAGCCATAGGAGTTTTATAATAAATCTTGGGCGCAGCCCCTGGTTTATACCAGAGTGCTGTCAGCATCTGATCGGGATGTGCCGATCTCTCGCATAACGCAGAAAAAATCTCCAACGATTTGTAACCCTCGAACAGCTGACCGGCTCTCGCCATATCATGCCAGTCAGTTTTCGGCTTTCTCTACTGAGGTGCTCATCTGGTCGAGGCCAGGGCATAATCATAGTAGTTCTCCCTTTACTACCCTAGCCGATTCAGCGGAACATAGGGTAGCAAGCACAGGAGCTGGGCAACCCAACTATTGACCAAAGAAATGATTCGGATCCAATGCATATAATGCTAAATTCAGGGTGCCGAACTTATCTATAAGAAGTGTTCGGACTTTGCTGCCGTATTATGGGATGATGGGGAGCCCCTGGCGAATATGAGACGTACCAGATTGTACGGATGCGGTCGATAAGCGAATCAAAATAAAAATGAAGTAAGAAATGAAAACCACAGAAACTGGGTCGCAAACCATTTTTATTATAACTGTATGGATACGTCAAGGCGTATCTTGTACAAGAAGTGCGATAGGCATCCGGGTTATTTAACATGCCGGAATTAAGAGGGAGCAGCATGCGGGTCCTGATAAATAAGTAGAAATACAGTCAAGAGGAATGTGTAGAGGTTACCCTACGCACTTATGCTGCTTGTCGTCTTTGTATGTCGGTCCTTCGAAAGGACTGGTTATCAGGCACACGGAAAAAGAACCTAAAACAAGAGGAAAAAAGGGTGACAGTATGTGTGAGTCCGGGGTCGGTCAAGCCGTACTGTGGACCACAAGCTGTGCCTCCGTCGATGCCCATGGGATTTTGAGTGTGTAATTATGTGCGTGTGGTACGAGTGCCACTACTTGATCAGGGCTGGGACGGAGGCCGAATTTCTAGTCGAGCTCTTGACGGGCTGAGTTGTCCTGTGGTAGCGTAGTCCGGACCTTCTTGATGGTGTCCGTGGGCTCGGCAGCCGGATTGCGGATCTACTTGAAAAGGCCGTTCTGTACTTCTGCTGCTAGGGCAGCGGTGTGCTCCTCTGTACGGAGGGAGAATTCCGTATTTCCATTAACTGTTATGATGCCGCATGGACCGGGCATCTTGAGCTTGAGGTAAGCATAGTGTGGGACCGCGTTGAATCTAGCGAACGCGGTTCGTCCGAGCAGTGCGTGGTAGCCGCTGCGGAAGGGGACGATATCGAAGATTAACTCTTCGCTTTGAAAGTTGTCCGGAGAACCGAAAACCACCTCCAGCATGATTGAGCCCGTGCAGCGGGCCTCAACGCCTGGTATGACTCCTTTAAAGGTAGTCTTTGTGGGCTTGATTCGTGAGGGATTAATGCCAATCTTCCGTACTATATCCTGGTAGAGCACATTGAGGCTGCTTCCACCATCCATCAGGACTCGTGTTAGGTGGAATCCATCGATGATTGGGTCAAGGACTAGTGCGGCTGAACCGCCATGGCGGATACTAGTTGGATGGTCTCGACAATCGAAGGTGATCGGAAATGACAACCACTGATTGAATTTTGGGGCAACTGGCTCTACCGCGTAGACGTCCCAGAGTGCCCGCTTGCACTCCTTTCTGGGGATGTGCGTGGTGTATATCATGTTCATCATTTTTACTTGAGGGGGGAACTTCTTCTGCCCCCCGGTGTTCGGTTGTCGGGGCTCTTCGTCCTCGTACTCACTTTGTGATCCCTTCTATTTGTTTTCGGCATTTAACTTGCCAGCCTGTTTGAAGACCCAACAATCTCTGTTGGTGTGATTGGCTTGTTTGTCTCGGGTGCCGCGTATCTGGCACGGACGTTCGAGTATGCGGTCCAGGCTGGAAGGTCCCTCATTGTTCCTTTTGTAGGGCTTCTTCCGTTGGCCGGACTTGGAGCCGCTGAATCCGGCGTTCACTGTGGTGTCGTTGGTGTTATCGCCATTGCTTCGGCGTTTGTGTCTATTGCGCCGGAGCTTACTGGTGCCGTTCTTGGCCTCAGAGGGGCCTGTCTCGCTGGCTGTGTTTTTGTTTCAGGCCAGCCAGCTATCCTCACCCGCGCAAAAGTGGGTCATGAGTGCTATGAGGGCTGCCATGGATTTTGGCTTTTCTTGGCCGAGGTGGCGGGCGAGCCATTCGTCATGGATGCTGTGTTTGAAGGCTGCTAACGCTTCGGTATCCGGACAGTCAACGATCTGGTTCTTTTTGGTTAGGAACCTAGTCCAGAATTTTCTGGCTGATTCTCCTGGTTGTTGAACTATGTGGCTTAAGTCATCGGCATCGGGTGGCCGGACATATGTACCTTGGAAGTTGTCGAGGAAGTCTTCTTCCAAGTCCTCCCAGCTGCCGATGGAGTTCTCAGGCAGACTATTTAGCCAGTGTCGAGCTGGTCCTTTGAGCTTTAATGGGAGGTATTTGATAGCGTGGAGGTCATCTCCTCGGGCCATGTGGATGTGGAGAATAAAATCTTCGATCCACACTGCGGGGTCGGTTGTTCCGTCATATGATTCAATATTGACAGGCTTGAACCCCTCGGAGAATTCGTGATCCAGCACCTCAACTATGAAGCAAAGAGGGTGCGCGGTGCCTCTATAGCGGGCCGCGTCACGGCGCACCTTCGATGAAGTCCGTCTGTGGTTATCGGCCCGGGTGTGATTAAGTTTGTCACGTCCGAATAGGTAGCTGTCATCCCGAGTAGGGAAGCGTCCTCGCGATCCGTATATTGATCTGGTGTGTCCTGATCTACTGTCCAATTCCTGCCGAAGGTCGTATGTATGGTCCCGAGTTGGTCTGTCCCTGTGTTTGCAAGGCGGTGGGGCGGGCTCTTGTTCGGCCTGAGTTGTCGTTTTATCCCGACCGCGGGGTGGTCGGTCTGCCGCACTATCCCGACCGCATGGTGGTCGGTCCGCTTTGCGCGAGGGAGGTATGGGATCTGGTGCCTCCTCATCAAACTGAGGTAGCAGTTTGCATTTTGGGTAACTCTTGGCTGGGCGCCTGAGGCCGTATTCTTCGGCTGCCAGGACATCGGTCCATCTATCGATGAGTAGGTCTTGATCTGCTTGGAGCTGCTGCTGCTTTTTCTTCAGGCTTCTTGCAGTAGCTATGAGCTGGCGCTTAAAGCGCTCCTGCTCGAGGGGTGCCTCAAGCAAGATGAAGTCCTCATTGCCAAGGCTCTCATCATCCTCGGAGGGGGGACGATAACTATCATCATCCGGGTCATTGGGTGTGGCCTGTTTATCAGGGTTAACATGCTCGTTGTCTTGCTCCTCCTGTTCGGATGCGGCCCCAACAGGGTCTTCATTATTTTTGGCGTCGCCCAGAGTACTGTTTTCTCCGGTGCCAGTGTTGCCATCTTTTGAGCGATGAGGCTTAGAGCGGCGTTTAGGGCGCCGGCGTTTGGACTGTGTCTCTGAGTGTTTATTCGCATCTGGCTCTTCTTTGTCGTCGCCAGATCCTTTAGGTGTATCAACCATGTACACGTCGTACGAAGAGGTGGCCGTCCAACGTCCAGTGAATGGAGGGTCTTGGCCTTGCTCCTTGTTGGCATCGTCGTTCATACTGTTGATGTCTTCGGAGCCATAGTCGAGCTCGTCGGTTAAGTCCTCGACGGTAGCTATGAAGTGGGTAGCAGGAGGGAAGCAAAATTCTCCATCATCGGCCTCTAACTCGAACTGAACATTGTTCGGCTGCGAGTCCTTCTCCAAGGACAAATTCTTTAGAGAGTTCAGCACATCGCCCAAAGGTGAGTGCTGGAAAACGTTAGCGGCGCTGAATTCGAAGGTCGATAACCAATCTAGCTCGGTGTCTGCAGGCGTACACGGTCCAGAACTTATAGCCGGAGACGAGTCCGAGGTTCCGTTGAAGCAAATATTGCAGGGTGTTGAGTCCGTGTGTGGTTCCAATGCCGCGGACTCTATGGCTTTGGATGACACGGTCTGCTCTGGTTCTAAGGCCGTTGCAGCAACACGAACCATCTCCTGGATGTGATCCGATGACAGATTTAAGTCATGTTCATCAGAGCGAGGGGGAGCTATCGCCGCGGTCTCGAATCCCTTGAAGATCAAGTCTCCACGGATATCCGCGACGTAGTTCAGGCTTCCAAATCTGACCTGATGGCCAGGGGCGTAGCCATCGACCTGCTCCAGATGGCCAAGCGAGTTGGCCCGCAGTACGAAGCCGCCGAACACAACAATATGTCCGGGGAGGAAGGTTCCTCCTTGGACAGCATCTTTATCGATGATTGAAGGGGCCATCGAACCTTTTGTCGACGACACAGTGGAACTCTCAATGAAAGCACCAATGTAGGTGTCAAAACCGGTGGATCTCGGGTAGGGGGTCCCAAACTGTCCGTCTAGGATCGATGGTAATAGGAGACAGGGGACACCATGTTTACCCAGGTTCAGGCCCTCTCTATGGTGGTAATACCCTACTTCCTGCTTGATTGATCTTGATGAATATGAGTACTACAAGAGTTGATCTACCAGATCATAATGGCTAAACCCTAGAAGTCTAGCCTATATGACTATGGTAATGTGTGTATCCTTTCCGGACTAACCCCTCCGGTTTATATAGACACCGGGGGGTCTAGGGTTTACATGGAGTCGGTTACATAAGAAGGAATCTTCGGTCACCAAACTTGTCTTGCACGCCATGTAGAGTCCAATCCGGACACGGGTACAGTCTTCGGCCTTCATGTGTTCACAGCCCATCAGTCCGGCCCATGGATAACAGGCCGGACGCCCGAGGACCCCTTAGTCTAGGACTCCCTCAAGGACAAACTTAAATTAGTAGAGACGACATGCTCTATAAAGGCCTTGTCCATATTGATGGGGGGCAATTCAAGAAGTTTACCGCACACTCTTCTTCAAGAGTATTGCCTTTATTCTAAATTTTGTTAAGATTAAATATATATATATATATGTGAAAATATAGGAACAATGGCGATTATTTAAATTAAGATGCAGAGTACAAATGTAAATACAACATACAGGCAGAAGGCACTGACAAGAGCAATGTGGAGCTAAACTTCTCCAGTAACATTAGTTTTATTCAATAGTTTGGCAAGAGTAAATGTAGATCTGATGTGTAGAAAAATGGAGGACAAGGGAAAATAAGCTGCAAAGTGTACATGAAGAACTAGCTGACAAATATAAGTACAGTGATGAAGGACAACAGATACTTACAAGAACAATGCAGAACTAAATTCCTTCACAGGCATTGAGTTTATTTTACATTAATTTAAGCATTAATATAGATATGATAATTTGGAGTGAAGAGTGGATAAGCAAGCTATAATGCACAATGATGTCACATAATCCACCAGGTATGAATGTAAGGACAGCGATAGGACAATAGGTACTCACAAGAGCAAAGCGGCGACCAGCATAGTTGCGATATCCTAGGTTTTGCGGCGCTGGTTCTATCGCCAATATATGTCGGGTGCTATGTGATTTCTCCGGTAGCACCACCTTTTCAAGGACTTTGCTTGTACTCCTTCAGGTTCTGCAATCACCCTCTTCCTTTTGGATGTATGAAACACAAGAACAACATTTGAATGGAAAAACATGGTATGACGACAAATGGAATAGGTGTTGATAATGGATGGGCATGACATCTTCACATATATCATGAGTAAACTAAGCAGATGGCGGTGCAACAAAGCAAAAGAAATGCAAGACACCTTATGCAAGATATGTGCAACCAATAAAACCTTGCCAAATTAGAACAGGCACCTTATTGGGTGAACAGGATAGCACATCTGCCTTTGGCTCCTTGAGCTTAGAATAGTCATTAGGATCATATTCTGAATACAAATCTATAGGTCGGGAGCATGTGGGTTTCATTGCACCCACAATGGACCTCAATCCCTTGATGCCAAGTTTGTTACCCATTGAAATGTTCTGCAATATTCTTATGATGTGCGCATTCTTATATTCATTGTGATTACGTACAATATCTGTAAAGCATGAAAACACAAATAGTAGTGAGATTATCTTTGTAATGCAGAGGATATTGTAATATAATAGAGGCTCCCTGTAAACCCTTGTGTGCTATCACTGGATTCTGATGAGAGAGCCCATGTGTGTTGTAATATGGTGAGTAGATTAATATAATCTGGCACAACTGCACACAAAAAATAGGCTCCCTGTTGGGGGCCCCAGATGTAAGGATAGTTGGCAGATGATAGGTTCATAATATACCGTATAGAAAGTTTATTGCCAAACCATGACAACGAGAGCACAGAGCCAGTAGGCAGATCATAGTGTAGATAATAGGTGTACACCATAACCACCATAAAGAAATCAGGAAAGCAGAACTAGCTGGAAAACATAGGGTTTTGCTGCTACGAATATGCAGCCTATCGATCACCTACAGGCCAGCTCTATTCATCTGAAGGCGCACGGCTGTTACTATTAGTTTAGTCTATCAAAGACCGCGCGGATCCCACCATTTCCGGGGTATTATGGCAGACCAACTCGAAGTGCAAAATCATTTAGCAGAACCTGCCCAATAGACGTGTCGACTGCAGATGTCCATGCTCCCCTTCCTGACAAGGAACATACTGTCCTTACTAAAGAAGAACAGAAGAGGAACATGTTAAAGAACAGAAGAGGAAGCATATTATTAACATTCCCCTTCTTTCTATACAATGTTGCTTGCCCACTCATGATGAATCAGAGCGCCCAAATAAATGCAATTCCATGATGTCTCTCTATATGTGGCCACATGCATTTGGAAAATCAAGTGGGAGCATTACCTGACCAATTAAATGTGTGTATGTTAACTAATGTTAGTATCATATCACAATTCATATTTGAAGAAGTAAGCTTTAAACTTATGATTGGTGTGTTGTTTAGCTTCAAGATCATAGTGTAGATATAACGGGAAAACCGTAAGCATCAGGAGTAAAATCAGCAAAGTGGAACTTGCTGGAATATATGTGCTAGTATTGCCGGTACGGCTAGAAAGTCTTCGGATACCAGCTCTCTTCAAGTGAAGGTGTGGTACTGTCAATATCAGTGTAACTCTCAAAGGAGACACAACTCCCCGCATTTCCTTGCTAATCTTATAGGATTCAAGTGGCCAGGCCACTACAATTCCTATTCCTATGTTTACAAAATCCTACGAATCAAGGAGGCCCGAAGAGTTCAAAGTGTCCATCACAACCGACCGTATAGACCTCTACACTGTGAATGTCCCTGCTCATCTTCACCACAAGGAACATACTGTACTACTATCATACTCCCTCTGTTCCAAAATATAAGTCTTTGTAGAGATTTCCACTATGGATCACATACAGATGTATACAGATACATTTTAGAGTGTAGATTCACTAATTTTGCTGCATATGTAGTCCATGGTGGAATCTATACAAAGACTTGTATTTAGGAACGGAGAGAGTACTTATTAAAGAAGAACAGAAGAGGAACATGCTAAAGAAGAGCAAGCAGATTGTGGATAATAAAATGTCCGTTGCGCAGTGCCCACACATGATGAACCAGAGTGCATTAAGAATGCAACTCCTTGTTGTCTCTCTATATGTGGTGCACGTGCTTTTCGAAAGTAAAGTAGGAACATTAGCTGACCAATTAAACATTATCTGTTTTAGTAAGATCAGCATCATATCAGATTCGTATTTGAGCAACAAGTTTGGAATTATGAGTGGCACGTTGTTTAGCTTGATGGAATCAGGAGCAGTGCTAAGCAGCTACGATGATGGTACTGAATATAACGGCATGTCTGCATGCAAGTCACGTGACTTTTGTCATTTGGGCCAGTCGACCATTTCAGGCAGTTGGATGAAGATCCTACGTCTCCTAACCCTTCTTCTTCCTCGTCTCTGATTCTTCCCATACAGAGCACGACACGGGCCGCCGGCCAAACCACCGGCCCCGACCCCCCCCCCCCCCGCCGCCCTCCCTGAACCGCCCCCCACCGCCTGTGTTCCTCCGTCACCCCCACCCCTGCCCCCACCCGTGTCGAGTTTTCTTCATTCGGCGAGGCCCCACCACCGCCCCCACAATCACCTTCCCCACCCGAGCCCCTTCCTTCGCACAGGCGAACTCCGGCGAGCTCTCAAAAATCGACTGACCCAATTTTGAAATTTAGTCTACTGTCATTTAACTAGTCTGGAATATAAAAGGGGAAAACCATAAGCATTGAGAGTATAGTGTTGAGCGTGCCACGGCGGATCTGAAGGTGCAAACCGGACAAAGGCAACTTCGCAACCAATGTTTGCTTTCAACTAACAAGTAAGTGATGGACAAGAAATCAGAGTAAAGCAGTGGCGATCTATTTTCTTGTTGCGATAAATAAGTTGAGAAGATATGAAAGAGTACCGCCTCTGGTGCGGCGGCGTGTATGCATCTGCTAAGAATTTGACGGTGCTGCGGTAGCAATGGCTGTCGGCGGTGTGGAAGCAGATCTAGGAGGGTAGATGGTGGCGGCAGGGTGCGGTGGACGAGACGGTCATAGGATTGGCGCCCGCAAGGTGGACGACGACGGGGATGAAGTGAGAGGACGGGATGCAAGGATCTCGGTTCGAATCCGTGGATGAGAGAGGTCGATCTCTTGTAATGAACGATGGCGTCGGGGTATTAGCTCCGGCATGGTGGAGGAGGACGACGGTGGATGGGGTGGCGGACGGAGGAGGCTGGGGTGGAGAGGGTGTTTTCGTGCCCATGGAGTACGAATGGGGAAATTGAGGGAGAGAGGAAGGGGGAACCATGTCTTCAGGGCGCACTTGTCTCAAATGCGAGGAAATTTACAAACTTATCCCCAGTTTAAAATTTCCTACATCACAGCAATATTAGTCAGTTGGGGATAGGACGGTAATCTCGCATACACCGAATATTTGCCGACGAGAGTTTATTTTGGCGCCCACCGTGTATGAATTGGAGAGGAGTCAATTTCGGCCGAGGAGACACTGTGTTTTGGCGCCCACAGTGTATGAATTCGGGTGAGAGGCGGTTATGTCACGTTTGAGTGAAATTAGAAACCTACCCCTATCGAAACCTATAGAAATCGAGCCAATAGGCTTTGCGATAGGCAGTAATTTCCATCTCGCAGATTTTGGTTTCGGGCAGTTACTGCAACTTTCCCCGCTTCGTTCAAATTTTTGCAGAGCAAGAGTGCACGTTTACCGTGCCAACTCAAGTCGAATCCAGTTTGTATTCTATTTTTGTTCGGGCAGGATCCATTTTCAATTTGAATAAAATTCTATATACATCATTTTTTATATATACTTTCAAAAGCACAACACCCTTTATACATAAATATGGTTTACAAATGGCATGATCTAAGATTCAGAAGGCTGTATCCATCTTAATTTAGATTTTCAAATATTTGAAACTACTTTATGTTGAAATCCAATGTATGCATTCCTCGCTAACTGTCTCCAATTAATGTGTGTTTCATGCGGTTTTTTTACTTCTCAAACATGTATAATGTGTTTCACACACGTAACATATAGTGTAATCCCGTTTAGACATTAATTGCATATAAACCATGCATTGTCTCTAATTAAAGAATCTATGGATCACTAATATTGATAAACTATATAACATTACACGTGTCCCCAAATTCAAATGAATATTCATTTTGATACAACAATTTGCGTTATGATATTATCTATGTCGTGATCTCCAGTTTAAATATTTGAATCCCCATTAATCTAGATAGTCGTCTCATATAGCTATCACTCATGCTTATATAGGAGTATCTCTCTAGACCTATACGCGTTCATCATCTCTCGGGTATCTCTCGTGCTACCTGTATGTCGACAATGATCTTTTATCTTTGTAACACACTGACGGTACTCTCTCCCTCGACCGTCATCACTCTATCTCTCTCTAAGTATATCTCGCTCCCTGCTATGTGTCTCTAACTATGATTCTCCATGTGAAATCTCTTTCTCTCACACAAACACAAACTTCGTCTCCCGGGGTCTGATTTCTCTCTACTATTCCCCTGTGTGCCACTCGCACACCCCCTCTCACACAGAGATGTCTTTCGCTCCTTAGGTACGAGAAGCTATGACTCTTCCTCTTAAATATCTCTTTCTCACACACAAACACAAACTCTGTCTCCCAGGGTCTCATATCTCTCCACCATTCTCCTGTATGTCGCTCACACACACTCTCTCTCCCTAGAGATATCTTGCGTTCCCTCATATGTCTCTCTAGCTACAACTCTCGTTGTGAAATATATTTCTCTCTCGCAAAAACAAAACTCCGTCTCTTGGGATCTCATTTCTCTCTGATATTTTTTTGTATGTGACTCACATGCACCTTCTCTCTATCTCTCTCACACCCACACACATAACTCAGCCTTCTGAGGCACTCGACTCCTATCTCTAACGCACACTAGCTAGCATCTTTATCGTTCTATTTATCTGTTTCTCCATCAACCTTCTTTCTCGCCCTCACTCTTGCTTCCTATCACGCACACTATATATGTTTCTCTCTACATGCAGTCAAGTGCCCTCTTTTTATCTTTCTCTCTCACACACATAACTTCACCGTGTAAACCACCTGGCGGTCATCTCCAACACTCAAACAAGCTGATGTCCCTCTAGCTAGCATCTCTATCTCTGTATCTATCTGTAGTTTCTCCGTCCACATTTCTTTCTTGCACGGACTCTTGCTTCCTATCACCCACACTATATATGTCTCTCCATACATGCATTTATAGGTTGATCTCTTTTGCACAATCATTGTGTCTCGCTCCCTCTGCTCGCCATAGATGCATGATCCATCCCACGCCACTATCTCTTAAAGACAAAAACACATGCTCAATTATTGGGCCTTCTTCCCTACACTCTCACATGCATGCATATTGTCATACTGATACTTCTCTCCCATGTCGTTGATCTTATGAATTATGTCTTCTTTCTTTTATCTCGATCATGCGCGCGCACACACACACATCCCACGTATACATGTCTACCTCTCGCGTTCGAGGTCTCCTATGTCTTCATACGTAGTTAATTACCCTCAACCCTAACGCCACATCGAATCGTTCTCTTCTTGTGTGCACATAACTTCCACCTAGATGGGTAAAACACACACTCACACTTAACAATATCCTTCTAGCTACCCCCCTCTCTCACTCTTCCCCTATATCCCCGAAACCAATAAGACCATCCATTCGTTTAATTCCCGCCTACATGCACCATCAATATATAGTAGTCTTCCTCAGTGTCTCTCGAACGAACACGTTCTCTCGATGTCGACTCCTCTCACACGCACATGCCTTCTCTTGCCTCTCTATGGGCCTTTTCTCTCTTGCACCCCCTCATTGGTGGCCTCTGCTATACACATCACCTCTCTATGCTGAAGCCACGCACACTTAAACTACATCCGCCACTGAGGACCCCGCGTCACACACACACACGCACGCACCCACCCACCCCCCACACACACTAAAACTCCATCTCACACACACATGCTCTAGGCGGAGCATTTGTTCCTACCACCCTTCGTCCAACCTTACCCGTATGATAAACAATCACCTTAATTTACTTGTATAACATGGACAAATTCCACTTTATACTTTAGTAGTTAGGAAACTTATCATCTCCACTCTTATAAAAAACTGAGTTGGTGATGATGGTGCGCCTGCCATCTTGTAATATAGACCGTCCGATCTATATCTGATGGATAGAAAGTAAACTATGACAATTTTACAAAAGATACCCGCACCTCTCCCCACATTTAGAGCATGATTGGTTTGCTGCCAATATTTGGCTAGCCAAATCTTGGAATTGCCACATATTGGCAATACCAAGACTTGCCAAATATTGGCAACTTTATGTGAGATAGGCAAGACAACTCGCTAACCGACCAAGTAGTAGCGAATATTTGGCATAATGCTAAACATTGGCATGCCTATTTTTGGCACCAAACCAATTATACTCTTACAGACAAGGCCTTGCCTCATTCATCATTATCTCCCACAACCTCATTGCCGAGCAATTAAAAAAGGAAGTCTCTGAAACAATCTAGCATGGTGGCCGCTGCCGCCTGCCGGCGCCGTCCATCCCCATGCCTCCACCCAGTCCGACCACCAGTCACCACCAAGCTCCACTCCTCCTCACCTTATCTCTCATCTTTCATTTTTTCGATGAAATTATCGAGATACCAGTTTTCTGATAAAATTCTTGAGATATCATTAGTTTTTACACATGGGATTACTCCTAGATGGGTCAATCACAACAAGTGTTTTGTAAAAAAAATGCATATTGATGTTCCGTGCAATGCACGAGCATCTTGCTAGTAATTATATAACGCAAATCACGAGGAGGAAGAGACATTTTTTTACACAACCACGTTAACATGGCCACGTAAATCACTAGCTAAAGTGTAATACCATTATACATATATCCCGATGCAAAAGGTTGAGTACATGTCCGAAAAGTAGAGTCGCACACACGCACTCTATCTCTCAGAATCTCTCACGCACCAGTTACGTGACGCCCACTTAAGAAGACACGTATGTTACAATTTGTGCACCCACGGGTACACGTGATGGTGCGCATTTATTTAAGCCGGAGGGCGAACCCAAACAGTAGCTGCATTCATTCCCCTCCCGCCGCCTCTTCTCTGGACGCAGTCGCCCGGTAGCCATGGCCCAGCCGAAGGTAACGACATACGCCATACTCCCGCCAGAGCGGCGCTTTAATCTGAAAATTTTAGTGGTCATGCATGCATCTTTTTGTGCTAGCACTCCTATATTAGAGTTGACCGGTCGCTTCCCGCGGACGTGCGTGGGCGGTGGAAGAGGAAGGAGAAGGGAAACGGGCTGTGGAGCAACGTTTTTACAACAATTTCTTAGGAAATTGAGTGCAATAATTGAGTAGTTTTGCAAACTACCAGTACTACACCTGAGACGGTTCAAAACCA
Source organism: Aegilops tauschii subsp. strangulata (assembly GCF_002575655.3). Classification (NCBI taxonomy): domain Eukaryota; kingdom Viridiplantae; phylum Streptophyta; class Magnoliopsida; order Poales; family Poaceae; genus Aegilops; species Aegilops tauschii. The sequence goes on from NC_053036.3 coordinate 190,541,438, forward strand.
ATACCACCATCACGCCCGCGTCTGACCTCCCTAGCCGACCCACCCCCCTCCCTTGCCGGCGCGCGCTTCCCGCGTGAAACGATCAACATCGCCCCGGAACATCAGTGCCGCATTAATGCCCGGCTAGAGTGGAGGCGACCTCTCACTGGCGCCGGCTTTGAAGCAGCGCGTCGGCCGAGAGAGCGCCGCTTCCCGGTGCACGCGACTGCTCCACCACTACAAAAAAATACATTTCCGTGATGATACGTGTTTGTCACAGTAGGTCACGTTTTCTGTCATGCATGTACATCCATGACGATTTTATGATAGAATCAAGATAGTCATACATGTGCTGCCGTAGAAGTGTTCCATGACATTAACCAAATTATCATCGCGGAAGTGTCCACTTCCATGACGATAAATCGCGCGTCATGGAAGTGCTTTCGTCAAGGGTGACCGACACGCGGCATCCACCATAACCGAACGGCGTTAAGCTATTGGGTCCGGTTTTGGATCCGATAACCCGTTAACAGCCCGGACCAATGGTGATTTTCCACGTGTAAAATACTCATTGGCCGGAGGAAACACGTGTTTGCTCACCGTTGGGACAGGTGTCACTCATCCAATGGGCGAGATGCGCCTATGATACGTTGACACGTGGACCGGCCCAAAAGTGGCCCATAAAGATTAAATGGGCTGGCCCAACTAAAGGCACACAAAATTTAGCGGGCCATAATGGGCCGGCCCAACTAATGGCCCATAAGATTTAGCGGGCCATAATGGGCCGGCCCAGCTAAAGGCCCACAAGATTTTGCAGACCATAATGGGTCGACCCAGCTAAGGGCCCAACATTCTCATTTAAGGCCCGTATGGCTAGTGTCAAATCGGCCCGTCAACGGCCCGTCCTAAACTTGTCATCATCGTGGCCCATTGTCACTTCTGGCCCATTAACAGTCCGCTAAGAATTTGGGCCAAATTACGGCCCTGTGTGTTTTCGGCCTGTTAAAGGTTCTGCTTCATTTGGGCCCATTTATAGGCCATTGAAACTTTCAGCCCATAAACGACGGTGAAGGATATGGGTCACATTCGGCCATGTCTGACATACGGCCTGTTAGAGGCCCGCTACAAATTTGGGCCACTTTCAACCTGTTGTGACTTTCGGTTGTTAACGTCGGACGAAATCCATGGGCCATATGTGGCCCAACGCCACATCGGGCCTACTAACGGCCCATATAAAAATGACACTAATCAAGCCCGACCGAACTTCCGGTCTGTTAAAGGCCCGTGTAGTAGGGCGGTGAATTTACGGCCCGTCTGAATTTCGGCATGTGGATGATCCGCATTGTAAATGGGCCACCATTGCGGCCCGCTGAGACCAGTGGGTTATTTGGCACAATCAGGGCCCAATCTTACTTTCGGCCTATTAAAGGCCCATGTTTTTTATGGGCTCGAGATATTTACACATGTAAACGGCCTATTATTACTGAGGGCCCAAATTATATTTAGGCATGTTAAAGGCCCACTATGGGCACAGGCCTACCAGAAAAATATGAAAGCTTATGCTGATTTAGGCCCAGATATTTTTAGTGGGCTACATGCAAATTTCAGCCCAGAATCGTTTTTAGCCCAATTGGAATGGGCCCGATGAATGTTGGCATGTTGGGCTCCTACGAAGCTTTCGGTCGAATACATTACTAAGATAAACCTACACTATACAAAAATAGCATCATAATTACTGCAGCCTTTGGCAGCATCATAAATGCTGTATCACAACAAAATAAATTCCAACCATACAACAAAAGGCCTGTTGGCATAAAGTTTACAGTCCTTGCAGATAAAAGCACCATCAGATGTATAGAAGCATAGATCATTTGACCTGAGTGCTTCTGTTTCAGGCTGTAGAATCTGATGGAGCAGCACGATCTTCCCCTTTTTCCGCCATTGCTCTTGAACAACGAAGCAAATGTCTGATAGTCTAGTTTCAAAACCATTCATATCTTCACGACATTTGTCAACCACTATTTTTGTTTCCGACACAACGTCCATTAGGGATTGGTCTTGTGTCTCAAGCACAGATATATCACTCTGTCTAACCGGAAGATTATGTTTAATAGGCGATTTGGACGAGGTTACCTTGACAACCAACCCAGAATTACGCAGGAAGGTGCTTTTTGCACTGTTAGTGGAGAGATACTGATGCACTGCAGCAAGAGGTGACATTGTGCCTGTGGTAGCCTCGTCACCTTCAGGTGGTTGTGGTTGTTCAATCATTTGTTCCATAGCTTGCTAAAAGTTTGAACTTGTAGATTAGTGTACCAGATAAGTTACCAATGAGACAAAAACAAACAAAGTAGGTTTCACGTTTATACATAACTTATTTTGGTGAACTACTGTAATACATTAGCATGTATTGTAGTGCCAACTACATAATAAAATCACTTTCGGAACATATGTCCATGTAGCATGCCTATTGTATTGTCTATTTCCTCACATTCGTTGACATCTAAGGATAAAGAGACATGGTTTAAAGTAGGATGAACATAGTATGACATCATTCATATCACGGGCAAACAGATATAAAACAAACAGGCTATTCTATCATTGTGTGCGCACGTGAACATCACAACTAGATTACAGATCAAGACCAAAAGAATATCCTTCATATCTTTTAAACCATGTAAGGTGAAATGATACGTTAAGACAACTGTGTATAAAAGTGAACAGAGTAACTGACATTGGCTGCAAACCAAGCAGTTAAATAAACACATCACAGTACCAATCAGTGCAAAGGTAGGAGGAGTAAGGACTTACAACAGCAGCCTGAACTGGTGTGCTCATGCCCTTCATCTTGCTATTGTGGCAATCCTTGAAGATTTGCACTGCATTCGAATCAGGTTCTTTTTGGTCCGCACGGGTTTTCCTCTGTATTTGGAACAAGTCAATATAGATACGATAATATGCCACAGAAAAAAGAAGGAAGTAGCAGCTATTTAGAAGAGCCTCGCAGTGTGCAATATAGCTACGAGGTCCTGTTGTCTATTGGAATTTCACTTTAGAACGGTTGGTCTTGTTCTTAAAACAGTTAGCCTAGAAGAAGATACACTTGTAAGGCACATACATAAATACAAGTTCAATATGTGGTCTGATCAAATACATATACCCTACCTGATACATTGGATCAGACCAGTGTTTAACAAGGGCTGTCCAGTCTTCATCTGTAATATATTCCACTGGAGATGTTTGGGCGATTTCATTGTTGGTCTTGCCTTCAAAGTGAGATTTTCTAAGGTGGTACCGATACTGTTGCAGAGCAGACTGAAAAACATGAGTGCATGCTTGTTTAGTTGCATCATCTTTCGGATCCAACTTGAACCTCATCCGTTGAAAAAAGAATGTGAGTCTTATTAGGAGGAAGCTAGAATGTATGGCACAGAGCAAGATAATATTACAAATTGCGATGAATAACATTACTTATGGATAAATGGTCAAGGAAGGTGTTAAACTGGGTATTGTCTTTCTCATTCCTGTACTGGATCCACGTTGGGAGGATAGGTGCATGACACCTAACGGCAATGGCTGCCTCTGATAATAACTTGGATGACTCTGTAGCATCACGTGGCCTTTTTAAACCTGCCTCAAAATGGATCTCCATTCTTCCTCCTTTAGATTTTGTTAACCTGTCAAGCATTATCCCTGATGTCTGTTTCCACTTGCACCGTGGTGCTAGTTCAACAACGAAAATGGAAAGTGTTAGTGCACATCAAACTGTCAGAGTACATATAAAGGAGCATGCAACTGCAACTTGACTCGGTCAGGTACCATCTTGGTGTTGATGCTCATGAGGTTCATCTGATCTTGCCCAGTCCTGTTGTGTCAGTAGTGCTTGGAAAGTAGTGTTAGGTGTGAATGTAGCTTGGGAACTGGCCAGTTCCGGAGCAAACGAACGAGTAACTCGTTGAGATGCTGGTACAGTTGAAGCGGATGTTGCAGCTAGTGGAGCAGGTGATACTGTGTTTGTAGATTTAGCCGGTGGACTTGGACCTTCTACTGCACTATAAGTACCAGCAGAATCTCGAGGGCAGATCCTTTTTCGTTTCACCCGACGAGTAACACCATTCGCTACTTTATTCTTTTCCTTGCTCTTTTTTGACATTGCCATGTCAAGGCATACCCACAACACAAAAGAATAAAATCGTTCAGAACTCATTGATGCATGATACAGACAAGCAATACTTTCATGTAAGACAACCGTATGAGGATGGAATATGTAAAAAAACAGGACGGCATGAAATATTGACAGCTACGATGTGTAAACTAAGCAGAAGGATTTTCAAGAAAATAGAAGTAATGCAAGCTAGACACCATATGAAAGATGCAACCAATATCACTCTGCCTAGTTAAAAGTGTCTTGTAATAAGTGGCATTTCGAAAAATTAGAAGCTGTACAACGTAGAAATCAATGCAAGATGCAACCACTATCAAACTGCCATGTTAAAAGCGTCCAATCATGAGTGACTGATGCGGGATACACAACAACAGTACTTTGATGTAAGAACATGGTATGATTGATATATGCAGTGTATCCTAGACACAGAAAGGCATGTCATATGCACATGTATAATGTATAAACTCAGCAGGTGCAATTTAATCAAAATAGAAGAAATATAGGCTAGACAACATATGCAACATGAAACCAATTATCACACTGTCAACTTAGAGCAAGCACCTGCGATGGTGGAGTACGGGAGATGAACTCATCATGTAGACTTGGGACTTCAACTTCATTAGCAGTAGCGGTGGCAAATCTAGAGAGTCTCTGTTTGCGTAGGTCCGGAGTACCACCAACATCCCCTAACTTACTCTTTTCCTTCCTATTCTCTGATATTGCCTTATGAAGTCAAAACCAAAAGAAGATGAATAAAATTAGCTCTGCATAACTGGTTGATGCATGATACACACGAACACTACTTTGATGTAAGGCAAGCGCAGGATAGGAGGATGGAATATATACAAAAGGAAGACAGCATTGCATATTCAGACGTACGATAGGAGGAGGGAATAAGTATGAAAAACAGTATGCAGAAGGCATTTCAACAAAATTAGAAGAAATGAAAGCTAGGCACCATATGAACATGCAACCAATATCACTGTATCTGGTAAAAAGTGTCTCGTCGTAAGTGCCATTTCAAGAAATCAGAAGTAGTACAAGCTAGAAGACAATGCAAGATGCAACCTACATCACACTCCCAAGTTAAATGTGTCTTATGGGTAAGTGATCATTGTAGGTATAAGTTGTAAGCTACGCAGATGCAATTCGACAAAATCAGAAGCAATACAAACTAGACATCATATGGAACATGCAACCACATATAATAGTTCCAAGTTAGAGCAAGCACCTGTGATGGTGGAGTAGGGGAGATGTGCTCATCATCTACACGTATGTTCTAGAAACAGAAACATGTGTCATATTCATAGGCATTATGTGTAAAGTAAGCAGATGCAATTCAACAAAGTTAGAAGCAATACAAGCTAGACATCATACGCAACATGCAACCACGTATAATAGTGCCAAGTTAGAACAAGCACCTGTGTTGGTGGAGTAGGGGAGATGTGCTCATCATCTACACAACTACGTTGACTATCCAGCCTTGTGTTGTCTTGCGAATCTTGTTGGTAGGATGGCGGAGTAGAACCTATAGAGATCCTCTGTTCGAGTTGCTCCGAAGGACCACCATCATCCACTGCCGGACTAATTTCCTTCAGCTGTATTGATTTTGCATTGTGAAGTCAAACCGATAAGAAAAAGGAATAAAATTTGCTCTTCAGAACTCATTCATGCATGATACTGACGAACACTACTCGGATGAAAGGCAAACACATGGTACGGGGATGGAATATGTACGAAAAACAGGACGGCATGACATATTCACACCTATGATGTGGTAACTAAGCAGAAGGCATTTCAACAAATTAGAAGCACTGCAAGCTAGACACAATATGAAAGGTGCAACCAATATCACTCTGCCAAGTTCAAACTGTCTGGTGTTTCAACGAATTAGAAGCAGTACATGCTAGAAATCATATGCAAGGCACAACCAATATCACAGTGGCGACTTAAAGGTGCCTTATCATAAGTGACTGATGCGGGATATGCAAGAACAGTAGTCTGATGTAAGAACATGGTGTGATCAGATATAGTATGTTCTAGAAACAGGAACACGTGTCATATTCACAGGCATTATGTTTAAGTAAGTAGATGCAATTCAACAAAGTTAGAAGCAATGCAAGTTAGACATCATACACAACATGCAACCACATATAATAGTGCCAAGTTAGAGCAAGCACCTGTTATGGTGGAGTAGGGGAGATGTGCTCATCATCTACACAGCTATGTTGACTGTCTAGCCTTGCGTTGTCTTGTGAATCATGTTGGGAGGATGGCGGAGTAGAATCTGTAGAGACCCTCCATTTCAGTTGCTCAGAAGGACCGCCATCATCCAATGCCTTACCAATTTCCTTCCGCTTTATTGGTTTTGCATTGTGAGGTCAAACCGACAAGAAAAAGGAATAAAATTCGCTCTTCAGAACTCATTCATGCATGATACTGACGAACACTACTCTGATGAAAGGCAAAGTCATGATACGGGGATGGAATATGTATGAAAAACTGGGCGGCTTGACATATTCACACCTATGATGTGGTAACTAAGCAGAAGGCACTTCAACAAATTAGAAGCACTGCAAGCAAGACACCATATGGAAGGTGCAATCAATATCACTCTGCCAAGTTAAAACTGTCTCGTCATAGGTGGCGTTCATCAAACTAGAAGCACTACATGCTAGAAATCATATTCAAGACGCAAACCAATATCACACTACCAACTTAAAGGTGTCCCATCATATGTGACTGACGCAGGATACACAAGAAGAGTAGTTTCATGTAAGAACATGGTGTGATAGACAAATATAGTATGTACAAAAAACAGGAAAGCGTGTCATATTCACACGTATCATGTGTAAGCTAAGCAGATGCAGTTTACACTAATTAGGAGCAATACAAGCTAGACACCATGTGCAACATGCAACCAGATATCACACTGCCAAGTTAGAGCAAGCACCTTGGATGGTGGAGCAGGGGAGCGGAGAGTTGGAACTTGTAATGCACTAGCAGTACAAGGACAATCCATATAGATGCTCTGTTTATGTTCTTGCAGAGGACAGCCATCATCGCCTTTCTACTCTTTTCCTTCCTCTTTTTTGATTTTGCCTTGCCAAGTCAAACCCACAAGAAAAAGGACTAAATTTGCTCTTCGGAACTCATTGATGCATGATACTGACGAGCACTACTTTCATGTAAGACAGTCGCATGATGGGAGGATGGAATATGTATGAAAAATAGGACGGCATGACATATTGACATGTATGATGTATAAAGTGTAAACTAAGACAAGGTGTTTGAACTAGTTAGAAGCAATGCAAGCTAGAAACCATATGAAAGATGAAACCAATATCACTCTGCCAAATTAAAAGGGTGGCCTAACAAATGTATTTGACCAAATTAGAAGCAATACATCGCAACAGGCTAGAAATAATATGCAGTATGCAACGAATAAAGGTGTCTCATCGTAATTGATTGATGCAGGATACAGAAGAGAGGTAGTTTCATGTAAGAACATGGTTAACAAATAGATGTAGTGTGTACCAAAAATAGGAAGGCATGTCATATTCATAGGTATAATGTGTAAACTAAGCAGATGCAATTTACCCTAATTAGAAGCATTACAAGCTAGACACCGTATGCAACATGCAACCACATATCACACTGCGAAGTTAGAGCAAGCACCTGCGATGGTGGTGTAGGGGAAGTGCGGTCTTCAAGTACAGAGCTACATTCAATATCTTCAATTAGGCTTGCTATTTCTTGAGAATCATGTGGAAAGGATGAAACTGCACTCTTTATAAGAGTAGCGTGTCTCATACTAACCCACGGGCATGACTGTCTCATCATAAGCGATAGATGCAGGATACACAAGAACAATAGTTTGATGTAAGAACATGGTGTCATAGGCAGATGTAGTATGTACCAAAAACAAGAAGGCGTGTCATATTCACATGTATAATGTGTAAGCTAAGGACATGCAATTTAACAAATTAGGAGCAATACAAGCTAGGCACCATATGCAACATGCAACCAGATATCACACTGCCATATTAGAGCAAGCACCTGGGGTTGTGGAGTAGGGGAGATGAGATTTGGAACTTGCACTGCAGTAGGAGTAGCAGGAGAATCTGCAGAGATCATCTATTTCGGTTGCTGTAGAGGACCACCATCATTCCGTGCCTTCGTCCTTTTAGATTTTGCCTTGTCAAGTAAACAACAAGAAAAAGGAATGAAATTCGCACTTCCAAATTCGTTGATGCATGATACTGACGAACACAACTTTTATGTATGGCAACCACATTATAGGAGGATGGAATATGTACGAAAAACGCTAAGCAGAAGGCATTTCAACAAATTGGAAGCAATGCAATCTAGACACCATATGAAAGATCCAACCAATATCACTCTACCAAGTTAGATGTGTCTCATTATAAGTGGCACTTCAACAAATTAGAGGCAATACATGTTTGAAATGATATGAAAGATGCAACCAATATTACATTGTCAATTGAAGGTGTCTCGTCAGAAGTGATTGATGAGGGATACACAAGAAAAGTAGTTTGATTAAGAACATGGTTAATACAAAGACGTAATATGTACCAAAAACAGGAACACATGTCATATTCACAGGTATAATGTGTTAACTAAGCAGATGCAATTTACCCTAATTAGAAGCATTACAAGGTAGACACCATATGCAACATGCAACCACATATCACATTACCAAGTAAGCGCAAGCACCTGCGATGGTGGTGTGGGGGAATTGCGGCATCAACTAGAGAGCTACGTTGACTATCTTCATTTAGCCTTGCTGTTTCTTGAGAATCATATGGGGAGGATGACACTGCACTCTTTAAACGAGTAGCGCGTCTCACAGTAACCCACTCGGGTGATTGTCTCGTCATAAGTGATTGATGAGGGATACAAAAGAGCATTAGTTTGATGTACGAACATGGTTAATAGACATATGTAGTATGTATCAAAAATAGGAAAGCATGTCATTATCAAAGGTATAATGTGTAAAGTAAGATGATGCAATTTAACCAAATTGGAAGCAATACAAGCTAGACACCATATGCAACATGCAACCACATTTGACAGCGCAAAGTTAAAGCAAGCACTTGGGATGGTTGTGTGTGGCAATTGAGATCATTAACTGCGGAGCTACGTTTACTGTCTCCATCTGCTGGCACTGCACCCTTTAGAGCGTTGAGACGCTTAGTGCTTATCTTCGAATTACACTGGACCGACTTTTGTCTTTTCTTTTTTGTATTCATCAACACTGCGTCAGAGTCTGAAATACCCATGCATAAAAAAACAATAGTGTGAGTATGGGTGAAGTGTGTGCACAAGTAGTACAATGTAAAGGTAGCAGATAGCAGGTCAGTTAGAAATAAAAACGGGAGACATATGATAGCTCTACAACATGCATGGCACACGGCATTACTAGATTCTAGGATTTTGAAATATGAGCACAGGGATGGCTGGGAAATGCAGTGGCTCCTCCAGCACACCACAAGGTGTGGTCCTATGAAAATAACAATCGATTGAAAACAAATAGGTCAGTCCATTTTTTCTACACCGTTTGATGTACAAAGAACGGGCAGATCGCCTTCATCTACCTCCAGCCAGTCAATGTTACGATCTTCCTTGAAACGCCAGCGACCATCGGCCCAGTCCCCTGCCTCCGCCCTCCCCTCGACCTCACCGCACCGCCGTGCTTGGCACCTCCCCGACAATCCCTTCAAGCCCCGCCGACCTCCAGATCGGTCGCAAGCAGCTCTTGCGCCCCACACACCTATGATAGACACCGATGTGCCGCTTCCCCGGCGAATAGGCGGACTAGGTGCTCCGCGCGCCTAAGCGGGTGCTACTTCTTTTAATTGTGATTCGACTCACCCTGAATTGAAATCCAGGCGGGCTACTGACCTCTAGCAAAGGTGAAATAGTAAATGGGAGGAAACCTTGTGCATTTAGTATCACGCAGAAGATGCAGTATGAAGCGTTCAACTAGTTTCTTTCGTGGGATGAATACGGTGTGAGCAGAGACGTAAGATTTGCATGAATAAGGGAAGATGAGTACCTCTTTCTGCTGGCAGTGCTGTGTCCTCCTTCTGTTTTTCCAACGATCTTCTTGTGGTTCACTGGAAACTAGAAGTTGTGGAGGACGGTGGAGCCTTGGACGAACCCATGGCCAAGTTGTTGAGTGTGGTGCGGTGGCCGTTTGTCGGTGGCGGGGAACCAGATCCGAGGCGGCGAACGACGGTGTAGCGGGAATAGCTCTGGTGTGGTGGACGGTTGCGACAGTGGAGTGACAGAGGTGAGGCGCAGGACGGCGTGGTCGAAGTGGTTCTGGTATGGCGCACGTCGGCGTGGGCGTCATGGAGGCAGCTTTGCCTCTGCTTCAGCTGCTAAGTCCTTGAGGGCGCTGCGGTTGCGGTTGCGTTGGATGACTACGTCGGGGTACCGGCTCCGGCGTGAAGGAGGAGGGCGGCGGTTGTCGGATCACGGGTTCCGGCAAAACCCTCAAGGTTCGAACACTGGGGTGCGCGCGAAGATTTCTTCCCTACGGATCCACGCCCTAGCTCGCTAAGATCTTGCGGTCGAACTCGACGAACTCACAACACAAAGACACAAGATTTATACTGGTTCGGGCCACCGTTATGGTGTAATACCCTACTCCAGTGTGGTAGTGGATGGAATACCTCTTGGGCTAATGATGAACAATACAAAGGGAAGAACAGTCTCCTGAGGTTGAGGTGTTCTTGTGCTTGGCGAACTTGTGTGGGTGAGATGCCTCTCAATGAGCTGTTTTTGAGATGCCCTCTACTGTGGTGGCTAGTTCTACTTATATAGGCCCTGGTCCTCTCCCCAAATATTGAGCGGGAAGGGAGCCAACAACGGTCAAATTGAAAGGGGACAGCTAGTACAGCTTATCCTGACAAAAGCGGTCTTCGCCTGCGAAAGGCTCTGGTGGTGATGTCGTCTTGGGCTCCATGGTGACCTCCGTCCTGCCGCTCTGCTGGTCTTGGTCTCGTTGCACTAATATGGAAACATTTGCTTGATGCCTCGGTACTCCGCGCCTGCGCTTGCCTCCTTAGCACCAAAGAGGAAACAAGGACGCTACGCGCGCTGGCGCCTGCCTAACGCCCGCCTGGTCTTGATCGTCATGGCTCACATCACGAGGGCCTCGCGAGGTTTGCCCCGCCTTGATTTCTCCGCTCCTCGCGAGGCAGCCTGGTGAGGCCGCTCCTGAGGAGGTCTTGTGTCGTCCGCCTCGCGAGGCTTGGCCCCTCGCGCGGGTCTTGAATGCCTGTTGACAAAGATGGGCCGTACAGGCCTACAGCCACGCCGTGGGCCGCACGCAGGCAAGTCTGGGGACTCCCGTTCCCAGAACGCCGACAGTAGCCCCCGGGCCCAAGGCGCGCTCGGGCTTGGCTTCCAGGTGAAGCCAAAGGTCAAGCGCGGAGCACCGCGGGCCCCAAAAGCCTGCGGCCTTGGTCGACGCATGGTGGTTGATTGGACGTGGGCATCTCCGGTTCCCCACGCTGCCTCGGCAACTGCTCGACTTGACAACAGGGCTGGCGCGGATGACGCTTGCCTTCACTGTTCCCTTTCGCCTTACCTTAGATCCCCTTTCTCGCTCCTCGCTGCCGGAGCCTCCAGATCTGCTCCAATCTTGCTCCGCATCTGCGACCTATGGCACCGCACAAGCTCAAGCCCTCCTCAGCGCCGACTTGGTACGCGCCTGCCCTCGATGCGCCCAGCGTCTCGGAGAAGAGCCTCGCCTCCACGTGTTTGTTGACGGCGGGGGAGAGCAATGAATGGGGAAAGACGGAACTCCGGCTTGCCTCCGATGTGCCGGAGCCTGATGGAAGCACCTTCTTCCCCTTCTTCACGAGCAGCATCACTACCGGGTTGGTTCCTCCCTTCTCCGATTTCTTTTATGAGGTCCTCGACCACTACGGGTTGCAAGTGTTGCATCTCCATCCCAACTCTATCCTCCTCTTGTCCTTCTTCGCCTACTATTGTGAGGCGTATCTGGGCGTGATGCCGTCCGTGGCTCTTCTGCGCCACTTCTTCTTTCTTCGCGTCAGCGATGGACACGTCTCCGGGTGCGCCAATTTCGTCGCATCCAACAAGGCCAGCTCGATCTCGAACACCGGGAAGAGAGTTGACAACATCCACGCCAAATGGGTCATGATGGACGCCAAGTGCGTCCATCCGCACTTGGCATTGCCGACGGAGGCGCCCCAGTCCAACAAGGGGTGGCCTCGTGTAGAGCTCACTGACGAGCGGGCGTCGTCGGTGCTGGCGCAGATGCAGACCGACCTAAAGCCGGGCAACGCGAAGGCGGCAAAGGTCACATGGGCCATGCTCCTGAGGGAATTCCTGATGTTGCACGTCGCCCCTCTCCAGGCGCGTGCGCGCCCCTTGTGGAGGCTTGGGGATGAAGAAGACAAGATCCGCCTGAGGCCGGGGGCCCTGCCTAACGATGAGCTGACTGTTGTCCTGCGCCTCCTGGTCGAGGACAACCAGGAGTACCCGCCGAGCGCCTTCACTCCTTTGTTCCAACACAAGGACTGGGATCCAATTGTGGTCTCCAGGCCGACCTTCGATGCGCGCGGGCTGGTGCCGCCCACGCCCTCTGGAGGCCCTGCGGCGCCGAAGCGGGTGGAGCTGTCTTCTGACGAGTCCCGCGGGGGGAAAGAAGAGGAGGAGGAGGAGGAGGCGACCCCCGAGGAGATGGGAGAAACCTCCGCCTTGATCAAAGCTGAAATCCTCCGCGCCCTTCCTAGCGACACCAAGGTTGATGCCCGCCAGGAGGAGGGAGAACTGCTCGTCATCCCAACAAGGAGCAGGTCGTCGCTGATTCCTCGGGATGCTGCCTCCGCCTTGACGCCCCCCGGAGCTGCCTCCAGCCCTTCTGCTGCACCATCTTCTGCTCCCGGAGCTCATGCGCCTACCCCTCAGGCTCCGACGCTTTCAGGTTTCAGGCTCCCCAAGCAGAAAGTGGACTATGTCGTGGTGGATCAGTAAGTGCTTCGAGCTTCGTCTTGCATCTACTTATACTTGCTATTTTCTGACGTTCACCTTTGGTTGATCAGGCCGGTGCCTTCGGCGAAGAAACGGAAGGAGGGCACAGCGGTCGCACCCCCTTCTGTGGAGAAAGGAGGTGGCAGCACTCACACCTCCCCAGTCCGGTCGCCCTCGCGAGGCGAAGAGGGACATCCTCGGGAGGAGTCTGCCCCCGTGGCCCTACTGGCTCCGGAAGTGCTGGCACCTGGCTCGACTGATGAGGTGCCAAAGGCTCTGGAGCCCTTGATCTCCCAGGCCCAGGTAACGATGTCACCCCCTTCTCCTGCCACGCTCCTGGCCCCAGGTTCTTCCGCTTCCTCTGTCGCCTTGGAGCGCGTTCTTTCGGATATGGCCCTACTGCGGGAGGATCTCCTGGGCGCTGACCCGCGCCTGGTGGCCGGGCGCCTGGATCTGGCCTCCGGCTGGCTTCATTCTGATGCGGCGGTCCGAGCGACACTGAACCAGGCCGCGATGGCCTCCGAGGAGGAGAAGCGGGCCACCGCAAAAGCTGCAGCCGATCGTGAGGCGGCGTTGAAGGACGCCGAGGCCGCGCGCGACCGCTGCCGAAAGCTAGAGGGTGAGCTGAAGAGCCTGCGCGACGAGCGCGCAAAAGAAGCGCGTGACCGCAAAGCAAAGGAGGAGGAGATGAAGGCTCGGGAGGACACCATCAAGGGCCGTGATGCCAAGCTGGGGGAGCTGACGAGGGCGCAGGCCGCGGAGCGCAGCCGACTGGAGGAGCTGAAGCAGAAGGCGCAGGCGAGGGAGGCCGAGCTTGACGCCAAGGCGAAGGTCCTGGCCGAAGACCGTGTGGCCTTCTCGCTTCTTGAGAAGAGGTCCAGCGTGGCGCTGAAGTCACTGTACGAGAAGGGCCTGGAGAAGGCGCTCGAGGAAGTCGTGGAGGGCATCGGTCCCATGGCTGAGGCAGAGGCTCGTGTCCTTTCTTCAGCTGCGCTGACGCGTGTCCTCAGCCATCTGTACCTTCGCGACCCCAATGATCGTCTCGACGAGCTGCTGGAGCCTGTAGCTGATGAACATTGTGCGGCCGCCGCCGCGGCCGTGAAAGGTCAGGTGGAGGCCCTGCTGAAGAAGTTCCGCGGCTTCGTCCTTGCACCCTCGACCAGCGATGCCACCGATCCTGCAGCTGGCGGTGCAGGTAAAGACGACGCTACCAAGGGAGGAGCACCTTCTGCAGGCGATGGTGGTGTCCAGGGGTGACCTGCGGCTGCTTTCCTGTTTCATTCCTGTAGCATGCATCAGGCCTCATGGAGGTGTTAAACTTTCGTTTGATATTGTGAGAACAAGATGTCTTGTAATATTTGCTTCGATATTTTGCGATTTTCTTCCTATTTGCTTTGTCTTCTGCGTTGGCAGAGCCCGGCCCTGCGCATACCTCAACCGCTGTTGGGCCGACCGGAGACCAGGACGGACCAAGGAGGGAGGGGCTACATGACCAGTTAGGCTCCTGAGTCGCGATGCTCAGGAGTCCCCCTTGACGCGCAAAGAGCTTATAGGGAGAGTACACGAGGATAGATTAATGTTCTACGTCGGCAGAGCCCGGCCCCGCGCATACCTCAACCGATGTTGGGCCGACCGGAGACCAGGACGGACCAAGGAGTGAGGGGCTACGTGACCAGTTAGGCTCCTGAGTCGCGATGCTCAGGAGTCCCCCTTGACGTGCAAAAAATCTCCATACCTTTGCCCTCGCCAAGGCTCGGCTCGGGAGGGGCGTGCGACGACCAGGTCCGGGAGACCTGGTTGGGTGGCGTACGCTTGGGCGTGACCCGAGCGCAGCCCCCAGGTCCGGGAGACCTGGTTGGGTGGCGTACGCTTGGGCGTGACCCGAGCGCAGCCCCCGTGCCCAGCCCCCTCGTGCGGCTCTCCCGAGGAGAGGCGTTGCGGTGAGGCCGGACGCTGAGCTCTGGGGCTCCCTGAGGTTGGTACGACCGTGAAGCCGCCCTCAGTTGTTTATCACCAGCGCGGAGCATAGTGCTTCCGCTTGTGCATGGGCATAGCCGCTCCTCGGCAGTGTTGACGGCCAGCGTAGAGCATGGTGCTTCAACTTGTGCATGGGAGGGGGCTCCCTCTGCGGAGAGCCCCCGGGGCATGTACAGCCCCACCCTGACATGTGGCTTGCACGGCAAGGCTAGACGAGGTGTATCTGGGCACTCGTGAGCCAGCGCGGGACTCACAAGGCCCTACCTCAAGGCGGGTTGCGCCTGGTCTTGGTCCTTGTTCGTTGTGCTGGTCCTGCGAGGTGGTCAGACAACCTGCGCCGAACGAATCTCCTGAGGTTATCGCGTGAGAAAGCCAAGCACCAACGGCCCTAGGAGGTGACGTAATTGGTGCCGGACCGCCAGACAGAGCTCAGCTGTTGGATTTATCGACGCTGTAGGGACGGGCCCGAGCACAAACGTCGTGCCCAACTTACTCACGCGGAATGTCCTGAAGAAAGACGGCCGGCGCGCGGTCCCCATGATGGGTGGAGATAGAGCAGGTGATAATCATAGGTAGGTTAAACATGAAGGCAGCATGCTTAAGTAAACGCAAGGGAGATACATGCCACTGGGTCAGGCCCGAGCGGCTTGGGGATGATGCAGCCCGAGGGGCGCCCCCAACAAGGTAGGTGAAGACATGAAGAAAAAGGGATACATGCCACAGGGACGGACCCACGCGGCTTGGGAATGATGCAGCCCAAGGGGCGCTCCCAGCTGAATGAACTTGGAAAATGTCACCTGGTTCTATTGACGAAGGAGAGTTGGGGCAGCTGAAGGTGCGCAGTGAAGGGGGTGCTCCTCACGAGCCACCGGGGCCCTGAGCCTCGGGAGGCTCTGGGGGCTCAGGTGGTTCCCCAAGGACCGTCTCCATCTCTGCCAGGACGGTGTGGTGCCTGGCCTCCTGAGCTGCCAGGATGCGCCGCAAGTTGCGCTGATAGGCTGATGACATGCTCGGCAGGCCGAAAGGCATGCGAACGTAGCTGTGTGGCGGACCCTCACAACGGCCCACACGCGAAGGCCAGAAAGGCTCCTGAGATGCGGCCCTGTTGAGCCCTGGGACGTCGATGCAGACGCGCAGCCCGGCATCCTTACCTGGATGGGGAGCTGCGCCTTGTGAGCGGCGGTCGCCGCGCATGGCCCTCGCGTCTTGCAGTTCTTGAGTGGTCTTGGTGATGAACTCCTGAGCGGTGGGCGCTCCTCGCCCTGTGACCTCCTGGGGGAAGCGTGCTGTGAAGCACGCCTCCAAGTGGTGCCCGAGCGCCTCCCTTGTGATGTTGGCAAGGTCTGAGGCCCTCCAGAAGAGAGCCCCCGAGCCCTGACCAAGGAGGGCGCTGGGCGCGCCTTCCTATGCGATGGAGGGAGGCGCCCCTGGAGCAGGCGCTGATCGTGACGAGGTTCCAGCTATGACGCCACCCTCCTAAGGCCCGGCCCGGCACATCTGCTTCTTCTTCTTGGGGATGGCCTCTGGAGGGCCCTCGCCCTTGCTGTCGGGGTCGTCGATTGCTGCAGCTTGAAAGGCACGCTCGAGGGAGCACACCGCGTCTCTTTCTTCGCATGGGACCGTGATGATTCCGCCGCTTCCCGGCATCTTGAGGACGTTGTAGCCGTGGTGTGTCACCGCCATGAACTTGGCCAGGGCTGGATACCCAAGGATGGCGTTGTATGGCAGACGGATGTGCGCGACGTCGAAGTCGATGAGCTCGGTGCGGTAGTTCTTGCGTTCTCCGAAGGTGACAGGGAGGCGGACCTGCCCTATCGGTGTGGTGGAACCATCGGTCACTCCTGAGAAAGGCTTGGTAGGCTGAAGCTGGTCATATGGCACTTGGAGGTTGTCGAACGTGTCAACGGACAGGACGTTGAGCCCTGCGCCACCGTCGATGAGGGTCTTGGTGACTTGCACGTTGCTGATGACTGGTGAACAAAGCATCGGGAGGGCGCCAGCGATTGCTGCGCACTTGAGCTGATCTGCCGAGTTGAAGGTGATGGCGCACTGGGACCACCTGAGCGGGCGCGTGGCTTCAAGCTTGGGGAGGACTGCATTCACTTCACGAGCAAACTGTTTGAAGATACGCTGCAAGGCTGGGGCCTGGGCTCCGTCCAAAATGCAGGCGATAGCGCGCAGCTCCTGGAAGCCCCCAGCCCCCTCGTCTTGATGGTGGTCGTCATTCCTTCTTGGTTGTGGCAGTAGCGGGGGAAGACCGGCGTTGCCCTGATGGCGATCCTCACGAGGTTGGTCCCTCCAGGCGGCCTCGTGGGGATGATCCTGCCAGCGGTCCTCACGAGGCCGGTCGCGCCACTCCTGGTGCGGGCCACGGTCGTCCCAGCGCCCGCCACCACGTCCTCCTCCTCGGCCGTAGCCCCGGTCGCTGCGCTCGGGGCGTCGACCGAAGCGTCCTTCGCGAATGGCTCTGAGCTCTTGACAGTCGCTGGTGTTGTGGGTATTTAGGTTGTGGAAGGCGCAGAATGGTCGACTGCTCTTGGATGACTCGGGATGGTCTCTGCCTCGCTTGGTGTCTGGCTCCGCTGTGAGCACGGCTGCTCCCTTGTGCTTCACGTCCTTGGCCTTGGCTTTCTTCTCCTTCGGGTCCGCAACTAGCAGCTCGAGGAGGGAGAGGCGCCCTTCCTCAGCTCTTGCTCACTTGGTCGCCAGGTTGAACAGCTCCTGAGATGTGCACAGCTCCTCGTGGATAGCGAGCTCTTCCTTCATCTTGACGTCGCGGACGCCATCAGAGAACGCAGAGATGATGGCCTCTTCCGTCACCTTGGGGATCTTGAGACGAATGTTGTTGAAGCGCTGGATGAACTTCTGGAGGGTTTCTCCTGGTTGTTGCTTGACGCGGCGCAGGTCACCCGCGGCCGGCGGGCGGTCGCGAGTGCCCTGGAAGTTGGCAACGAAGCGGTCACGCATCTCGTCCCAGGAGGAGATCGAGCCTGGAGGCAGGTTCAGGAGCCATGAACGAGCGCTGTCTTTGAGTGCCATAGGGAACCAGTTCGCCATGACTTTCTCATCGCCGTTGGCCGCCTCGATGCTCAGCTCGTAGAGCTGCAGGAACTCCGCGGGGTCGGGGGTGCCGCCGTAGCGAGGATGCAAATCCAGCTTGAACATGCCCGGCCAGGCGACGCTACGCAGCTCGGGGGTGAAGGCGCGGCAGCCGGCCATGGTCGCCCGGGCCCGTCTTGGAGGTGGATCTTGGTCTTGACGCCAACGTGCCGCCACAGCAAGCGGCGCGGGGTCCTACCACGGCGGACGATCCTGGCGCGGCGGTGCGAGGAGCGGTGGAGCGTTCTCTTCCGGTGGAGCGTTCTCACGCGCGGGCGCTGGACGCGGCGGGTCGCGTCGTGGAGCCGCGCGCCTTGGCGCCAGGACGCCGTCTTGGTGCAGAGGTGGTGGAGGCGCTCCGTGAGCTACGTCGCCTGTAGCTGGCGTAGGGTGAGGCGGAGAGAGGGACAGCGCAGGGGAGCCCCCTGCGGCGCGGACGAGCTCGGCGATGCGGTCGAGCTAGTCCTCGTAGAGGTCGTCGACCGGGCGGTAGTGTAGGAGCTCGTGCGCCATGAGGAGCGCGGCCCGTGCATCCATGGGAGCGCGATGAGCGTGGGACGAGGAACCGGCCGGGGTCAGCGATGGAGTGGCGGTGCGGCCGTCCCGCCGCACCGAGGGGTGCAGCGAGGATGCTTGCTGCTCGTTCCTCGCCGGGCCGGTGGCGGCGTTGGCGGCAGGAGACGGAGAACGACGAGGTGGCCCACGGACGGGAGCCGTCTGAGCGACGCAGGTGGCTAGGGCAGCCCGGCGCTCGGCACGAGCACGGCGAGCGTCTGCCATGGAGACGACGGAGCAACTGGGCACGAAACGACGGAAAGGAAGCTCCAGCGCACCCCTACCTAGCGCGCCAAATGTCGGATCACGGGTTCCGGCAAAACCCTTAAGGTTCGAACACTGGGGTGTGTGCGAAGATTTCCTCCCTACCGATCCACGACCTAGCTCGCTAAGATCTTGCGGTCGAACTCGACGAACTCACAACA
This sequence comes from Aegilops tauschii subsp. strangulata, assembly GCF_002575655.3. Lineage (NCBI taxonomy): Eukaryota > Viridiplantae > Streptophyta > Magnoliopsida > Poales > Poaceae > Aegilops > Aegilops tauschii. Next base: position 190,560,671 of record NC_053036.3, read on the forward strand.
CAAAGACACAAGATTTATACTGGTTCGGGCCACCCTGGTGGTGTAATACCCTACTCCAGTGTGGTGGTGGATGGATTGCCGCTTGGGCTGATGATGAACAGTACAAAGGGAAGAACAGCCTCCTGAGGTTGAGGTGTTCTTGTGCTTGGCGAACTTGTGTGGGTGAGATGCCTCTCAATGAGCTGTTTTTGAGATGCCCTCTACTGTGGTGGCTAGTTCTACTTATATAGGCCCTGGTCCTCTCCCCAAATATTGAGCGGGAAGGGAGCCAACAACGGCCAAATTGAAAGGGGACAGCTAGTACAGCTGATCCTGACAAAAGCGGTCTTCACCTGCGAAAGGCTCTGGTGGTGACGCCGTCTTGGGCTCCATGGTGACCTTCGTCCTGCCATTCTGCTAATCTTGGTCTCGTTGCACTGATATGGAAACCTTTGCTTGATGCCTCGGTACTCCGCGCCTGCGCTTGCCTCCTTAGCACCAAAGAGGAAACAAGGACGCTTCGCACGCTGGCGCCCGCCTGGTCTTGATAGTCATGGCTCACGTCACGAGGGCCTCGCGAGGTTTGCCCCACCTTGATTTCTCCGCTCCTCGCGAGGCAGCCTGGTGAGGCCGCTCCTGAGGAGGTCTTGTGTCGTCCGCCTCGCGAGGCTTGGCCCCTCGTGAGGGTCTTGAATGCCTTGTTGACGAAGATGGGCCGTACAGGCCTACAGCCACGCCATGCGCCGCAGGCAGGCAAGTCTAGGGATGCCCGTGCCCAGAACTCCGACAACGGTGGATTGGGTGCGATGGGGTGGAGGACGGAGGAGGCTGGGGTTTCGCGGCTGGTGGAGAGGGCGTTTTGGCGCCCACGGAGTATCAATGGGGAAACAGAGGGAGGGGGAACTAAGGGTGAATAATGTTTCGGTTTGGGGCGCACTTGTTTGAAATTTGGGGAAAGTTACAAACTTTGCCCCCATCTAAAATTTAGGACATATTTCGGGTTGGGGGTAGGACAGTAATCTCAGGTGTCGCAAATGGTGGGCGGGATAGATTTCGGTCGAGCGCATGGGTGTTTAGGCCCCCATGGTGTATGAATCCTTCTAGGAGGCGGTTGAGACTGGCATGTTGGTGAAGTTACAAACCTACCCGGTTTAGACCTTTGGACATCGGGCCGATAGGCTACACGTGCCAGAGTTAGGACAGTATTTTCCTACCACCAAACATTAGTCTCGCGCGGTTTCGGGTGACCAGAGGCTTATTTGGCGCTTCGTTCAATGTTTGGGAGCAGAAGCATTAACGTTTTCGGTTCTCTTGAATTGAACTTTCAGGATTTGTCAAACTTCACAAATCTTTACTCTTGAAAGTCCTAAAACTACGATTATTTTCGAATGGATGGGGTACATTTGATATACATTGTACACGAGTATATATTAAAAAATATGCAACTTACCTAAGTTCATGCATGGTTCCAGATATAATCTCCTTGGTTGCAAAAAAATAGTTAGACATGCGTATGAATATATAGCATGTTCAAACGCACAACAAAGATTGATGCCCCCTTTTAGATCTGATTTACAAATGCCATTCTCTCGGGTTCAAATAGATGAACGCACTTCCTATGAATTTGAATCTTCGAAACCCCCTTTATGTTGAATTCAACATGTATTCTGTTTCGTAGCTAGCAATTTGAAATGTATCCATGTAAGTGACAAATGTATAAAGTGCTTCACACTAACAACATGAAGTGCACTAATTAATGTTCATATATGAATTGCAAAAGCAATGCATTGCCTGTATTTCAAACCGCTCTCACTCTATGGATCGACAATATGAAATAAACGCATGCACATGTTAGAATTCAATAGAGTATGGGTGTCTGATAGACCAATTTTCGTTCATACGCAAATTGCAAAATTCATGATCTCATCCAAAAATAATAATGCCATTTATATTTTAATTTAATGCGTAGAACCGCCTTTTACACATAGATGCACTATGCCTCGGCCCGTTCTCACAAACGTGCTATATACCTCTCTATCTAACGCATAAGTGCACACACTTTATATACATCGGCATTTCTCTTTCACACATGCTCACAATCTCTCCCGGGTGTCAGGGTGTCTCACGCACACACTCTCTCTCTCTATCTCTCTCTCTCTCTCTGACTACTATGTACCACTCTTTTCACTAATCTCAGTTGGAAAACACTATTTATCTCACATTCATATATACACACGCACGGTCTCTACTAGACCTCTATACGCACATATATGTGCCTACGTGTCTCCCACACGCACATTATCTTTAGGCCTCTCTCGCACACATTCCCCCCCCATAGACACACCTCTCTATTAGTAGTTGGCAGATATGATTCCATCAGATCATTTGGTAGGATATCCCTGACTGTTAGGCTGGATGGTAATACGAGGCAAGGTTTTACCCAAGTTCGGACCCTTGCAGTTGAGGAAAAAGCCTACTCCTGGTACTGCATATTAGTGATAGGGGTGTGTACAAAGTACACGTGAATACCAGGCATTGTGCGTGTGTGTATACTATCGACGAACTAGCCCCATGCTTCTATAACATACTCGGGGCCTAGGGTTGCAAATCATATATAATCGGCTTATCACCAGTGGGGATAGAGTCCTCCACGACTATGGTAGCTTCGTGTTGTACGCCGAGTCCTCCACATGGGTCTTCGTATAATGTGTATACATAAAAGTTAATTGCATGGTGCATCCAAAAATATTTGTTCTGCATTGTGAATGTTTATATTTTCTCCTAAAATATTAGTCACGGGAAAGAGAAACGAAGGGCATATCTCTCCTTGTCTCCACCGAACACCCCCTCTTTCTACACCACTTACATGTACGGACACAAACTATCTCTCGGCCCTCTAAAAGTATGCATGCCCATGACACATTCACGCGTGACGGTCACTGTATTTCAAGCGAAAGCACTATACGGTCGGTGGACTTCCGAATATGCCCATTACAGTCACCGTATATATTCTCGTGGTGATCATACGGTATCTAGCTCACGATACGTCTCTGTATTTTGTTGATGACACTGACAGACATTGTACTTGATGCGTGCTCCGTATTTTGTTCACGACACTTACGGTCATTGTATTTGAAGCAAACGCACGATATGGTCATTGGACTTCAGAATAAACTCATCACGGTCAGCACATACATTTTGTGGTGCTAACCAACCCGTGGTTGGATGGTTATGAGGACAGTGGTTTCTCGAGCCCACCAGGGTTAAAGTCCTGGTGCTCACATTTATCCTGGGTTAATTTCAGTATTTTTCCGGCGATATGCGTTCAGTGGGAGGAGACGTTCCACTCGACTATGAGGCACCTATGGTGACTTCGTAAAATCTCAAGATCATATGTTGGCTCACTCTCTCAAAGGTGCTCATAGGGGTAGGGTCTGTGTGTGTGCGCTTATAGCGGTGAGTGCTTGCGCGTATATATGAGCGCTTGCATCTATAGCGTGTTAAAAAATACATGTCGTGATTATACGGTCGATGTCTCACCCGTACAACTCCGTATTTTGGTGACCAGTCAACGTTCCATGTGGCGCAACTAGTGTTGCACCATCGGGGCGCGTAACCGTGGGCCCCACCTGTCAGCGCGAATATGAAAGAAAGAAATGGTAGTTTGAGTCTTTACTATGTTAATAAAATACATTTTAGGGTGATCATACGGTCACTGGCTCACCATACAGCTCCGTAATTTGTTGATGACACAATCAATTGACCAGTCAAAGGGTCCACATTCGGCAGCACACATTATCATAGGGCCCACCCGTCAGCGCGTATATGCAGGACAAATATGGTAATAAATTAGTGGTCGATGGGGATTCAAAGTCGTGAGACCTCTGGTTGGCAGTCGCCGGCGGTGGGGGCGCTGTGATTGGGCGGTGGCGTGGGGATCACCAGAGAAAAAGCTCGGCGCGGGGGGCCTAGAGGGATGGCCTGGGCGGCGGCGGACCGGCGGTGGGGAGTGGTTTCGGGGCCGGCGGGGCGGCGTGGCCGCGCGGTCCGGCCGCGGGTGGCGGCGGCCGGCGGTTCGGCCGGCGGTGGCTGGCGGCTCAGGGGGTGGAGGTTGAAGATAAACTGCAGGCCCTTGATTTCGTATCCAACGGCTGGAAAATCTACTGACGATAGATGAAAAAGTCAGTCGACTGACGTGTAGCCTCACCCCGCACGTACACATGCACGCACGCAACACTCGCACGAACACACGCACGCATGCAAGCATGCAACACTGACACGTACACATAACGAACACACGCACGCATGCAGGCGTGCAACACTAACACATACACATGCACTCATGAACACACGCATGTACGCACACATGCATGCAACACTGAAACGTACACATGCACGCACACAACACTCGCATGCCTGCATGCACACCGGCGACACCGCACACGACGCAAGACACACGCTCAACCTATACGTGCATGCACCCTTTGTTAAGGACATGGATTGTTACGGGTATTAATCAATCTTAACTTTTTTTTGCAAGGTTTAATCAATCTTGTCTGTGATAAGTAGAACATTGATGTTTGCAGCGGTATTTATGAATCACAACGTATCGAATGGGCTATCAACGTATATATGAAAATTTTAAAATTCTCTTACATTATATAGTAGGCTTATCTAGATGAAGTAGATGACATCACACTCAATGAACAATCATCGGTTTATGAAATGCCCGCTTCTGACCGCCCTGGCCCACCAAAAGTTCCTCTACCGTGCGCTGCCTGTGTTGGGTCACTGACATGCAGGCCATGTACCCAAAGAGCCCCCACGTCAGTGGAAGAACGGCGTGGTGTCGTACGTCAGAGTCGAGGGTGCCACTTGATGCACGCCCGGCTGAACACGCCTCCTTGCCGCATTCAAACGCGTCCACGAAACCCGCGTGGAAGCCGAGAAACCCACTCTGGACACACGTCCGTTCATGATCGGGCCGGCATTAAATGCAATGCCGGCCGAGCTCCTCCCGTTCGCCGTCTATTTAATCTCCTATTTAACCGAGGCCAAACGCCGACCAAGAATCGCACCCCTCCGCTGCTCCCCTATCTCCTCCTTCACCATTTTGTCCACTCATACAATGGCTTACGAAGAGTAGTTATCCCGCATCCAATCCGGCTGGGTGGCCCGCCGAGCCCGCCAGATAGCAGCTATGCAGCTCGCTGATCCACCTCCCTTCCCTCGCCCGACGGAGCCAGTTGCCGCCTCAAGCTGGCGCGCGGTTCAGGAACTCGCCGCTCCAGGCCAGCTCGGCGAGGAGCATCGCACGGGCGTCGTCGCTGCCGTCCACGCCACCGCCTCGTACCGCGCCTCCCGTGTCTGCGATCGCGTCTCCTATTTCTGTGGCCGAGACTCCCATGCCGGCGGTCGCGCCATGCAAGCAGAGACAGAAGCCGGGTGCGTGGAGAGCGACGAGTCGGTGGCCAATGCCTCCGCGTCCGCCGCCATCATCAAGGGGAAGTAGAACACGGGAGGCCGCCGCTGCTTGGGTCCCATGAAGGCCACCGCGGAGGCGGTGCTGGCGTACACATCAGGTGTCTTGCCGGATCCTTTTGTTGTGAGGACCTTCGTCGACCCCGCATGGGCTCCAGGGAAGCGAAGAAGCTCCCTTCCACCATCATCTTGGGCATCAGCCAACCATATCAGTTGGGCAGCGCGGAAGTGAGCCATCCTTCATGCTCAAGCATATACCTCCGGGGCTCTCGGCAGTCCGGTGATCGTGCTGCCTGACATGAGGAACACAAATGGATCGGCGGGCGACTATTTAGGCCAGGTATTATATACCTGTGCTTTCCAGAACTAGCACCACTTAGTTGATTTGAATGTAATGAAATTCATCATGTTTGTGTGAAAATCCAGTATTTTATATGAATTCCGTCATTGTTTATGAGAAATATCGTCGTGTTTGCATGAATTTCGTCCGGTTGGTTGAGTTGCTGTCAGAATGTGTGCGGCTACGGTTGGATGGCGTAATATGCGGGTCGCCGGTCGGTCTGCGGCCGGCTCGAGCGGCGTGCTGGGACAAAAAAACACAGCTCGTGCGAGCTTGTCTCCAACGTGTGCGCTGGAGGATGCATGAGCACCCGAGCCATTCCTCGTTCATCGGTGGCAAAGGCACCGGTGGACAAAAGGGTCGCCAATATTTTGGCTACCCTGGGCAAAATCCAAACAGCCCCTCCCAGCAGATTCAAATCCCTCGTTCGCCGTGAAATTTTGCCATGTGTTGTTTTCATGGACTAGCAAGATGCCTGTGCATTGCAGGGAACATCAAGATGCATTTTTTTTACAAAACACCTGTTGTGATTGACCCATGCAGGAGTAATCCCATGTGTAAAAACTAATGATATCTCGAGAATTTTATCGGAAAAATGGTATCTCAAGAATTTCATTGAAACAATGATATCTCTACTGCTATAAAAGACTCAGTTGGTGATGATGGTGTGTCTGCCATCCGTCATTTCTGACCATTAGATCCACATCTAATGGCTGCGAGGTAAGTTGTGGCATTTTTGCAACAATAGCCCACTTCTCTGCTCCAATTTGAAGAAAACCCCTTATTATCTTGAAAGCAACCACATCCCTCCCTCGCCTCATCAAAACAACCTGAGAAATATATTTTGAGTGAAACGTAATATATTTTTAGTGGTATATATGTATATCAAAACAAGAGTGTTTTCTTTCAAGTTTGTGAACAAGTACTATTCTACTTTCGATCCGTTGCAATGCTTGGGCACATTGCTAGTCTCGAGAAAGATGAGAGATAAGGTGAGGAGGAGTGGGGCGTGGTGGTGACTGGTGGTCGGACTGGGCGGAGGCATGGGGATGGACGGCGGATTATTTCTAGGTTTGTATCTCTCTCACACACACCCATGTAGGTGGGGGACGTGCACGAAGAGAAGAGGTGCACGCACGGCGCACGTACTCCCGTCTCTTTCCCAACCACACCCATGCGGGTACACGGTGGAGCTCATTTCTGTACGAAAAGGCAGCCCACGTGGTAATTTGACACGTGTACTAGTTGCCCACTTGATGGAGGATCGTCTACCATGGGTGAACAAACAAATTGCGACTTCACGCATTATGTTAAAAAAGAGGCAAACCATGTGGGGCCTACCTTAGAGGCAAGGTTCTATACACTCGAGATGCTCTGTACGTATTACTTTTGATGTGTCCCGTCAACTTGCAGAACGAGGAGAAGCTTGCTTACTACGTCGTCTCCCCCGCCCACGGGCGCAGTGGCTCGCAGGACGAGGTGAAGCTTGCTTACTACTACTACTACTCATTGTATATAGGTTTATTGGTCCCCATTGTATATTGTGTCAAATTTTGACTATAGATTGAACTAACAAAATGTTCATGCATGTTACCAAAAATTATATCATTGAAAACTATGTTTAAATACGAATCCAACGATATAATTTTTGTTGACATGCATTAACATTTTGTTTGCTAAATATTTGGTAAAAATTTGGCACGAACTACAAAGGTGACCTATAAACCAGGTCGGAGGTAGTAGTACTACGCCTTACACCCGCTCCCTCGCCCACGCGCGCGGTGGCTCGCAGGACGAGGAGAAAATTTTACTACACCCTCCGTTTACTCCTCGTCCCTACCTTGGTTAGAGATATTATCATATTGTTTGGAATATATGTCCTTTAGTAGTACTCCCTCCTTTCCAATTTGTGGCTCAATTTCCTTGGAGTAGTATATAGGAGTAGTACTACTACAACAATTTCCTTGGAGTCTGTGGTGCAGCAAGCTACCCTAGGCTATGTTACTACTCCCTCCTTTCCAGTTTATGGCTCAATTTCAAAATCTCTCCAACCAAGGTAGACGGTGAGTGGTGGAATTAATTTCGTAGTTTGCACAAGTAATGTACGCTCGTTTTTCTCAAGAAGATATGTTTACTGAGGCATTAATTAGAACGAATGCATGCATGACCACTAAATTTCCATGAACTTCTACATGCATTGGTGAGTTTTCTCTTGACAATGCTTGCATCGGGTGATTTAATGGACCTCGAAATCCAACATGTGATGGTACTACTACTACTAGTAGAATTGAGACTTATAAAACAGAAAAACGATTTTTTTAGATGAGCCCTATAAACCGGAAAGGAGGGAGTAGTAAGTAGTATACTACCTCCATAGTGGGTACGTACTCCGTAAAATCAGATTTTCCCAAAACTAAGTCGCTCAACCTTTATTTGCTTGTTTCCCTTCCTGCCTCGTTGCCTCGAACAGACTAAGCCAAACTCCCCTGCCTGCCGCGCGGGAAAAGACCCGCCCTCGCTTTTTTTAGTCCGGGTTTATATCGATGGATCGCGCGAAGCAGCAAAAACCAAGCCGTGCCTTTTACTCCTCCGTCGATGCTCGCTTTCATGAATTATGTACTTCCTCTCGCTGACATGTGGGACATATAGCAACCGGGTCGACGTGTCATGCACCAACTAACAGTGCAGAACAGCAGGGGGGACGCAACCCAGTCATACCGCCCCAGTAGTAGTAATGAGCAATGAGACGTCAAATCACAATGCCGCACCTTCCCAGAGGACGAAGCAACCATTATTTCACACTTCGCTTCACCATCATCTCCTTCAAGAAAACCACATAGTATTGCTTCTGCCATTGTTCTGCCTCAAGAGGGACACCCGCATCGCCTTGGTACATCATGAGACGTAGGACCGCATGACAGGCCATGCTCCCCCGCCCATCGCTCAGTAAAATCACCTCATTTTTACAACTTCCTCCGTATCGGTTTATAGGGCATGCACGTCGTTCTAGGTTGAGAATTTAACTGGCTATATATGTGATGAACAGTATATGTTGAGAAACTACATCCTCTTAAGAATCAAATGATATACTTTTTGTGACATAGTAACTCATATTTAGTTAGTCGAATGGATGACCGAGAAGTACGTGCGCGCCCTATAAACCAAGACGGAGAGGGAAGTACAGTACGTATCTTTTTAGATCAATAAAGTCGGGATTCACCGAGGAGCAAAACCAAGTGGTAGGCTGCTCTTGTCGTGTTGACGTAGCAACTCAAGCAGGGTCAGTCCGCACACGAAATGGTGACACACTTAATAGGACCCCTTTTTGGCCGACATGTGGCTCATCCACCGTCTTGTTCCACGTGTGATGCACCAAATTATAGTTCGGAGCAGCGGTTGGACTTGGAGGCACCCCGGTCGTAGCGCCATAGTAGTAGTAAATGAGCAATGAGGGGTCAAATCACAAAGCCCCACCTTTCCAGCATTAAGCTGGACGGACGAAGCAACCATCATTTCACTCTAGGGCACAAGAGCATAAAGAAAAGAGAAAATCAATGATGCGTGCGGCAGCTACCTAGGGCACCCTAGGGTAGGGGCCTCAACTACAAATCCATTTTTTGAAAGTGCCTCCACTACAAATCCGCTTCTCCCTCGTCCTCTTGAAGAAAACCGATGATGCGTGCGGCGGTAGGGTTTGTGGGAGTACTACGGCGTGCGGGGGCACGTCGTAGTAAACGGGAGAGGGATTGAGTTTGAGTCGACACCTTAATATGTGTGGGCCGCTTGGTTTTACGGGAACGAGGAAGCATTTTGGGTTCGGGGACCAGTGGAGATATACGTACAAAAAATTGTGGACGTAGGTTTGACCGAAAGGCAATGATGCATGGGCCCTGCATTTTGATATACCCGCGGCCGCGTGAAATTTGCTACTCTACTCAAAACTAGTAAGGTACATGCATTGAACGCATGAGAATTGGAAACCAAATTATGAGTAAATACACACTATAGCATGTAAAGCTTTGAGTCATATATGCATGATGTAGATGTTTGTTTAGTTCTTATAGTTATTCTCATTCAAAATCAATTAGTTTTATAAAAAGGTTAAGATTCATGGGATTGTGCACTGTAAAGCATAAAGTAAAAAAACAAATAATGGCAATTCATTTAGAAAAAAAGTTTGGGCAATTATGATATGGAAGATTCTAGAACAAAGGAGAAGTGCTTGTGTTTTGGGAAAGCATGCACGGCCCACATCTATTATTGGTTGATATGTCACGAAACAAGAAACGAGGAGGGAGTTAAGGTACCGTGCCAAAGTGTTTTGGGATTATTTGGTTTTCGGAAGATGACTTACACACCTAGACGGAGGGAGTACAAAGAGAAAAAATGAATTGCAGTTAAAAGAATGGCATTTCTAACAAAAATGTGTATGTGAACTACATATGTGTGCACGTGACCAGCACATGCATTGTCAATGCAAAATAACTTATGAGTAACATGCCGAATTGATGATGTGGTGCTTGCATGCATAGGTTAGAAAAAACAATGTGATTTATGACTTGCATGCATGACGTGTTCTTGTGCCATAGTTGCATGTCTATGAAAAAAGCTACTAGTGGGTTGTACTAGCTATTTAGGAATAGAAGATGTATACATGGAAGTTGTAGGGAAAGAGATGACATGTATCTCAATTCCCATGAGTAGGGATTGGAAAAGGGATGTCATTTGGTTCACATCATAGGAACTTCTCTATTGAATCTAGAGATGACATGTATCTCAATTCCTATGAGGAGGGATTAGAAAAGAGATTTCATTTGGTTCACATCATAGGAACTTTTCTATTGAATATATGCTAATGTTTATTTTCCTTTGAAGTTATGGGAGTATAGGAATCCATTCATATGAACCAAGTGGCTCTAAAGCTATAAAAACGATATCATGTTTATTTCCTTTGAAATGTGGAGTATATGAATCTATTCCTATGAACGAATTGGCTCTAAAGGAAAAAATCCTATAAAAATCATATCATATAGAGTTCCTATGATATTCCTCCACACCAAAGGATGGTTGAAATTGCTGCAGGTGATACGGCGGTCTTTCTTTGTAGACTCCTCCTCCATCTTTAAAGATACCTCTCGAAGATGAATGAAATGATATATACTGGGTATTCTATATGTGCATTTTGGTACAGGAAAACTCGGTAAAAGTTTGCGGGGTTCAAATTTTCAATAAAGCTATATGGACTGCATTTTGGAATGGAGGGAGGAGCATACATCACTTGCTAACACTCACGTGGAAGATTTGTGTGTAGGAGGAGTGGCTGCTCTGTTAAATGACATGGCAAAACTGACACTGTCGGATGCCGATCTAACGGTTCTTACGGCGTTCGTTAGGAAATGGCTTGTGGCGAACGTTTGTCGGATAATGATTTACGCACACATGCATTGCATTGATACATGCCCCCTCTCTCACGCACACACGCACCCTCACGATTCACGACTCTCCTGAGTCCTCTCGCACCCACCGTCTATCTGCAGGTAGACGTCACACACATATGTGCTCTTCACACCCTACCTTCAGAACTTCTAAAAAACAAAAGACGCCGAGCACATTTTTATTTTAGCTCACACGTCACACACTTATACTATTACTCTTGTGGCGAACGTTCTTTGGGCATAGTATATTTTACTCTCACGAAAAGAAGTGGTGCACGCACGCACTAGTTCTCTCACACCCACTCACGGGTACATGTAGGAGCGCATTTTTTTGAAGCTGGTACAACAAAATCACTCCACTATATATATAAGCAGGAGCCTTAGCGCTTGCTTTACTAGGGTTCCTCTCTTTCACTTTCTCATGATCTCCAGATCTAAGCAAGACATAGGTGGCCACACTCTCTCTCTGCTCACGGCTGGTCACAAATCCGACCGGACCACCTCGACCGGGGCAGGGGTGTACGTGCATCGTTCACGCTGTCATCGGCGGCGAGGGAGGAGACCGGCTGCCCGCGCGTCCCGATCGGTGGCCGCGCCGGCTCGGGAGGGCCTTCGACCCCTTCTTGCTCCCTGCGGTATTGTGTCCAAGATGCGGCCTCCCGACGCCGTCTTTTCCACATGCCGAAGACCCTCAGGTATATATTCCTTCGAAACCTGCCTTGCTCTACTGCCCCAGCTCCCCACGTGGCTGCGTGTGGATCTTTTTCTACTTCCGTCAGCTGTTCCAAAGCCACCTAGACTTTTACTATTATTAGAGGTAAAGCTAGTTCATACAGTCGAGTCTAAGAGTTGATTCAAATAGGGAAGAAACTGGGAAAGCTATAGCATGAATCTAGGACTTGGTTCTAAGAGGAAACGGGGGAAAGTAGTAGATACTGGCTACCCAACCGGTCTATTGGTTGGAAAGGCGAAGAAATCATGGTGGATGGCGAAGGGTGGGGGAAGTAGACCTGTCTCTTGGTTGAAAAAGGAAAGAAAGTGAGGGGTGTTGGGGAGAACGCAAATGAGAATGAGCAGGTCTAGATTTCCTCTACTCACATAGGAAAATGTTGCCAAGGAGATAAAGAATGGGACAAATGCAGACATGCTGCCTGAGTGTTTGTCGTTCTCGGCAACCACATCTGCCTCACCACTTTATGCCCCTGCTGTCCCTACACCCATATCGCTACCGTTAATGTAAAATCACATGAAGCATTAAGTAATGCCACCTAATGTCACTATAAGTAATGTTCTAGTGCCGTCGATAAATTGAAGCAATGCCACCACCATTTTATGAAGTGCTTCTGTCTTGCTTTATTTCCCATGAATTTTGTTTTTGCAGTTACACTTAACTCTCACACCGCTAACATTGCTTCATCCTAGTGGAGCTGCACAAATTTGATTGCACATTTACTGACCATATGCTACTCTCATGACAGTAATACTAGTGCTATTGTTCTGCATGTTAATCTAGTGGTAGTGTTGATGTGATGTGATGCTACTTACTTAAGGGCACTTTCATACTGTCTATCTAGTGCCAATTATAACACAATAGATGTTGCTGTTAAGCATACGCCACTGCAAATATCTGACACTGTTTAAATAACTGTATTTCGTATTTGCGCAAACATGGATGTTTGTCTCCATATCGTTTCTATTTGTGCAATCAAAAGTACACACCTCAGTTTTAGTACAACTGCACAAAATGAGATAGCTATTCCTAGCTGCCGTCCTCTAACCACCAGTCTTCCAGGTATTACTACATTGGTAGTAACTAGGTAGAATGACCAACGTAATCTAAATTTGTACGTTTTACTTCCTGATTGCAGTGCAGGGACGAGCGAAAACAACTGCATCCTAGTCCGGAATGCACTTTCTATGAGGTGATCCATTTACTGAGGACTGGCTGGCACGGCTGCATGGAGGTTTTTGGGACAGGTGCGCCGACAAGAGGCATTGTGGTCTGCTTATTTCTGCAAATAGCGGTGCTAAAATTTAGTGGAATGCACAAGAATTTCAGCTGGTCAGTACACTACATGGTTCAGTTCAGCATTCCAGCTGAGAACACATAATTGGTTATTCTGGAATGAGAGAACCTAACCCTGGATGGTGGCAACAAGAAAAAACCAGAGTGAACTCCGGGAAATTTAAGCCTGCCGGGAGGCCCTTTGCTCAGAGAAGCCTTGCTTGTTTTTTCCTGATTTGTAAACCTTCTCACAACTTTGTCTTTTGCTGTGAACTAGTATATGATTGTTATGCTCTATGAATCATTGAGATGTATAAAATTGATTAACTTATGCTTTTCAAGTTTTTTATGAAGCCGAGTTTAATGTGAGTGTTCCACATGAACGCTGGAGCGTGTGAACGCTTGGAATTTACATTGTGGCCTCGGTTAACTGCGTGAACCACTGTAACAAGATACATAGTTGCTTATATGTTAGATAGCAGATTATTGATTGTTAGCTGGTCGATAGCCTAATGTTGAAGAGAGCTGAGCCAATGTGCCGTGTTTTGCACAACTGCTTACAAGTGGGGTAGCACCAACAGTGTTTACAAGTACTTATGTATACGTCGGCGCACATTTCTCGAACGAGTACTCTATTTCATCAAACACACACTGCTCGTATGATAAACCATGACAACTTATGTCTTACCATGCCATATTCATGAAAAAACTAGTGAGGACGCATCTGTTTCGGCAACAATTAGGATGGTTCTCACATGATTCATGGGCACACAAAAGTAGCAGCAGTTCCCATAGACGGATTCAAACAGAGTACTAGCCCCAGAGGGCTTGATAATAGGCAAGGTTCGGATAAGTAGATACAATCCAAACTAGTATTAAACACTAGCTGGGCAACTATATCATGCATCGATCTAATTTGGGCTGGACACAAGACGGACCTTGCCATGAACATCATCGAGGACGTCCGGCAGCAGCTCAATCCTGTGAACCTTCATGAAGATAACCTTGTGGCCTTGCCACTCATAAACTTGTTTCTGGAGGCATGCCACATCATCTTCCTGCGTAAGCTTGACAAGAACAGTATGCCTTACAAACGAAGGAGTAGCTTTGAACTTCTTGTGCTTCAGTACACCCTGGACAACACGCCTGACAACAGTGAGGCTGGAATACAACTCGACATCGGTATAAGTGCAAATGGCTTCCAGGATCCAACAGCCTAAGAACTTTGTTTTTCCAGTGCGTATATTCAGGTCATCCGCCTCATACCGAGTGACAAGTACAACCACACAATCCTTGTCTGCATCAAGGCTCTAATTGGAACAGAAACAAATTCTGAATTATTTTCCAGTATAAGAAACACAAGTTATTTAAACCACTATGTATAGCATGGCATTGAAGCTAATAAAATTTTGCATTATTCGTCACCACATACTTAGATGAAAAACCACAATCGAGACTGGAAAAGAAGAAAATGACCTTGGGCGGATTGCGGGGGGGGGGCGGACATCCTCGAAGAACTGCTCCTGCAGTGCCAAGGGGGCTGTAACCTCAAACGGGGCATTGACCATCTCAGTAGTGGCCGTAAGCGTATCTGGGGTCGGCTCGGTGGCTGCCTCCATCTTCTTGGAGCTCTCTGTCTCGTGGGGATCAGCCTCCCGCGTCTACTCCAATGTCGGCAGAGCTCTGCCTGGTTCTCCTTGGTCCATCATGAAACTGACGAATACTAGGAGACCACTGAAAGGAAAACACAATCGCAATGACAATGAAACAAAAAAGAGAGTGAGGATCGGTTACTGCTTTGCAAAAGTTCTTTTTTTTCTCTGAACGAAAATATACCAATATCACGAATCCGCTTACCTTCCCTTCGTTGGGATATAAGAACAGTGGCAGATGCGAGTGTTGGCTTTCTTAAAGCACTACAAGAAATATGTCAACTTGTGACCTTCTCTCAGTGACCCCAGCTGAATTGGTCGAAAATCCACGGCCATTTTGCTTGGAAGGGCTGCAACCCTGAAATTGCCTTACACCAAATCGTCGTAAAGCAGACAAGAGTGGTCGACGACCATATTTCTACCCGATTACGACCAATATAAATGGTTATGAGGTTGTGAACGTGGATGCATTGGTACTTAAGGTGTCGCTCAAGGTGGTCTTGGGCCTCGGTGGAACGAGGCCCCCTCCTTTAAAAAAAACCGTGTGCCATGTAGGCCTCGCCAATCCAGGAGGAAATGTGGCATGCCCTCATATTACTCAAAAAAAAAATATTCGGCCCAAAGAAAATGGAAAAATAACAAGTTTTTCATTATTACCATTTGGTAAGGATGGTCAGTTATCTGAAAAAAAAGGTTTCATTATTTTCTAAAAAACAGGTTTTTCATTGTATAACTCTAAAAAGGTTTTTTCTTATAGAAAAATCTCAAAACCAATTAAACAATATAAAATTGGAAGAATAGGAAAATAATGAAATCCTTCGTGACTCTTGCTATATGGTTTAGCAATTAGAAAACTAAACGTCTAATTCAAAAAAATGTTAATGTTAATACGTATTTCAAAAAATGTAATCATGTGTTTAAAAAACTAAATGTGTGTATTTGAAAAGTTTCATGCATATAAAAAATGATAATCATAAATAATATTAGATATGCATAAAAAAGTTTCATGTGTATGCAAAAATATCAACAATGTATTATATGTATACAAAAATGTACAATGTGTAAAAACAAATATAGACATCAAAACGTATATATGAAAAAAAATGTTTTTTGGGAATATATGAAAATATGTTAATCATGTATTTGAAAAAAGTTAAACATATATAAAAAATATGTACAATATGTCTTAAAAACGTAGACATGTGTTCAAAATATTAGACATCAAAATATTTATAAAAAATGTTAATGATGTAACTAAAAACCATTTAATATCTATAAAAAATGTTTCTAGTGTATGCAAATTTTGTTCATAAAATGTGGTTTAATATTCTTGAAAAATGGAGAAGTTTTTGTTACAACAAATATTTGTTAGGTTCTTCACATAAAAACTCATTTTGGAAACTCGAAAAATAGAAAATGAATATGCGGAAATTTTTCTTTTTCATGAGAGGTGGATCAAAAACTTTTTACACCGAACCATTTGGTCAATTTTACATTAAATATGGCCTAGTATTTTAGAAATTTGATTTGGTCCAATTTTGCAACAAAATTATGGTAGGTTCTTCACAAAAAAACCTCATTTTGGGCACTAAAAATGGAAAATTGATTTTTTGTCCAAAGAAAATAAAAACTCCCTTAGGAAACATTCTTTATCATTGCAAGATGCACCCTTGTGCAATATATGAGATCATTTGAACAAACTATGCCATGAATTTTCAAGCTCGTTTCAAAATGCGATTAAAACGACGGGCATGATCGTTCCTAGCTAGTGGTTGAATCTTGGAAAACTTTTGGTGTTTCTATGAACAAATAGATACGTTTGTACCTGAAAATGATTTTTGGGAAAAAAAGAGAAAACTATGAGGTAGCTGCAGTTCAAATTTGACCCGCTTCCTACTAAATCGGCGAAATTTTGCTTTTTCACTAGAGGTACCTAGAAATTTGGTCCAATTTTGTATTTTCCACGAGAGGTGGATAAAAGCTTTTGACACCCAACCCTTTGGTCAATTGTGCATTAAATATGTCCTAGTATTTTATAAAATTGATTTGGTCCAGTTTTGCAACAATTATTTCATAGGTTCTTCAGAAGAAAAAAAACCTCATTTTGGGCACTCAAAAAATGGAAAATGATTTTTTCGTCCAAAGAAGATGAAAACTTCCTTAGGAAACATTGTTTGCCATTCCAATATGCACCCTTGTTCATAATATGAGATCGTTTGAACAAACTATGCCATGAATTTGGCCATAAGATTGATCATTTGGCTTGGAAGGCATTGATCTCCACACATGATAGCTCGTTTCTGAGAACACTTTTTAAAATAATTATCGTATTACAAGTTTATTATTTTTCTGGTAACTTGTCCACATATAATGACACAATGCGAAGGTTTTCTAATTTTTTGAATTTTTCATGCCCGTTTCAAAATGCGGTCAAAACGGCGGGCGTGACCGTTCCTAGCTAGTAGTTGAATCTTGCAAAACTTTTGGTGTTTCTCTGATTAAATAGATACTTTTGTACCTAAAAATTATTTTTGGGAAAAATAAAGACCAAACTATGAGGCACATGGAGTTCAAATTTGACCCGCTTCCACCTAATTCGACAGAAATTTGTCTTTCTCATGAGAGATGGGTAAAAGCTTTTGACACCCAACCCTTTGGTCAATTGTGCATTAAATATGACCTAGTATTTTATAAAATTGATTTGGTCCAATTGTTCAACAATTATTTGGTAGGTTCTTCACAAAAAAACCTCATTTTGGGCACTCGAAAAATGGAAAATGATTATTTTCGTCCAAAGAAAATGAAAACTTCCTTAGGCAACATTGTTTGCCATTCCAATATGCACCCTTGTGCATAATATGAGATCATTTGAACAAACTATGCCATGAATGTGGCCATAAGATTGATCATTTGGCTTGAAAGGCATTGATCTCCACACATGATAGCTCGTTTCTGAGAACACTTTTTTTAATATAATTATCGTATTACAAGTTTATTATTTTTCTTGGCAACTTGGCCACATATAATGACACAATGCGAAGGTTTTCCAATTTTTAGATTTTTTTTTGAAATTTTCATGCCTGTTTCAAAATGCGGTCAAAACGACGGGCATGACCGTTCCTAGCTAGTGGTTGAATCTTGGAAAAAAATTGGTGTTTCTCTGATTAAATAGATATGTTTGTACCTGAAAATGATTTTTGGGAAAAATAAAGAGCAAACTATGAGGCAGCTACACTTCAAATTTGACCCGCTTCCACCTGAATCGGCAGAAATTTGTCTTTTTCATGAGAGATGCATAAAGCTTTTGACACCCAACCCTTTGGTCAATTGTACATTAAATATGGCCTAGTATTTTATAAAATTGATTTGGTCCAATTTTTCAACAATTATTAGGTAGGTTCTTCACAAAAAACCCTCATTTTGGGCACTCGAAAAATGGAAAATGATTTTTTCGTCAAAAGAAGATGAAAACTTCCTTAGGCAACATTGGTTGCCATTCCAATATGCACCCTTGTGCATAATATGAGACCATTTGAACAAACTATGCCATGAATGTGGCCATAAGATTGATCATTTGGATTGAAAGGCATTGATCTCCATACATGATAGCTCGTTTCTTAGAACACTTTTTAAAATAATTATCGTATTACAAGTTTATTATTTTTCCTGGCAACTTGGCCACATATAATGGTATAATGCAAAGGTTTTCCAATTTTTAGATTTTTTTAATTTTCCTGCCCGTTTCAAAATGCGGTCAAAACGACGGGCATGACTGTTCCAAGCTAGTGGTTGAATCTTGGAAAAAATTTGGTGTTTCTCTGATTAAATAGATACGTTTGTACCTGAAAATGATTTTTGGGAAAAAGAAAGAACAAACTATGAGGCAGCTAGAGTTCAAATTTGACCCGCTTCCACCTGAATCAGCAGAAACTTATTTTAGGCGCTCAAAAAATAGAAAATGCCTTTTTGTACAATGAAAATGAAAACCCCCAAATCAACATTGTTGTCATCCCAAGATACACACATGTGCACAATATTGATTCGTTTTAACAAACTATAAATGGTTAATATGTTGAATGTTTGCCCTGAATAAGAGGATAAAAACTACAAGACAAAAAAATTGCATAACCTTATCTCTGATTGGTGGAATGAGTTATGGCATGGATTGATACGTCTCCAACGTATCTATAATTTTTTATTATTCCATGCTATTATATATTTTGTTTTGGATGTTTAATGGGCTTTATTATAAACTTTTATATTATTTTT
Organism: Aegilops tauschii subsp. strangulata; assembly: GCF_002575655.3. Classification (NCBI taxonomy): domain Eukaryota; kingdom Viridiplantae; phylum Streptophyta; class Magnoliopsida; order Poales; family Poaceae; genus Aegilops; species Aegilops tauschii. Next base: position 190,579,832 of record NC_053036.3, read on the forward strand.
GGGACTAACCTATTAACCCAAGGCCCAGTGCAAATTGCTATTTTTTTGCCTATTTCAGTGTTTCGCAGAAAAGGAATATCAAACAGAATGAAACCTTCGGGAGCGTGATTTTTGGAACAAACATGATCCAGAGGAATTGCAGTGGACGTCAAGAAATGAATGAGGAGGCCACAGGGCAGGGAGGCACGCCTGCCCCCTGGGTGCGCCCCCCACCCTCGTGGGCCCCTTGTAGCTCCACCGACCTACTTCTTCCTCCTATATATACCTACGTGCCCCGAAAACATCCAGGAGCACCACAAAACCCTATTTCCACCGCCGCAACCTTCTGTAACCGTGAGATCCCATCTTGGGGCCTTTTTCGGCGCTCCGCCGGAGGGGGAATAGATCACGGAGGGCTTCTACATCAACACCACAGCCTCTCCGATGATGTGTGAGTAGTTTACCACAGACCTTCGAGTCCATAGTTATTAGCTAGATGGCTTCTTCTCTCTCTTTGGATCTCACTACAAAGTTCTCCTCGATCTTCTTGGAGACTTATTCGATGTAACTCTTTTTGCGGTGTGTTTGTCGAGATCCGATGAATTGTGGGTTTATGATCAAGATTATCTATGAACAATATTTGAATCTTCTCTGAATTCTTTTATGTATGATTGGTTATCTTTGCAAGTCTCTTCGAATTATCAGTTTGGTTTGGCCTACTAGACTAATCTCTCTTGCAATGGGAGAAGTGCTTAGCTTTGGGTTCAATCTTGCGTTGCTCGATCCCAGTGACAGAAGGGGAAACGACACGTATAGTATTGTTGCCATCGAGGATAAAAAGATGGGGTTTATATCATATTTCTTGAGTTTATCCCTCTACATCAGTCATCTTGCCTAATGCATTACTCTGTTCTTATGAACTTAATACTCTAGATGCATGCTGGATAGCGGTCGATGTGTGGAGTAATAGTAGTTGATGCAGGCAGGAGTCAGTCTACTTGTTGCGGACGTGATGCCTATATAGATGATCATGCCTAGATATTCTCATAACTATGCACTTTTCTATCAATTGCTCGACAGTAATTTGTTCACCCACCATAATACTTATGCTATCTTGAGAGAAGCCACTAGTGAAACCTATGGCCCCCGGGTCTATTTTCCATCATATTAATCTCCCGTCAACTAGCTATTTATAGTGTCGTTTATTTTGCAATCTTTACTTTTAATCTTTATCATAAAAATACCAAAAATATTATCTTATCAACTCTATCAGATCTCACTTTTGCAAGTGGCCGTGAAGGGATTGACAACCCATTTATCGCGTTGGTTGCCATTTTCTTATTTGCTTGTGTAGGTACGAGGGACTTGCGTGTGGCCTCCTACTGGATTGATACCTTGGTTCTTAGAAACTGAGGGAAATACTTACGCTACTTTGCTGCATCACCCTTTCCTCTTCAAGGGAAAACCAACGCATGCTCAAGAGGTAGCAAGAAGGATTTCTGGCGCCGTTGCCGTGGAGTCTACGCATCCTTGTTGTTTTCCTCTCGTTAAGACATACCAAGTACCCATCACAAACTCTTATCCCTCGCATTACATTATTTTCCATTTTATTCACCCTCTTTTCCCGTTCGCCTTTTCTTTCGCTTGCTTCTTGTTTGCTTGTGTGTTGGATTGCTTGCTTGTCACGATGACTCAAAATAATACTAAATTGTGTGGCTTTGCCAATACCAACAACAATGATTTTCTTAGCACTCCGATTGCTCCTCTTACCGATGTTGAATCTTGTGAAATTAATGCTGCTTTGCTGAATCTTGTCATGAAAGATCAATTCGCCGGTCTTCCTAGTGAAGATGCCGCTACCCACCTAAATAGCTTTGTTGATTTGTGCGATATGCAAAAGAAGAAAGATGTGGACAATGATATTGTTAAACTGAAGCTATTTCCGTTTTCGCTTAGAGATCGTGCTAAAACTTGGTTTTCGTCTTTGCCTAAAAATAGTATTGATGCATGGAATAAGTGCAAAGATGCTTTTATCTCTAAATATTTCCCTCCTGCTAAGATCATCTCTCTTAGAAACGATATTATGAATTTTAAGCAACTTGATCATGAACATGTTGCAAAAGCTTGGGAGAGGATGAAATTAATGATACATAATTGCCCTACACATGGTCTGAAATTATGGATGATTATACAAAAAATTTATGCCGGATTGAATTTTGCTTCTAGAAATCTTTTAGATTCGGACACGGGAGGCACTTTTATGTAAATCCTTTTAGGAGAAGCTACTAAACTCCTAGATAACATTATGGTTAATTATTCTCAATGGCACACTGAAAGATCTACTAGTAAAAAGGTGCATGCAATTGAAGAGATTAATGTTTTGAGTGATGAACTTATGAAATTATTTGCTAATAAGAGTGTTTCTTCTGATCCTAATGATATGCCTTGGTCTACTTTGATTGAGAATAATAACGAATCTATGGATGTGAATTTTGTTGGTAGGAACAATTTTGGTAAAAACGCTTATAGAGGAAACTTTAATCCTAGGCCGTATCCTAGTAATTCCTCTAATAATTATGGTAATTCCTACAACAACTCTTATGGAAATTTTAATAAGATGCCCTCTAATTTTGAGACTAGTGTTAAAGAATTTATGATTTCTCAAAAGAATTTCAATGCTTTGCTTGAATAAAAATTGCCTAAGATTGATGAGTTGGCTAGGAACGTGCATAGAATTTCTCTTGATGTTGATTCTTTGAAACTTAGATCTATTCCACCTAAGCATGATATCAATGAGTCTCCCAAGGCTATGAGAATTTCCATTTATGAGTGCAAATAAAGAACCGCTAGGATGCGTGCTAAAAAAGATTGCTTTGTGAAAGCGTGTTCTTCTAGTTTTCATGATAATAAGGATGAAGATTTAAAAGTGATTAATGTGTCCCCTATTAAATATTTGTTTTGCAATATGAATCTTGATAATGATGGGACTGGAGATGATTCAACTTTAGTTAAAAGGCGTCCCAATGATTCAGAGTTTTTAGATCATGATGCAAAAATTGGTAAAAGTGGGATGGAAGAGGTCAAAACTTTACATAGCAATGAACCCACTATTTTAGATTTCAAGGAATTTAATTACGATAATTGTTCTTTAATAGATTGTATTTCCTTGTTGCAATCCGTGCTAAATTCTACGCATGCTTATAGTCAAAATAAGGCTTTTACCAAACATCTCGTTGATGATTTAATGCAATCTTATGAAGAAAATCTTGAATTGGAAGTTTCTATCCCTAGAAAACTTTATGATGAGTGGGAACCTACTATTAAAATTAAAATTAAAGATCATGAATGCTATGCTTTGTGTGATTTGGGTGCTAGTGTTTCCATGATTCCAAAAACTTTGTATGATATGTTAGGTTTCCGTAAATATTATTATTGTTCTTTAAACTTGCACCTTGCGGATTCCACCATTAAGAAACCTATGGGAAGAATTAATGATGTTCTTATTGTTGCAAATAGGAATTATGTGCCCATAGATTTCATTGTCCTTGATATAGATTGCAATCATTCATGTCCTATTATTCTTGGTAGACCTTTCCTTAGAACGATTGGTGCAATTATTTATATGAAAGAAGGGAATATTAGATTCCAATTTCCGTGAAGGAAAGGCATGGAACACTTTCCTAGAAAGAAAATTAAATTACCTTATGAATCTATTATGAGAGCTACTTATGGATTGCATGCCACAGATGGCAACACCTAGATCTATCCTTGCCTTTATGCCTTGCTAGGGGCGTTAAATGATAGCGCTTGTTGGGAGGCAACCCAATTTTATTTTTGTTTGTTGCTTTTTGGTTCTGTTTAGTAATAAATCTTTGATCTAGCCTCTGGTTAGATGTGGTTTTATGTTTTAACTAGCAAAAGGGCCCGTGCATTGCCACGGGAGAAACAAATCTTGCATGCCTTAGTTTGTGTTCCTACTTGAATGTCACATGTTTTGATTGAAAATTATGTGCAGATTAGAAAGAGCAATCCGCTATACTACCAACTTCCACTTTGCACACTTTTTCAACCTGTATAATGCAATGTAATCATGTGTCATGAAGGAGTAGCTTCAAAATCAGAAATATCTTTTCTTAGAATCAAAATCTGAAATAGCTAGCACGGACCCAAAATCATCTAATCGCTAGCCTACTCTGCTCTGCTCGTTGTGACTTCATTTGTACACTTCCTGTGCCTTTTGTTCTTGCACAAGTCCCGTCGTAAGCACTCACTCAATAGAAGTGTGACGCCCCCGATTTGACCGTACACTAATCATGCACGCAAATGTGTACGATCAAGATCAGGGACTCACGAGAAGATATCACAACACAACTCTACAACATAAATAAGTCATACAAGCATCATAATACAAGCCAGGGGCCTCGAGGGCTCGAATACAAGTGCTCGATCATAGACGAGTCAGCGGAAGCAACAATATCTGAGTACAGACATAAGTTAAACAAGTTTGCCTTAAGAAGGCTAGCACAAAAGTAGCAACGATCGAAAAGGCAAGGCCTCCTGCCTGGGACCTCCTAACTACTCCTCGAAGCCGAACTCCATGTAGAATCATCGTCGGGATCTCTAGCTCCTGGACTCCAGCATCTGGTTGCGACAACCAGGTACAGAAAGGGGAAAAGAGGGAGAAAAGCAACCGTGAGTACTCATCCAAAGTACTCGCAAGCAAGGAGCTACACTACATATGCATGGGTATATGTGTAAAGGGCCATATCAGTGGACTGAACTGCAGAATGCCAGAATAAGGGGGGGATAGCTAATCCTGTCGAAGACTACGCTTCTGGCCACCTCCATCTTGCAGCATGTAGAAGATAGTAGATTGAAGTCCTCCAAGTAGTATCGCTTAGCATAATCCTACCCGGCGATCCCCTCCTCGTCGCCCTGTTAGAGAGCGATCACCGGTTGTATCTGGCACTTGGAAGGGTGTATTTTATTCAGTATCCAATTCTAGTTGTCATAAGGTCAAGGTACAACTCCGGGTCGTCCTTTTACCGAGGGACACGGCTATTCGAATAGATAAACTTCCCTGCAGGGGTGCACCACATAACCCAACACGCTCGATCCCATTTGGCCGGACACACTTTTCTGGGTCATGCCCGGCCTCGTAAGATCAACGCGTCGCAGCCCCACCTAAGCACAACAGAGAGGTCAGCATGCCGGTCTAACCCTATGCGCGCAGGGGTCTGGGCCCATCGCCCTATGCACACCTGCACGTTGCGTACGCGGTCGGAAGCAGACCTAGCCTAGTGGCGTTCCAGTCCAATCCGGCGCGCGCCACTCAGTCGCTGACGTCACGAAGGCTTCGGCTGATACCACGACGCCGGGATACCCATAACTACTCCCGCGTAGATGGTTAGTGCGTATAGACCAAATGGCCAGACTCAGATCAAATACCAAGATCTCGTTAAGCGTGTTAAGTATCTGCGAACGCCGACCAGGGCCAGGCCCACCTCTCTTCTAGGTGGTCTCAATCTGCCCTGTCGCTCCGCCACAAAGTAACAGTCGGGGGCCGTCAGGAACCCAGGCCCACCTCTACCGGGGTGGAGCCACCTGTCCTTTCAGCCCCCTCATCAGAATCACTTGCGGGTACTCCTCGAGCCGACCCGACTTTAGTCACCACATGTGTCATGTATATAATGTATATAGTATATACCCGTGATCACCTCCCGAAGTGATCACGGCCCAGTAGTATAGCATGGCAGACGGACAAGAGTGTAGAGCCACTGATGGAACACTAGCATCCTATACTAAGCAGTAGGATAGCAGGTAAGGGTAACAACTGTAGCAACAATGACAGGCTATGCATCAGGATAGGATTAACGGAAAGCAGTAACATGCTACACTACTCTAATGCAAGCAGTATAGGGAAGAATAGGCGATATCTGGTGATCAAGGGGGGGGGCTTGCCTGGTTGCTCTGGCAAGAAGGGTTCGTCGTCGATGTAGTCGATCACAGGGGTACCGGCAGCGGTCTCGGGGTCTACCGGAAAGAAGTAACGGATGGGAACACAATAAATAACAGAGCAATCAAAGCATCACAAAGCATAACATGTCAATACGCGGTGCTAGGTGTGCCCTAACGCAGTGCGAGGTGATACCGGCGAAGGGGGGAAACATCGGGAAAGTATTCCCGGTGTTTCGCGTTTTCGGACAGATGAACCGGAGGGGGAAAGTTGCATGTTTGCTATGCTAGGGATGTGTGGCGGACGAACAAGCTGCGTATCCGGATTCGTCTCGTCGTTCTGAGCAACTTTCATGTACAAAGTATTTTCATCCGAGTTACGGATTATTTTATATTAATTTTTAAAGATTTAAACAATTTCTAGAATTTCTGGTTTTATATTAGTTCAAATTAAAAACAGAATATACTTTTGTCACCTAGTGCTACCCTAGCATGTGAGTATGACAATGGGGCCAGTGGGGTTGGGTTGACCCGGTCAAAGGTTGACTGGTCAACATATGAATAGTGTAAGTGGGTCCCGTGTGTCATTGTCTTTTGATTAATAAAATGGTAATTAACCAGGGTGGTCCCACATGTCATTTACACTATACCTAACCACTACTTAGCCTAACTACTAATTAGCTAACCTACCTAACCAGGATCGGCCTCATCCACACACGTACGCACACACACAACGCGCTCACACACACTCGACTACGCACACATCACGCACACACACTGGCGCACACGACCATGGCCATGGCCAGCAGCAGCAGGCAGCGGCGCACGGCTAGCAACGGCGGGCAACGGCGGCACCTAGTGGCAGCAGCAGTACGAGAGCAGCAGGGGCACCTAGCGGCAGCAGCAGTACGAAGAGCAGCAGCAGATGGAAGTTAAGCAGCAGCAGCTCACGCCCACACATATGTACGCGTACACGCGAGCTCGGATGTGCTCGGGGACGGCAAATGGCGACCGGATCGAGGTGGGGGAAGAAGGGATCCGGAGGAGTTGCTCACCGTGAGTCCATTGGCACGCTCGGGGAGGGTCGGGGTGGACCGGAGAGGCGGTGGTGATGGCGAGACGGCGACGGCCGAACGAAGAAGACGAAGACTGCGCCTGCTACGCAGCTCCCTGCCTCGTTCCAATGCCCTGAACGGACGCGGTAGAGCGCGGCGAACCTCCAGGATGTGCTCCCGTACGCCGGAGAGGCCGGTGGACGCGTCAACGACGGCGAGGCAGCGGTGACCGCGTGAGCTTGCAAGCTCAAAATCGAGCCAGAGGAGAGGGGGGGCGATGGGGATCGAGGGGGAATGAATGAGGGCGAGCTAGGGTTTCTGGGGGACGCCATAGTAGGCCGAGGGAGGGTGCGGATGGCCGGCACGTGGCCCTGGCGCCATGGATGGCCGGCACGCACGGCTCTGCCTCTCCCCTGCGAGAGGTAGGGGAAAAGGCCGGCCAGCTGGGCTGGGCCTGGTACAGTGTTAGTACTGGGCTTAGTGAACAGGGGGATTTCTCCCTTTCTTTTCTTCATCTTTATCTTCTTCTGTTTTCCAATTTAGCTATTGTTTTTCTAAATAGTTTAGTGATCAAATGAATTTTTTTAAATATGAAACTTCGCACAAAAATGATATGCAATATTCTAGGGTTGCACAAAAACTAATGAGGGCATTCGCAATTTATTTGATTTTCGGTTCGAATTTAAATGTGTTGAACACGTGTTGCTGGGTGTGTTTTAAATACTTTAGGGGCACTTTAACAACTCAAATAATGTTAGTTTCTACATGTAAATTATATAGTGATTATTTTCAACCCAACAAACATTTTTTTGTTCTAACGTTTAAAGAAATATTATTTTGACTTGAAATTTAAATTTGAATTTGAATTTGATTTTTATTAAGTGGCAATGTGCATAGTAATCATGATGACATGGCCACCATTAGGGGGATTACTGTAGCATGATTCTCGGGGTGTTACAAATCTCCTCCACTACAAGAAATCTCGTCCCGAGATTTAAGAGGGGGAGTAAGGGGGAAGGGGTTCAGTTACGACATTCTAACGTGTCTTCTCGGTCTTGGTTGCTCTTCTCGAAGAAGTTGATCCATTACGTGGATGTCTTCATTTTTCCTGCTCAAGGTCATCATGATGAAGCTGGCATCCTTTCTTCGGGAACTCCATCGTACTTCCGAAGGACAAGGGGTAACTTCGGAATAACAGACCTCCGAAGGGTTGACTATCTGGTTGATAACATCGGGGAAGGTGGCGGAAAAACTCTCGAATGGAAATTTAAGACAATATCGAGAGCAAAGTAAGGAGGTATCGTGGGGAAGTTTCGAGCGGGCAGGCAATCGTTCGATGCCTGAAGGGTTCAGAGCAACGGGAATAAGTATCGTGTCTGATACCAAAATTGATGATCTCATGAAAGGTGGCACGTGAATTACATACGAAGCCAAGCGTGAGGAATAACCTTGGGAACAGGGGTGTACAAGAGAGTCAGGTTTCGATCCTGTGGAACTGTGGGTTATGGGCCCACCATGTGGTTTTTTTATAGGAGCAGTGACATCTTGCACGGTCATGATAGCAAGGCATGTCAGAGGGTAGCCTGTCAGTTATATGTCAGCAACATCGTCGGTACCAAGGGCGAGGGACGAAGAGAACCATTTTCCTGCTCGTTGAAATGAGGCGGACCATTAGGCAAAGTTCTCGTCCATCGGTGGTTACCGAAATGTCACCAACAATAGTAACAGGGTCTTACTGACAGAGTTGTACACCGAGGGGTTTACATAAGCAGGAGAATATTACTGCTTAGATCATATAGATCACCAGAAAGGTTAAACCACACAATGGAAAGGAAAATATGATTATCAGATTAAACAGAAGAATGGAAAGGAAAATGTGTTTAAACACATATTTCAAGGTTATATCCTTCCCAAGGACAAGCTGAGCATGATATTCATGACAGGATATAATGTAGAAAACTCTTTAGGTAGGGGAGAGAAATTTCATGACATTACCCATACAACGGTGTTTGGATAATTGAGCAGGAAACATTTAGCATTGGGCTTCAAATGTTCCTGTTGAAAATCGGAGTACCATAGACATGCTTCGAGATAGCATTGACATGGTCAACAGGGGAAGATCAGACTTTGGAAACAAAAAGGATCCATCAGGAACAACTTATAGAATAAGTCTTACAATTTCCTCATGGAAGAACAGCTAACCTTGCTAAAAGGAAAAACTTATAACAATAGGGCCTCCCGCCAGGTGTGCTGGGTATCATCACCTTACCGGGTCATGAATAGGCCAATGTTATAACTCTTGGAAATATGTTCCAACCATCATATCTGACCGAGATTCAGATCTGATTGGTGTCAGGATAACTCAGACTTAGGAGGCCTGAGAAGAAAAGGTGCAACACAAATTGTCGAAATGACATCGAAGATTCTCGGGAGATGAACTATGGAAGCGAGTTCCGAACAAGGGTTCATAATTAAATCAAGGAGAGGTGAGGAGGTGACTGCTTGACTCAGCGACAATCCATTGAGATTTCCAAAAGATGGATTTCCACCACTATGTGAACAAGGAGATAACATTAGCTAGATCGAATGACTTAATGATGTATGCTCGAGGAAAACATACACAGTTAAACATTGGTTGAAATGTGCAACCGAAATATGGGCTAGGTAGCACAATCAATGTTCGAATGATGATTCATTAAGCCATAGACGTAGAATGAAACTATAGACCAATGACTTCAAAGCAATAGGGTTGCTAGAAGTTTAGAATTTACACATCACAGACCATTTGTTGGTATTCCTTTTAGAAACAACACGGGGACCAAGAAGAATGGTGATGGGGAGAAGTATCACTGTACCAAGATGTCATGCGAGGTGGTGAAATTCTTACGACATACTTGACATAAAAGATGGTAATACTCCAAGGTAAAGAAGAACAATTGCTGGATAGCAAGGAACTCAAGGTATAACACCAAACACGAACAAGCTTGTGTAGGTGGGAAGGCAATAAAGTGGTCGATGATAACACAGATCATTGAGGGCAAGGATGGTATTTCTCATCATGAACTCAATCGATATCCTGGAAGAGCGCATAAGGTTGATGATGATCACGACACATTTGTCGAGAGATTTCATGAAGATGTAATCAATCAGCGACGACATCAAGTCAAAGGAATGATGAAGCAGACGGTTATTGGAACCATGGGTAGGACACACGCTTGAAATCAAGCTTGTTGTTCCAGGTGAAATGGTATGAGAGGAAGATCGCGTAAGCTTAGCTCATCATCGAAAGTTGTGCTCCGGGGTTAAGGACCAGGTAGCACAGTTAAAATCATCAAGATAATGATATAGCCAAACAGGCTAGGAATGACGCGATCGGGTACAAACTCGTAAGTAAGGGGCATTACTAAAAGTTGTTGAACCGTAGTGCGGACTCGATTCAATTATCGGGGTACTCGAGTGATTAACCACTCAAAACCCAGGAAAATAGTAATCCGTGAGAATGTAGTACTTGATGAAGAACTCATAAGACGTTATGCGGTTCTGTGATAATCTCGAGATACCAGGGGGTAATGCTCGACGACAGATCAAAGTAGAGGTTGGACTAGGGTATTGCTCTACAGAAGACAAGTGCTTAAACTTGCATGAGAAATGGTATTTAAAGGAGAACATGGTCGGAACCATGATTGAGAAAGGCCAGATCCCAGATATAAGATGAACTTATACCAAAGGAATAATTAATTTAAGAAAAGCTTTAATGATAAGATCTACATCGTGTCCATGGGCATGAACGCAAAGTTCAAGGTCGACTCCCACTTCTCCAATGCATAACCTTTCATTTACTTCTCACTTTCGATGAAGTTGTATGGTAGAAAATTATCTGGTAAAATACCAGAAGGGTATGGCTTGTGAAAAGCTTCGGGTTCATACGGTTTTTAGGGAAGGTATAGGTTCAACCCATCAGGGCATCTTAGGAACTTATACCACAAACTTCGGAGTAAATAATACAAGCTCGAAAGTAGAGCATGGTTCACAAAGCAGAGGATACAATTTACCAAAGGCATCATGTATCCGAGGAAAAGCTCACAAGCTTATTTAATATGAAGGACATTGTCGGATAAAATCCATTAAAGGATATGTCGGTCCATAACAGAGCTGATGTGAGCATCGGGACACAACCAGAGGAAGTAACAATGCAAAGGCATTGGATTATAGAAGCAACTGACTAACTCAAAGCTCAATGCAAAGGAATTATAATGTCAAATTCAAGGGAGTCAGAAGCAACGCGCTAACCAAGAATGGATAAGTTGAGTAGGCTTAGGGGTACAATCAATGGCAATTTGACAGGTCGAGATCCAGCTCACGTATAAAATGACGTCTGAGCCGGAAGAATGAATTCTAGGCTATGATTGAGGATTGCGAGCATTCGCAACAAATTGAATCAACGGACTCAAAATGATAATGACAAGAGATGCCAATAAGATTACGAGACTTATGGGATTAACCATAAAGCAAGCAAACAAGAATTTCAAGAGCAATAGGCTCCTGAGGATTTTCGAAAGATCGAATAGTATTTTGAAGACTATTGTGGAATACTTGAATCAACTGGGGATGACCGGATACTCGGTAAGTGCTAGAAATTATCCGTAGTGGTATTCATGTGGCAAAGAACAGCAAGGCAGTAAGCTCAAAAGATTCTCGGAGCAGCAAAGAGAATTTCGGGGTATCTTGTAATAACAAGATCAACTGGGAAACATTGTATGAGTGGCGAGTATACGTGGTTATCCATAGGAGTTTATCGATGAAAGGGAATTGCAAAAGCAATGAACACAAGTTCTCGGGTTATCAGCGGAGAGTATCTTCAGGGTCTTCACGTGCGGCAGACGATCATCAGTAATAAGGGCTCTCCGGGTGAAAGTGATAACGAGATCCTAATGTTAGATTTAGTAAAATTCACTTAACCCGAATAGAAGAGAGATCAGAGTCCCAGAGTATAGGCAAGGAGTAAAAGATCCTAATACCACACAATGGCGACGTGGGCCCGTAAGCCACACAGCCATGTTAGTAAAAGTTTTGTAAAGGCTAGACTCGACTTCGGCCAAGGAGTTTGGAAGGGGGATTCCTACAGGCAGTCGGCTCTGATACCAACTTGTGACGCCCCCGATTTGACCGTACACTAATCATGCACGCAAATGTGTACGATCAAGATCAGGGACTCACGAGAAGATATCACAACACAACTCTACAACATAAATAAGTCATACAAGCATCATAATACAAGCCAGGGGCCTCGAGGGCTCGAATACAAGTGCTCGATCATAGACGAGTCAGCGGAAGCAACAATATCTGAGTACAGACATAAGTTAAACAAGTTTGCCTTAAGAAGGCTAGCACAAAAGTAGCAACGATCGAAAAGGCAAGGCCTCCTGCCTGGGACCTCCTAACTACTCCTCGAAGCCGAACTCCATGTAGAATCATCGTCGGGATCTCTAGCTCCTGGACTCCAGCATCTGGTTGCGACAACCAGGTACAGAAAGGGGAAAAGAGGGAGAAAAGCAACCGTGAGTACTCATCCAAAGTACTCGCAAGCAAGGAGCTACACTACATATGCATGGGTATATGTGTAAAGGGCCATATCAGTGGACTGAACTGCAGAATGCCAGAATAAGGGGGGGATAGCTAATCCTGTCGAAGACTACGCTTCTGGCCACCTCCATCTTGCAGCATGTAGAAGATAGTAGATTGAAGTCCTCCAAGTAGTATCGCTTAGCATAATCCTACCCGGCGATCCCCTCCTCGTCGCCCTGTTAGAGAGCGATCACCGGTTGTATCTGGCACTTGGAAGGGTGTATTTTATTCAGTATCCAGTTCTAGTTGTCATAAGGTCAAGGTACAACTCCGGGTCGTCCTTTTACCGAGGGACACGGCTATTCGAATAGATAAACTTCCCTGCAGGGGTGCACCACATAACCCAACACGCTCGATCCCATTTGGCCGGACACACTTTTCTGGGTCATGCCCGGCCTCGTAAGATCAATGCGTCGCAGCCCCACCTAAGCACAACAGAGAGGTCAGCACGCCGGTCTAACCCTATGCGCGCAGGGGTCTGGGCCCATCGCCCTATGCACACCTGCACGTTGCGTACGCGGTCGGAAGCAGACCTAGCCTAGTGGCGTTCCAGTCCAATCCGGCGCGCGCCACTCAGTCGCTGACGTCACGAAGGCTTCGGCTGATACCACGACGCCAGGATACCCATAACTACTCCCGCGTAGATGGTTAGTGCGTATAGACCAAATGGCCAGACTCAGATCAAATACCAAGATCTCGTTAAGCGTGTTAAGTATCTGCGAACGCCGACCAGGGCCAGGCCCACCTCTCTCCTAGGTGGTCTCAATCTGCCCTGTCGCTCCGCCACAAAGTAACAGTCGGGGGCCGTCAGGAACCCAGGCCCACCTCTACCGGGGTGGAGCCACCTGTCCTTTCAGCCCCCTCATCAGAATCACTTGCGGGTACTCCTCGAGCCGACCCGACTTTAGTCACCACATGTGTCATGTATATAATGTATATAGTATATACCCGTGATCACCTCCAGAAGTGATCACGGCCCAGTAGTATAGCATGGCAGACGGACAAGAGTGTAGAGCCACTGATGGAACACTAGCATCCTATACTAAGCAGTAGGATAGCAGGTAAGGGTAACAACTGTAGCAACAATGACAGGCTATGCATCAGGATAGGATTAACGGAAAGCAGTAACATGCTACACTACTCTAATGCAAGCAGTATAGGGAAGAATAGGCGATATCTGGTGATCAAGGGGGGGGGGGCTTGCCTGGTTGCTCTGGCAAGAAGGGTTCGTCGTCGATGTAGTCGATCACAGGGGTACCGGCAGTGGTCTCGGGGTCTACCGAAAAGAAGTAACGGATGGGAACACAATAAATAACAGAGCAATCAAAGCATCACAAAGCATAACATGTCAATACGCGGTGCTAGGTGTGCCCTAACGCAGTGCGAGGTGATACCGGCGAAGGGGGGAAACATCGGGAAAGTATTCCTGGTGTTTCTCGTTTTCGGACAGATGAACCGGAGGGGGAAAGTTGTGTGTTTGCTATGCTAGGGATGTGTGCCGGACGAACAAGTTGCGTATCCAGATTCGTCTCGTCGTTCTGAGCAACTTTCATGTACAAAGTATTTTCATCCGAGTTACGGATTATTTTATATTAATTTTTAAAGATTTAAACAATTTCTAGAATTTCTGGTTTTATATTAGTTCAAATTAAAAACAGAATATACTTTTGTCACCTAGTGCTACCCTAGCATGTGAGTATGACAATGGGGCCAGTGGGGTTGGGTTGACCCGGTCAAAGGTTGACTGGTCAACATATGAATAGTGTAAGTGGGTCCCGTGTGTCATTGTCTTTTGATTAATAAAATGGTAATTAACCAGGGTGGTCCCACATGTCATTTACACTATACCTAACCACTACTTAGCCTAACTACTAATTAGCTAACCTACCTAACCAGGATCGGCCTCATCCACACACGTACGCACACACACAACGCGCTCACACACACTCGACTACGCACACATCACGCACACACACTGGCGCACACGACCATGGCCGTGGCCAGCAGCAGCAGGCAGCGGCGCACGGCTAGCAACGGCGGGCAACGGCGGCACCTAGTGGCAGCAGCAGTACGAGAGCAGCAGGGGCACCTAGCGGCAGCAGCAGTATGAAGAGCAGCAGCAGATGGAAGTTAAGCAGCAGCAGCTCACGCACACACATATGTACGCGTACACGCGAGCTCGGATGTGCTCGGGGACGGCAAATGGCGACCGGATCGAGGCGGGGGAAGAAGGGATCCGGAGGAGTTGCTCACCGTGAGTCCATTGGCACGCTCGGGGAGGGTCGGGGTGGACCGGAGAGGCGGTGGTGATGGCGAGACGGCGACGGCCGAACGAAGAAGACGAAGACTGCGCCTGCTACACAGCTCCCTACCTCGTTCCAATGCCCTGAACGGACGCGGTAGAGCGCGGCGAACCTCCAGGATGTGCTCCCGTACGCCGGAGAGGCCGGTGGACGCGTCAACGACGGCGAGGCAGCGGTGACCGCGTGAGCTTGCGAGCTCAAAATCGAGCCAGAGGAGAGGGGGGCGATGGGGATCGAGGGGGAATGAATGAGGGCGAGCTAGGGTTTCTGGGGGATGCCTTAGTAGGCCGAGGGAGGGTGCGGATGGCCGGCACGTGGCCCTGGCGCCATGGATGGCCGGCACGCATGGCTCTGCCTCTCCCCTGTGAGAGGTAGGGGAAAAGGCCGGCCAGCTGGGCTGGGCCTGGTACAGTGTTAGTACTGGGCTTAGTGAACAGGGGGATTTCTCCCTTTCTTTTCTTCATCTTTATCTTTTTCTGTTTTCCAATTTAGCTATTGTTTTTCTAAATAGTTTAGTGATCAAATGAATTTTTTTAAATATGAAACTTCGCACAAAAATGATATGCAATATTCTAGGGTTGCACAAAAACTAATGAGGGCATTCGCAATTTATTTGATTTTCGGTTTGAATTTAAATGTGTTGAACACGTGTTGCTGGGTGTGTTTTAAATACTTTAGGGGCACTTTAACAACTCAAATAATGTTAGTTTCTACATGTAAATTATATAGTGATTATTTTCAACCCAACAAACATTTTTTTGTTCTACCGTTTAAAGAAATATTATTTTGACTTGAAATTTAAATTTGAATTTGAATTTGATTTTTATTAAGTGGCAATGTGCATAGTAATCATGATGACATGGCCACCATTAGGGGGATTACTGTAGCATGATTCTCGGGGTGTTACAAGAAGATATGTGAGAGATACAGTAGTATCCACAAGAGAATGGATTCACCAACCGATGGTTACTCATCACAGTACACTGTAGCTTTCCATCTTTAACCGGAGGACCAAAGTGTACACGAGCAAGCTTTGGTTTGTAACCCATAGAAGACAAAAATTCGAAGCTATTTTGGTAAGCAAAAATCCGATGGTTACCGATTCCAATTGCAGTATATCAATAAACAAATTATCTAGGTCGTCCTATTTTGGTAGATTTTTCCGAGTTACAGAAGTTTGCGTTAGATACATATTACTACAGACTGTTCTATTTTTGATAGATTCTGTTTTTCGTGTGTTGTTTTCTTATTTTGATGAATCTAAGGCTAGTATCGGAGGTTATGAACCATAGAGAAGTTAGAATACAGTAGTTTTAACACCAATATAAATAAAGAATGAGTTTGTTACAGTACCTTGAAGTGGTGTTTTGTTTTCTTTCGCTAACGGAGCTCATGAGATTTTCTGTTGAGTTTTGTGTTGTGAAGTTTTCAAGTTTTGGGTAAAGATTTGATGGATTATGGAACAAGGAGTGGCAAGAGCCTAAGCTTGGGGATGCCCCAGAAGGCATCCCCTCTTTTGTCTTCGTCCATCGGTAACTTTACCTGGAGCTATATTTTTATTCACCACATGATATGTGTTTTGCTTGGAGCGTCTTGTATGATTTGAGTCTTTGCTTTTTAGTTCACCACAATCATCCTTGCTGTACACACCTTTTGGGAGAGACACACATCGAAATTTATGAGAATACTCTATATGCTTCACTTATATCTTTTGAGCTAAACAATTTTGTTCTAGTGCTTCACTTATATCTTTTAGAGCACGGTGGTGGTTTTATTTTCTAGAAATTATTGATCTCTCATGCTTCACTTATATTATTTTGAGAGTCCTTTAGAACAGCATGGTAATTTGCTTTGGCTATAAAATTAGTCCTAATATGATAGACATCCAAGTTGGATATAATAAAAACTTTCATATAAGTGCATTGAAAACTAGGAGAAGTTTGATACTTGATGATTGTTTTGAGATATGGAGATAGTGATATTAAAGTTGTGCTAGTTGAGTAGTTGTGAATTTGAGAAATACTTGTGTTGAAGTTTGCAAGTCCCATAGCATGCACGTATGGTAAACATTGTGTAACAAATTTGAAACATGAGGTGTTCTTTGATTGTCATCCTTATGAGTGGCGGTCGGCGACGAGCGATGGTATTTTCCTACGAATCTATCCCCGGGTTATATAAACCGGAAGTGAGCTTGAAGGCCGGTAAGTGTGTTGTTACGGTTATATCAAGGACATAATTGAGGACCAGTCTTTTGTGATTCATATTCCGGGTTATATGTATAAGACTATGATTCTCAGTGCGGTAAGTCGCCTAGAGACTTGTGATTTGTCTTTCTATGCAGGATAGTTAAAGACAGCTATTTGAGCTTAAGGAACATGAATGATCATTTATGACCCGGAGGAATATAAGGAAACAACTTCCATGGAATTAAGTATTCAGCACGTGCACGATGGCACGACAAAGTTAAAATGGGCCTATTCTATTACAAGATTCATCGAGTTCAAAAGGGTGAAGCATTGTTTGAATAAGCCGCCTACAGAGTTAAGATGCTTGCTGGGTTGAAGCTTCCGGCTCATCCCTCTCCGCTCCTCCGGCTATTCCCAAGACCTGGAAAGTTGATGATTTCCAGTCAATGCCGCTCAGAGCTTCAAATTGAGCTTCCTCGTCAATTAACCCGGCCGGGTCAATTTCCGGGGCAAAGGTGTGCTTACGAGTCGGCGGGACTAAGCTGATGGCTTCATAACGCGGAGTGGGGATCCTCTGATTCTCTGCATCGTAACCCGGCTGGTACTTGGTCAGATCCGTGTCATTTCCAATCAGGGTGGCCACCGGGCGCACGATCTTCACGCAGGCTGCAAAGTCCCTTTGGTCGAAAGGGATCTTCCTTCAAGCTGGGATAGCCAAGGGCAATGTCCGCCGGGTCTAATTCTGGAAGGAACGCCTTGGCCCGGCTCAGAGCAGCTATGGCTCCGGCTCTTGCGGAGGCCCGTCGCAGCTCTTGGACAAGCTGAGGAAGAACGGCAAGCCGGCGAAGAACTTCCGCCAGGTGAGTCGGCACCTCATTGGATAGGGCCACCACGGCCAAGGCGCGCTGTGACCCGGTGTAGAGTTGCTCCACGGGTGTACACGGCCTTCAACTTGGTCAGCACACTTTGGTTGAGGTTGGCGCTTCTGGGACCTGTTTAACAGAGTAAGATAAGCCGCTGGCAATGATGGGTTATGAGACACAAAGATTATAAACTGGACGAGAGCCGGTGGAATGACTTACCGAAGATTGCGGCAACCATCTGTGACACGTGGCGCTTTAAGCCGGAGAGTTCGGCGGTTTTCTCCGTCAGAGCCTTCTCCGCCTGTTCGGCCCGGCTCACCAGGACAGCCTTCTCTTCGGCCCAAGTTTTCCGTTCAGCTTCAAAGTTCTTCTTCAGCTTCTCTTGAGCGGCAATACTGGACACAAATTTGGCGTTGGCCTTCCGGGTCTCGGTTTCCTGCGTCTTCAGGCGGGTCTTCAGATCAGAGATGTCAGCCTCAAGCTTCTTGCAAGCAGCCTGCACAATTTTCGGGTTATAATATGAACAGTTACTATGCAAATTTAAAGTCCCAAGCGCTTTCCAAGCAAAGACACTTGGCACTTGGGGGCTAATGCATGTCGAACGTTTCTATCTACAAATTACCGGTTCATGGAAGTAAGCCGAAACTTAAGTCTACAACATATTCAATCATAAGTCGTTGACTTGGGGGCTAGTATGGTAAAGATAACTATGCAGTAAGCAGTAGAGTGGTACCTCAGACTTCTGCTGTATCTGATTCACCATGTTGATCTCCAAATCCCGGCTCTTGTGCACCTGACTCACATAGCCGGAGACAATCTCTCCGACGCTCAAGTTTGTGAAATTGGTGAGGTCCAGATTGGCCCGGCTGCGCTCTAGCAACTCTTCCTTGGCGGAGTGCTTGGCCAGCACAATGGGTCTCCCCGGCTCAACAAACTCCGTCCGGGTGATTACCACGTCCGGGTCATCGGCTGGCTGAGCCGGGCTGGAGATATCCGGGTTGGTGGAAGTCTCCATGGCTGGCTCGTCGGTGGGAGCGGTGGCTTCAGGAGCAGAGGCGGCTGGCGGCTCTTGAGCGGAAACTTCCGGTTCCGTCATGACCGACTCCTCCGCCGGCTTATTCTTCTTTGCTCTTTTACTGAGCTTTGCTTGAGCACTGAAAGGACAAGAGGTTAGTACAAAAGTATGAGTAAAGATAAAGCACAACAAGGGATGATCATCATTACCCGGGTACGGTCTTGAAAGCCGGCAAATTCGACTGCATCGAGTCACCAGAGGAAGGAGATGTTTCCTGATAATTTGAATCAGAAGAATTGAGAGGTTGACGTATAACACCCGCCAGAGGATGAAAAGGATATAAGTTGGAGATAACCTCGGTCCGGCGCTTCCTTGATGCCTCAGGTAAGCCGGAGGAGAGGTCAGCATCCTTGTTGGTCCGGGTGTGCCGCCGGCTCTCATGAATCTGTTGCTTCAAAAGAAATTGAGGATCTTGATAAGCTAAAGGATGTGAAAATCTTACTTTCCGGGTTACCCTTCGGACTTTCAGCCTTGGCAAGGGCTCCGAGTCGGAGGAAAGTGTCATTACCTCTTCAACCACCGGGTTACTTACTCCGGTGTCATCCTGTTGATGAACAGTATTGATAAAGGTGGATAGAAATAAACAAGAAATGCAACAAGAGCTCACAGGTTCAGGGGTTACCTCTGACTCGGAGCTGTCGCTCAGTTGAAGCAGCTCTGAGGCAGTGGGCCTGCTTCCCTTCTTGCGGGGAGCGGCTCTCTTGGCGGCTTTCTTAGCCTTGCTGGCCTTCTTGGCCGCCTCATGGTCATATTTGACCTTCCAGAATTTGTCATCAGCCTGAAAAATACAATGACAATTTCTTAAGGTTCAGATGAAAGCTATCTACAGAAGAAAATACGATGTTCAGATCAGCGGCTTACCGCTAGGGCCGGGTTGGTCTTGCAGAAGGGGCTTAAGCCGGTCCTCCCGCAGTCTGCCAAGCTCTCGTTCAAGAGAGCCTTGGTCATGTCCTCAGCAACGTCTTCAGGAAGATCGTTGCGGCTGTGTCTCAGGGGGTCATCTTTCCGGCCCGTGTACTCACACATTAAGTCGGGGCGGCGGCTTAAGGGGATCACCCGCCAGGAGATCCAGACTCGGACCAGATCAATGCCGTTAAGGCCATTTCCCAGGAGAGCCTTGATCTTGTTGATGGTAGGGATCAGAGGTTGGCGCTCCGCCTGAGATAACTTGTCTGACAGAGGGTGAGTTGGTCCCAGACGCGAAGGACGAAAGCCGGGCAGCGGGCTCTCATCAGCCGGCGAAGTGTCTTGGCAATAGAACCACGTCTGGTTCCAGTCCTTTGGGTGGCTTGGCGGCTCGGCGTAAGGAAAAAGGCAGTCTCTCCGTCGCTGAATGGAGATTCCACCAAGTTCTAAGCTCGGCCCGTTGGCGCACTCGTTCTGGCGGTTCAGATAAAAGAGTTCTCTGAAGAGCAGCATGCTGGGCTCTTCTCCAAGGTAGACCTCGCAGAATACTTGGAAATTGCATATATTCGACAGCGAGTTGGGTCCTATGTCTTGTGGCCGCAGATCAAAGAAATTCAGCACATCTCTAAAGAACTTTGAGCCGGGCGGTGCGAGGCCCCGGCTCATGTGATTAGCAAAAATTACCACCTCCCCGTCCCTTGGCCGTGGTCTCTCTTCTGATGGGTCGGGGGCACGGTAGGACATGACGTCCTTCTTGGGCAGGTAACCCGACTTCACGAAATCTGCTAAGGTCTCGTCGGTGATGTTGGACCTCATCCAATTGCATGTGATGGGTGCTTTGGGAGCTTTGGGAGGCATGGTGGAAGTCGGAAGCCTATGATAAAAGGAAATGTCCGGTTTAATTATAAGCCGGAGGAAATTTACAGTTCAATGTTTAAAGTGGCGGCTTATGGAGGGGCCTAATGACATATATCTAAGTGCATCGGGTTATCTAAGCCGCTGGAGGTATTGAGAGTAATTCAATCGTCTACAGCCTTGTTGTAAATGAGCCGGAAAATTTTACGGCGCGTGGCTTCTTTTGAGCTGGAAGGTTTTACAGTGCGTGGCTTCTTTAAGCCGGAAATGTAAACCGCCATGACTCAGCAGGTGCAGTTTTTTACTAAGTGTGGTGAAAACAGGTTTCACACATCGCAGTAACTAATTTGGATCAAAACGATCAGCTAAAAAGGAAAGTTTCTAGACCTAAAACAGACGAAAAAGAAGTTCTTGGGTTCGAACGGAGCCTTTATGCAGTGAAAAGAGATCTATTTGCATTTGAAATGGGTGCCAAACAGCTACCGCGTTGGTTTTATACTATCTTAAGATCAAGAAAGGGCGGTGGTGGTGAAATCTATGAAGAGTTCATGACGAACAGCGAAGAACACCGGTGAACTCAAAAATCTTAATGCAGATCTGAGGAACGGAGAGGAAGGAACTTACAGATGCAGATGTGCTGTGAGGGTTCGCCGCGGTTCTCTGGACGGTTCAGGGTGATGCAGCGGCCAAGGTCGACGAGGACGCGGAGCTCTGTTGCGGCGGCGGCGGCGGCGGAGCTCGAGCAGCACAGGAGTAGCGAGAGGAAGGAGACGACAGAAGGGGGAGAATGGAAAGGACCTGAGGGTCGGGTTATTTATAAGGCCAGACTCATAAGTGGGCGCGAGAAACGAGGAGGTCACGGCGTGATTATCCCGCGCGAGAGGCGCCTCGATTTTCGGGATGGCAGTAAAGATAAGATCCGTTGCGGATATGGTGGAGTAAAAAATGGACTTAATGGAAGATGACGTCACGGGGGATTACCCGGAATCCAGAGGATGACGTCACGCCGGGTTATGGCCTTCACACAATTGTAAGCCGGAGCTTTTCTGTCGAAAGAGTTGAAGATTGACATGAGCCGGCTCAAATCAATCTGGGGCCTAATGTTGAGGATATAACCCTTAGAGTCACCCGCCCGGCGGGGCCGGGTTACACATAAGGATCATCACCTGAAGCCCGGCGCCAAGCTTGAAGACGGTGGGCCAAAGATGGGCTTAAGACCCGGAGATGGCTTAAGGCCCGTAGTTACAACCGTCATTATGGTAGAACTTATAGTGTAAGGCAAGAATAGTTGAGAGTCCGAGCCGGACACTCTTATGAGCCGGCCGGGACTCTCAGAAGCTGCTGGGCGTCAACCTCTCTATATGAAGGGACGACCCGGCAGCGGTTTAGGGGTAAGAAAGATCTCGTTGAGAGCCAGGCATAGCAGTTAAGCTCCCTGGTCATCAAAACCCTAATCAATACCACTTCAACTGGACGTAGGCTTTTACCTTCACCGTAAGGGGCCGAACCAGTATAAACCTTCGTGTTCCTTGTCCCGTTTAACCCCTTCAAGCTTCCTAGCGGCGATGGCTCCACGACTAAGTCCTAGTTTGAGGACATCTTCCGTGACAATTCCACGACAGGACCCACGAGGAAATAGCCTATCCAAGGTGGTGTCGACTTACTAGCTAGTCAACAAACGTTTTTGCCTACCAGCCGTTGCATTGACATCTAACATCCATCGTGTATCTTCTATCTCTGGTCTTCTTCCTCCAGCCGCCCAAACCAAACCACCCCGTCGGCTCCGCCTGCTCCCCCCTCTCATGGCTGGCTGCGCCTCTCCCGCCCTACCGTACCCTCCAACGTTGGCCAGTCCCTCCCTCTATTCCCCCACACGTCCTGTTATTCTCCTACGAATGGACCGGCGCATCTTCCACGGCTCCTGTTCATTCCGTCCGAGGCCTCGCCGTCGTCCTCGGCCTTGGTTCGGTCGTCGTGCGCGGTGCGCCGCCCTCTTACGTTGTCAACGCCGTCAACAACCGAGAGGAACAAGGATATGAGTGTACGTGGAGAGTATGACAGTAGGGACCCACCAGCGTCATGGCAGTACCCAAGCAAGTGCTTCGTTATTACAAGCCCCAAAAAATTGTTCCTCCTAATGGTTGGACATCTGGGGCTCACGCCATTGTCAACATATTCCATAAACGAGAGAATTACACAATGAGCGGCTGACACCAGGGACCCAGCAGGTCGCGCAGTTGTTATTTACTTTTTTAGGAACAAGCAGTTGTTATTTATACTAGTTTTAGCGATGGACCAGGTTAACAACGGGGCTCTGCAGGGGCCGTGGCCCGTCTAGCCAGGATTTTATTTATGTTTACCACATCATGAGCCCAGTTGTGTTTTTTTCTTGCTGAAAATTGCTAGCCTAGTAATATTTTTTTAAAAGAAATACCAAAACAAGGCCTACTTGCTTTATCAGCCCTGCTGGGCTGCAAATCTTTCAAGACGAGGAGAGAGTTTCATTCGGTTTGCCCAGAATTGGGTTGTACATTTTTAAAACACATCAAACCGGGAATTAGTTTCATTTTTTTAATTACAAGATTTTAAATTCCATTGATTTTTATGCCTGGACAATTATTTGGATTTTATATTTATATAAATTATTTTTCAAAATAGTTTGAATGTGACTCGATATTTCGGGATTAAAAATAGTTGACCGCACCGAAATATGCAAAATTTCGTATAATTTTTAACCGTGGCCACAATATGGAGTGTAATGCTAACAAAAAGAAGATGGGCTCCAAAACAATTCTTAAGAATTGGCAAATGGGCTGTAAATTATTAGAAATAATGGCAGATGGGTTGTATGTTGTTTTCCACATATTTGAGGCTGACTTGTGCGCCTACTACAGGTTGACGCGTATGCTTTCCTAAAAAGTAAGGTTGACGCACACACAACGCCGTGTCAACTTAGTCAACACACGAGAGCAATGACTGTTGGATGTCCATCCAACGGCCGTTGTGCTTCTTCAATCTCTGCTCTTCCTGCTCCAGCCGCTCAAACAAGCGCCGGCGGGACTACCTGCTCCCTCCTCCCGCGGCTGGCTATGCTGCCGCACAGGCCTCACCGCCCCATGGTTCTCCAATCTCTGGCCTAGCCATCCCTCTACTCACCCACACCTGCTGTTATTCTTCGGCGACGGCAGACGAACCAGTAAACCCTCGCACTCCCCTACGCGTGGGAAACAACTGCCGAGTTTTCCCTGGCTCCGTGTCGTTCCCTTCCTAGGCCTCGTCATCGTCCACCGCCCTGGTGCTCTCGGCGCGGCATGGTCAACGTGGTCAACGAACGACATGCATCGGAAGTGGACTGAACATGGAGAGGCTGACAGCTGGGTCCACGGTCGCACGCAAGGAAATGCCTCCTTATTACGCGCAAAATAATGATTCCTCCACCTGATAGCTGGGACCCATCGGAAGGGCCTCTGTATTTCGTGAAAAAAAGTTCCCCCGCTGACAGGTCGGACCCATCAGCTATATCTTCGCACGCAAGGAAGTGCCTCGTTATTATGCACAAAAAAATGAATACCCCTCCTAGCTGGGACCCACCATAGTGGGAGGCTGACTTGTGGGCCTACTAAGATGACGGGGACGGAGGGCTTTGTCAACTTAGTCAATATGAACGATTCTAGCTCCAGTGACCGTACGGTGTCCATCCAACGGCCGTAGTGCTTCTTCAACCTCTGGTCTTCTTGCTCCAGCCTGTAACACCCCGCATGTAACTTTCCATATTTGTAACTCCGACTCTTGCCATTTTCGGCTATGTGTTATGATATTCCCTCCGTGGTCGGGTTTTGTCTTTTGTTTTGCATTTTGCCATGTCATGCATTTTCATATCATATCATGTCATCATGTGCATTGCATTCGCATACGTGTTCATCTCATGCATCCGAGCATTTTCCCCTTGTCCGTTTTGCAATCCGGCGCTCCTATCTCCTCCGGCGCATCCCTCTTGTTTTCTTTCGTGTGCGGGTGTCAAACATTCTCGGAATGGACCGAGGCTTGTCAAGTGGCCTTAATATACCACCCGGAGACCACCGGTCAAGTTTCGTTCCATTTGGAGGTCGTTTGGTACCCCAACGGTTAACCGGGCATCCGCAAAGTCCATTTGAGTGTCCAGAAACCCCCCCCCCTAAAACCAGCCCAAAACCCACCAAACTCTCTTCCATGCTCTAGGTCGTTCGATCACGATCGTGTGGGCAAAAACCGCACCTCATTTGGAGCCTCCTAGCTCCCTCTACCTATAAATATGTGACCCTCCCGAAAAACAATACGCAGTCCAAACCCTAGCCCTCGTCCCTCTCCGCCGCCGGACACGTCCGGGCGGAGCCGGACACGTCCATTCCGTGCGCCGCCGCCCGTACGCCCGTGCGGAGCCGGACACGTCCGTGCGGAGCCGGACACGTCCATTCCACGCGGCCTCCCTCTCCTCCTCCGGCCCCGAGGCCGCCGCCTCCTCCTTCCCCTCGCCGTCTGTCGTGGAATTGTCACGGCAGATGTCCTCGAGCTAGGACTTAGTCGTGGAGCCATCGCAACTAGGAAGCTTGAAGGGGTTAAGTGGGACAAGGAACACGAGGGTTTATACTGGTTCGGCCCCTTACGGTGAAGGTAAAAGCCTACGTCCAGTTTGAGGTGGTATTGATTAGGGTTTCGATGACCAGGGAGCTTAACTGCTACGCCTGGCTCTCGATGAGATCTTTCTTGTCCCTAAACCGCTGCCGGGTCGTCCCTTTATATAGGGAGGCTGATGCCTAGCAGCTCTCAGAGTCCCGGCCGGCTCATAAGAGTGTCCGGCTCGGACTCTCAACTATTCTTGCCTTACACTACAAGTTCTACCATGATACTGATTGCAACTACGGGCCTTAAGCCGTATCCGGGTCTTAAGCCCATCTCAGGCCCACCATCTTCAAGCTTAGCGCCGGGCTTCTGGCAATGACCATATGAGTAACCCGGCCCCTCCTGGCGGGTGACTCTAAGGTCTATATCCTCAACATTAGGCCCCAGATTGATTTGAGCCGGCTCATGTCAATCTTCAATCTTTTCGACAGAAAATCTCCGGCTCACAATTATGTGAAGGCCATAACCCGGCGTGACGTCATCCTCTGGACTCCGGGTAATCCCCGTGACGTCATCTTCCATTAAGTCCTTTTTTACTCCACCAGATCCGCAACAGATCTTATCTTTACTGCCATCCCGAAAATTGAGGCGTTTCGTGGGGAGATAACCACGCCGTGGTCTCCTCGTTTCTCGCGCCCACTTATGAGTTTGCCCTTATAAATAGGCCGGTCCGACGGGCCTTTCTCACTCTCCTTCTTCTGTCGTCTCCTTCCTCTCACTGTTCCCGTGCTGCTCGAGCTCCGCCGCCATCGCCGCCGCGGTTCTTCTCGTCGTCACCAGCTCAGGCCGCTGCATCACCCTGATTTGACCAGAGAAACGCGACGACCTCCGCGACTCCCCAGCCCCTGTAAGTCCTGGCTGCCCTATAGAACAGATCTGCAGTAGGGTTCGAGCAGTTCGTCCGTGTTCTTCGCCGTCGCCCACGAGCTCCGGTAGTTTTCATTTTTACTGCCCTTCTAGATCTTAGACCTATATAAACCTGTTGCGGTAACTTGTTTGGCACCCATTTCAAATGCAAATAGGTCTCTTTTACTTCATAGAATCCCTGTTTGAACTTGCGAACTTCTCCTGTGTCTGCTTTAGGTCTAGAAAATTTTCCCTTTAGTCGACCATTTTGATCCGAAATTTTCACTGCGATCTGTGAAACTTGTTTTCACCATACTTAGTAAAAAAACTGCACTCGTTGAATCATGTCGGCTTACATTTCCGGTTTAAAGAAACCACGCGCCGTAGAACCTTCCGGCTCAGAGGAAGCCACGCGCCGTAAAATTTTCCGGCTCACTTACAACAAGGCTGTAGAGGATTTGAATTACCCTCAAGCACACCAGCGGCTTAGATAACCCGATGCACTTAGACATATATCATTAGTCCCCTCCATAAGCCGCCACCTTAAA
The DNA here is from genome assembly GCF_002575655.3 of Aegilops tauschii subsp. strangulata. Lineage (NCBI taxonomy): Eukaryota > Viridiplantae > Streptophyta > Magnoliopsida > Poales > Poaceae > Aegilops > Aegilops tauschii. Next base: position 190,606,687 of record NC_053036.3, read on the forward strand.
CCTTAACTTGTAAGTCCCCTCCGGCTCATTATTAAACCGGACATTTTTCCCTGTATCATAGGCTTCCAACAGTCACCATGCCTCCCAAAGCTCCTAAAGCCTCCATCACTTGCAACTGGATGAGGTCCAATGTCACCAACGAGACGTTAGCAGATTTTGTCAAGTCTGGCTATCTGCCCAAGAAGGACGTCATGTCCTACCGTGCCCCCGACCCATCAGAGGAGAGACCACAGCCAAGGGATGGGGAGGTGGTCATTTTTGCGGATCACATGAGCCGGGGCTTCGCACCGCCCGGCTCAAAGTTTTTCAGAGACGTTCTGAATTTCTTCGATCTGCGGCCTCAGGACATAGGACCCAACTCAGAGTCCAATATCTGCAACTTCCAAGTGTTCTGCGAGGTTTACCTTGGAGAAGAACCCAGTCTGCTGCTCTTCAGAGAGCTTTTCTATTTAAACCGCCAGAACGAGTGCGCCAACGGGCCAAGTTTGGAGCTAGGCGGCATCTCCATTCAGCGGCGGACGGACTGCCTTTTTCCTTACGCAGAGCCGCCAAGCCACCCCAAGGACTGGAATCTGACGTGGTTTTACTGCCAAGACACGTCGCCGGCTGATGAGAGTCCGTTGCCCGGCTTTCGCCCCTCGCGTCTGGAACCCACACACCCACTGTCAGACAAGCTGACTCCAGCGGAGCGCCAACCTCTGCTCCCCACTATCAACAAGATCAAAGCTCTCCTGGGCAATGGTCTTAACGGAATCGATCTTGTCCGGGCCCGGATCTCCTGGCGGGTGATCCCATTGAGCCGCCGCCCCGGCTTAATGTGCGAGTACACGGGCCGAAAGGATGACCCTCAGAGACACAGCCGCAATGATCTTCCTGAAGACGTTGCAGAGGATATGACCAAGGCTCTTTTGAACGAGAGCCTGGCAGACTGCGGGAGGACCGGGTTAGCCCCCTTCTGCAAGACCAACCCAGCCCCAGTGGTAAGCCGCTGATCTGAACATCTTATCTTCTTCTGTATATAACTTTCATCTGAATCGTTTTAAGAAGTCATCATGGCATTTTTCAGGCTGATGACAAGTTCTGGCGGGTCAAATATGACCATGAGGCGGCCAAGAAGGCCAGAAAGGCAAAGAAAGCCGCTCCCCGTAAGAAGGGAAGTAGGCCAACTGCTTCAGAGCTGATGCAATTAAGCGACAGCTCCGAGTCAGAGGTACCCCTGAACCTGTAAGCTCTTGCTATGTCTGATATTTATTTCTGTCCACCTTATCCATACTATTCATCGACAGGATGACACCGGCGCAAGTAACCCGGTGGTTGAAGAGGTAATGTCACTTTCCTCCGACTCGGAGCCCTTGCCAAGGCTGAAAGTCCGAAGGGTAACCCGGAAAGTAAGCTTTTCACATCCTTTAGCTTATCAAGACCCTCAATTTATTTTGAAGCGACAGGTTCATGAAAGCCGGCGGCACACCCGGACCGACGAAAGTACTGACCTCTCCTCCGGGTTACCTGACGCATCGAGGAAACGCCGGACCGAGGTGATCTCAAAATTGTACCCTTTTCATCCTTTGGCAGGTGTTATACGTCAACCGCTCAACTCTTCTGACTCAAATTATCAGGAAACTTCCCCCTCTTCTGGCGACTCTATGCAGTCAAGCCTGCCGGCCTTCAAGACCGTGCCCGGGTAACGATAATCATCTCATGTTTGTACTTTGTCTTCACTTACCCTATTGTGTTTAACCTTTCTGTCCTTTCAGTGCCCAGGCAAGCTCACCAAGAGGGCGAAGAAGTCCAAGCCGGTCGATGAGCCGGACTTGCCTGAGCCAGAGGCAGCCGCTCAAGAACCGCCAGCTGCCTCTGCTCCTGAGGCCGCTGCTCCAACCAACAAGCCCGCAACAGAAGCTTCTGTTAACCCGGAGGCCTCCAGCTTGGCTCAACCAGCAGATGACCCGGACGTGGTAATCACCCGGACGGAGTTTGTTGAGCTGGCCAAGTGCTCCGCCAAAGGGGAGCTTCTAGAGTCCCGCCGGGTTAACCTGGACCTCACCGACTACTCCAATTGAACATTGGAGAGATCGTCTCCGGCTTCCTCAGCCAAGTGCACAAGAGCCGGGACGCAGAGATTGCCATGGTGAACCAGATCCAGCAGAAATCTGAGGTATTATTCTTCTGTCCTCTTACTTACTGCATAGTTACCTTTACCATGCTAGCCCCCAAGTCGACGACTTATGATTGAGTATGTTGTAGACTTAGGTTCCGGCTTATTTCCATGAGCCGGTAGTTTGTAGATAGGAATGTTCGATATGCATTAGCCCCCAAGTGCCAAGTGTATTTGCTTGGAAAACGCTTGGGACTTTAAATTTGTATAGTAACTGTTCATGCCATAACCCGGAAATTTATGCAGGCTGCTGGCAAGAAGTTTGAGGCTGACCTCGCTGATCTCAAGAACCGGCTGAAGATGCAAGAGATGGAGACCCGGAAGGCAAATGCCAAGTTTGTGTCCAGCATCGCCGCGCAAGAAAAGCTGAAGACGGAGTTTGACGCTGAACGGAAAGCTTGGGCCGAAGAAAAGGCCGCGCTGGTGAACCGGGTTGAACAGGCGGAGAAGGCTCTCTCCGAGAAGACCGCCGAACTCTTCGGTTTAAAGCGCCAAGTGTCCCAGATGGTTGCCGCAATCTTCGGTAAGTCATTTCACCGACTTTCATCAAGTTTAGAATTTTTATATCTCATAACTCATCCTTGTCGGCGGCTTATCTTATTCTGTTAAACAGGTCCCAGAAGTGCCAACCTGAACCAGAGTGTGGTGACCAAGCTGAAGGCCGTATACACCCTGGTGGAGCAACTCTACACCGGGTCACAGCGTGCCTTGGCTGTGGTGGCCCTATCCAACGAGGTGCCGACTCACCTGGCGGAAGTCCTTCGTCGGCTCGCCGTTCTGCCTCAACGTATCCAAGAGCCGGGACGGGCCTCTGCAAGAGCCGGAGCGATCGCCGCGCTGAGCCGGGACAAGGCGTTCCTTCCAGAGTTAGACCCGGCGGACATCGCCCTCGGCTATCCAAGTCTGAAGGAAGACGACACCGCCTTCGATCAGAAGGACTTCGTAGCTTGCGTGAAGGCCGTATGCCCGGTGGCCACTCTGATTGGCAATGATACAGATCTGACTAAGTATCAGCCGGGTTACGATGCAGAAAATCAGAGGATCCCCACTCCGCGCTATGAAGCCCTCAGCTTAATCCCGCCGGCTCGTCAGCACACCTTCGCCCCGGAGATTGACCCGGCCGGGTTAATTGGCGAGGAAGCTCAATTCGAAGCTCTCAGCGGCATCGACTGGAAGTCATCAACTTTCCAGGTCTTGGGAACAGCCGGAGGAGAAGAGAGGGACGAGCCGGAGACTTCAACCCAGCAGGCGTCGTAATTCTGCTGGCGGCTTATCAAACAATGCCTCACCCTTTTGGACTCAACGAGTCTTGTAATAGAGTAGGACCAACACTTTATCGTTGCCGTGCCATCGTGCACGTTTGAATGCTTGAAGTCTATTGAAGTTGTCTCCTTTATATGTTTCCGGGTCATAATTGATCATTCATTTTCCTTAAGCTCAAAATAATTGCCTTTAACTATCCTGCATAAAAGGACAAATCACAAGTCTCTAGGAGGCTTACCGCACTGAGAATCATATGTTTTAGATATATAACCCGGAATATGCATCAAAAAAGACTGGTCCTCAACTATATCCTTAATACAGCCGTAATAACACACTTAGCGGCCTGTAAGCATACTTCCTGGTTTAGATAACCCGGGTAATAAGGTTGGTACCTCAATTCCGGTTTACCTGTCGTAATAACGCCCATTGTGTCCAACTAACACTGGAAATCAAAGTTTAAGCCGGCCAAGTGAGACCCGGCCGTACACACTTTGAAAAGATCAGAAGAAACTTACTATGAAGCAGAAGAACTTAGGGGCTTCCGGTTCGAATACGACCAGAGACCCGGCCGAAAGGGGTTATGCTAAGATTCGAATACGATCATATAGCCCCCAGTGGGTGTGGCGATGCCAATCAAGAGGGTACCGACAGCTATGTTCTCTTTGATTCGAATACGACCCATGTTTGAACAGGAAGCCCCCAAGTGATTTTAAGAATTGTTTAACGACGCTGATTCGAATACGATCCACGTCGGTTCTCAAAGGGTTTAAACTAAGATTCAAATATGATCAAAGAAAACTCCCCAGTGAGCTCGGCACTTTGCCAATCAAATGGGTACCGACAGCTATGTTCTCTTTGGTTCGAATATGACCCATGTTTGAACAGGAAGCCCCCAAGTGACCTTATTGCTTACGGCTAGATTCGAATACGACCATAAGCCGGATCCTCCTTCAAGTTATCATGTAATCTTGCAATGAAAACAACACGTGCATATTTGGAGGAGAAAAAAGGACAGAGGTCCTGCTTTATTGCTTATCATAATATATACATGGCTGAGAGAAATATGTACATTATGAGAGCCGGTGGCTCAAGTGTAGTAAGGCCGAAGCTGAGCTATGTTCCACGGCCGACGGGTCTCTTCCTCCGACTTACGTGAATCTTTATGCTCCCGAATGTCAATGAGGTAATATGACCCGTTGTGCAAATTCTTGCTAACCACAAAGGGCCATTCCCAAGGCGGGGATAGCTTGTGCGCATCTGTTTGATCTTGGATGAGCCGGAGCACGAGATCACCTTCCTGGAAGACCCGGGATTTAACCCGGCGACTATGATAACGGTGCAGGTCTTGTTGGTAAATCGCTGAGCGAGCTGCTGCCACATCACGCTGTTCGTCCAACAAGTCAAGAGCATCTTGGCGCGCCTGTTCATTGTCCATCTCAACATAAGCCGCCACTCGAGGTGAGTCATGACAGATGTCACTGGGGAGGACTGCTTCTGCCCCATAAACCATGAAGAAAGGCGTGAAACCTGTAGACCTGTTAGGAGTAGTGTTGATGCTCCATAACACGGAGGGCAACTCCTCCACCCAACAACCCGGTGTCCGTTGCAAAGGGACCAACAGCCGGGGCTTGATGCCCTTCAGAATCTCCTGATTAGCTCTCTCAGCTTGACCATTGGATTGAGGATGAGCCACTAAGGAAACATCAAGTCGGATATGCTCTCGTTGCCAAAACTCTTCCATGGCGCCTTTGGATAGATTGGTGCCATTGTCAGTTATAATGCTGTGCGGAAAGCCAAAGCAAAAGATCACCTTTTTCATAAACTGAACTGCCGTGGCTGCATCACACTTGCTAACTGGCTCTGCTTCTACCCACTTGGTAAATTCGTCAACTGCCACCAAAAGGTGGGTCTTCTTGTCCTTGGATCTTTTGAAAGGCCCAACCATATCAAGCCCCCAGACCGCAAAGGGCCAAGTAATTGGGATCATCCTCAGCTCCTGAGCCGGCACATGAGCCCGTCGCGAGAACCTTTGGCAACCATCACATTTACTGACCAGGTCCTCCGCATCAACATGAGCCGTCAGCCAATAAAAACCATGGCGAAAAGCCTTGGCCACAAGAGACTTTGAGCCGGCGTGATGGCCACAATCCCCTTCATGAATCTCACGCAAGATCTCTTGACCTTCCTCAGGGGAGACACAACGCTGAAACGCTCCCGTAACACTGCGGTGATGCAACTCGCCATTGATAACAATCATTGACTTAGCCCGCCGGGTTATTTGTCTGGCCAAAGTTTCATCCTCAGGCAATTCTCCCCAGGTCATATAAGCCAAATAAGGTACTGTCCAGTCCGGTATGATGTGGAGAGCCGCCACCAGTCGTGCCTCCGGGTCTAGGACAACCAAATCTTCCTCTGTAGGTAACTTAACAGAAGGGCTATACAGGACGTCCAGGAAAGTATTAGGCGGCACCGGTTTTCGCTTAGAGCCCAGCCGGCTTAAAGCATCAGCCGCCTCGTTCTTCCTACGATCGATGTGTTCCACTTGGTAACCCTGAAAGTGCCCAGCAATGGCATCAACTTCGCGGCGATAAGCCGCCATGAGAGGGTCCTTGGAATCCCACTTTCCTGATACTTGTTGAGCCACCAAATCCGAGTCGCCGAAGCACCTTACCCGGCTCAAGCTCATCTCTTTAGCCATCCGAAGACCATGGAGCAAGGCCTCGTACTCAGCCGCGTTGTTAGTGCAAGGAAACATCAACTGTAGCACATAATGGAACTTATCACCTTTAGGGGAAGCCAACATGACTCCAGCCCCCGAGCCCTCCAACTGCCTGGACCCATCAAAGTGTATAGTCCAATATGTGTTGTCCGGCTTTTGCTCGGGCACTTGTGACTCTGTCCAATCATTGATGAAATCCACTAAGGCCTGAGATTTAACAGCAGTGCGTGGCACGTATTTCAGACCATGGGGTCCGAGCTCTATAGCCCACTTAGCCACTTTCCCTGTGGCCTCTCTGTTTTGAATAATATCACCAAGAGGGGCAGAACTAACCACAGTGATGGGATGACCCTGGAAATAATGCTTAAGCTTCCGGCTCGCCATGAACACACCATAAACAAGCTTCTGCCAATGTGGATACCGCTGTTTGGACTCGATGAGCACTTCGCTGACATAATAAACCGGCCGCTGAACCGGATGCTCCTTACCCTCTTCCTTGCGCTCCACCACCACGGCCACACTGACAGCTCGTGTATTAGCAGCCACATACAGCAATAAAGGCTCCTTGTCAACTGGAGCAGCAAGGACTGGGGGCTCTGCCAGCTACTTCTTCAAGTCCTCAAAAGCGGTATTAGCTGCATCATTCCAGACAAAATTATCAGTCTTCTTCATCAACTGATATAATGGCATGGCCTTCTCACCCAAACGGCTAATAAACCGGCTTAAAGCAGCGATGCGACCCGCCAAGCGCTGAACGTCATTTATACACGCTGGCTTAGCCAGGGAGGTGATGGCCTTGATCTTCTCCGGGTTAGCTTCAATGCCTCTGTCAGAAACCAAAAAACCCAAGAGCTTGCCTGCAGGAACACCAAAAATAAACTTGGCCGGGTTAAGCATCATCTTGTAGACCCGGAGATTATCAAAGGTTTCCCTTAAATCATCTATCAGGGTTTCCTCCTTTATGGACTTAACCACAATATCGTCCACATAAGCATGAACATTGCGCCCAATCTGGTTATGAAGACAGTTCTGTACACAACGCTGATAAGTCGCCTGTGCACACTTGAGTCCAAAGGGCATAGACACATAGCAGAAGGCTCCAAAGGGAGTGATGAACGCCGTCTTCTCCTGGTCCTTAACTGCCATTTTAATCTGATTATATCCGGAATAAGCATCCAAGAAACTTAAGCACGCACAACCCGCCGTAGCATCAATAATTTGATCAATACGGGGAAGGGCAAAAGGATCAGCCGGACACGCCTTGTTTAAGTCCGTGTAGTCCACACACATCCGCCAAGTGCCGTTCTTCTTGAGTACGAGCATCGGGTTAGCTAACCATTCTGGGTGAAAGACTTCAACAATAAACCCGGCCGCCAAGAGCCGGGCCACCTCTTCACCAATAGCTTTCCGCCTCTCTTCATTAAACCGCCGAAGGAACTGCCTGACCGGCTTAAATTTTGGATCAACATTGAGAGTGTGCTCAGCGAGTTCTCTAGGTAGACCTGGCATGTCAGAAGGTTTCCATGCGAAGATGTCCCTATTCTCACGGATGAACTCGATGAGCGCGCTTTCCTATTTTGGATCCAGATTGGCACTGATGCTAAACTGCTGAGATGAATCTCCTGGAACAAAATCAACAAGCTTAGTTTCATTAGCCGACTTAAATTTCATCGCCGGCTCATTTTCCGTAGTCGGCTTTTTCAGAGAGGTCATATCTGTTGGGTCAACATTGTCTTTGTAAAACTTCAACTCCTCTGTTGCACAAACAGATTCTGCATAAGCTGCATCGCCTTCCTCACACTCCAGAGCCACTTTCCGGCTGCCGTGAACCGTAATGGTCCCATTGTGACCCGGCATCTTGAGCTGTAAGTACACATAACACGGCCGTGCCATGAACTTGGCGTAAGCGGGCCGCCCAAATATGGCATGATACGGACTTCTTATCTTAACCACCTCAAAGGTCAAATTTTCCACCCTGTAGTTGTTCTCATCTCCAAAGGCCACTTCCAACTCGATCTTGCCGACTGGGTAAGCCAACTTACCAGGTACCACACCATGGAAAATAGTGTTTGATTGGCTGAGATTCTTATCAATCAACCCCATACGACGAAATGTCTCATAATAGAGGATGTTGATGCTGCTGCCGCCATCCATGAGCACCTTAGTGAACTTATATCCTCCCACCTGAGGAGCCACTACCAGGGCCAAGTGACCCGGATTATCCACCCGGGGAGGGTGATCCTCCCTACTCCACACTATAGGCTGCTCAGACCACCGCAAGTAGCGTGGAACCGCCGGCTCAAGAGCATTCACAGCCCTCTTATGAAGCTTCTGATCTCGCTTGCACAGACTGGTGGTAAACACATGATATTGTCCACCGCTAAGCTGCTTTGGATTGGTCTGATAACCCCCCTGCTGCTGTTGATGACCCTGGCCAGACTGCTAGTTAAAGCCCCCTTGACCGTTCTGAGGATTAGAATTTGAGCCGCCGCCCGGGCCATGAAAGCCGCCGGCGCCTGAGCTGCGGCCCGGGCCGTTGTAATTTTTAAAGGCCTTCAGGATTGCACAATCCTTCCATAGATGGGTAGATGGCTTCTCTCTAGAGCCATGCCTTGGACAAGGCTCATTCAACAGCTGCTCCAGCGTCGGGCCTGACCCGCTGGCTCGGGGAGGGGGCCTCCCCTTGCGTCGCTGGTTATTACCTTGTGAGCTGGCGTTGGCTACAAACTCTAGGCTGCCATCGGCCTCGCGCTTGCCTCCTCCTTGGTTTCCCGGGTTATGCTGAGGACCCTTGCCATCGCCATTCTTCTTTCCTTCCCTGCCCTTTCATCATCTGAAGGGGGATCCTTGGTACCATCAGAATCGGCGTACTTGACAAGAGCCGCCATTAGTGTACCCATATCATTGCAGTCGCGCTTAAGCCGCCTGAGTTTCATCTTCAGGGGCACGAAACAACAATTCTGTTCCAACATTAAGACTGCAGAGCCGGCATCCATCTTATCTAATGAATGTATGATCTCCTTGACCCGGCGAACCCAATGCGTCGTGGATTCACCCTCCTGCTGCTTACAGTTAGTCAAACCCACAATTGACATAGCCTGCCTACAGGTATCCTTGAAGTTTTGGATGAACCGGGCTTTCAGCTCAGCCCAAGACCCGATGGAATTCGGTGGTAGCCCTTTCAACCAAGTGCGGGCAGTCCCATCCAACATCATGGTGAAGTACTTGGCCATTGCCGCCTCACTGACCTCCAGTAGTTCCATGGCCATCTCGTAACTCTCGATCCAGGCTGCGGGTTGTAAGTCAGCCGTGTAATTGGGCACCTTCCTAGGGCCTTTGAAGTCCTTGGGTAGACGTTCATTGCGGATAGCTGGCACTAAGCAAGGGACACCCCCAGTCCTAGTAGGGATACCCACATCGACGGACGTCGTCGGATAAGCCGGGGGAGTCTGGTAAGCCGTCAACTGAGGCACCTGCTCCGCCTCTTGCCGCGCTCTGTCTTGGTCTGCTGCGTGAAAGGCTCCATTATGAGCCGGGCCATGGCCAGGGGGCGGGTCATGGCGTCGGACGTTACTTGAGCCGGTCGCTGAGACCATGTGTCTGCTGTAACTCGGGCTCCGGCCTGGACGAGGGGTCGAGTGGATCCTGTCCCGGCTGTAGGAGTACGCCTCTTGCTGCGCCAGTGCTGTCTGAAGGAGTTCCCTGACACGGCGGGTTTCAATAGCCGTCGGAGAGTCGCCGTCGACTGGGAGAGCCGCCAGCCGTGCTGCCGCGGTGACCATGTTCTCCAGCGGGTTATTATAATGACCCGGTGGTATTGGCACATACTGAGGCAGGGCAGGGGGCACCTGGGGAGGCCCCATCACTTGTGGCTGAATAGGGGTCCCAGACCCGGGCACTATGACCCCTGGCGGGTTACTAGACCCTGCACCTGGCGTGTTGAAGAGGTTGCGTGGATCGTAAACCGGAGGGAGTCGAGATTGGGCCTTTTGATGCCTCCTTCTCAGGACCTCATTGGACGCGTTTTGATCCATCGTGAGCCGGAAGGACTGCGCTTGAATCAACTGGGTTTGGGCATCGAGAGCCGCCCTCTCTGCAGCCATCCTGATCCCTTCTGCTGCCAGATCCTCCTTAGCTTTCACTAGATCCAATTTTGACTGTGCCACCTCCGCATCATGCTGAGCTTGATCTGCCGGGTCAACCGTGGCGGTTAACAGGGCCGTCATCTTGTCCGTGAGATCCATTAGCACCTGAGCCGACGAAGGCACCGGGTTTCCCGCTCCAGCAGCAGGGTTCTGAACAGGCTGCGCACCGGCCATGAAGATTCCAACCCGGCTTGGCGGCTCAAACAGGTTCGGAATACTGTCGCCATCGGAACAACCCATGAGCCTGCCATCTTGAAGTTAATACAACGAGTTTGACTCATCGGTGGACGACTCACCGTCAGAGCCGGCGGCCGTCTCATCACCAGATCCAGATCGATCAGAGAGCCCTCCATGGATACATCCCACAAAAGCATGCCTTACGGCAGGCCGGGCCCGGGCGGGTCGTGCACGCTGAGCCGTCTCGATGAGATCGACGCAGAGATCCGGCTCAGGGCCTGGCTCACCAATCTTGCCAATGAAAACATGAATTCCGCCAAAGGGGACCCGGTACCCGTACTCAATTGAGCGGGCGTCGGGGCCCCAGTTTGCATCGTCGATGTAGAGCTTGCCGCGACGACTCTTGGTCATCCGGCCCACAGCGTATCCCTTGAGCCCTTCGAAGCTGCCCTTCAAGAACTCAAATCCACCGTGCGCTGGCCCCACGGTGGGCGCCAACTGTCGTGGAATTGTCACGCCAGATGTCCTCGAGCTAGGACTTAGTCGTGGAGCCATCGCAACTAGGAAGCTTGAAGGGGTTAAGTGGGACAAGGAACACGAGGGTTTATACTGGTTCGGCCCCTTACGGTGAAGGTAAAAGCCAACGTCTAGTTTGAGGTGGTATTGATTAGGGTTTCGATGACCAGGGAGCTTAACTGCTATGCCTGGCTCTCGATGAGATCTTTCTTGTCCCTAAACCGCTGCTGGGTCGTCCCTTTATATAGGGAGGCTGACGCCCAGCAGCTCTCAGAGTCCCGGCCGGCTCATAAGAGTGTCCGGCTCGGACTCTCAACTATTCTTGCCTTACACTACAAGTTCTACCATGATAATGATTGCAACTATGGGCCTTAAGCCGTATCCGGGTCTTAAGACTATCTCTGGCCCACCGTCTTCAAGCTTAGCGCCGGGCTTCTAGCAATGACCATAGGAGTAACCCGGCCCCTCCTGGCGGGTGACTCTAAGGTCTATATCCTCAACACCGTCCCTCCTCCTCGTTTCCGCCGGCGGCAGCCCCGGCGCCGGCCACGGCGAGTACGAGCCCGAGCTCCCCCGATCTGGATTGGATCTGGTACTGTAGAGTTGACTTTCCTCCCCCCGTTTTCTTCTAAGTCCTCGCAATTTTACAGCAAGTGTTCATGTTCCTCAGTACATAACTTCTTCCATATAGCTCCGTTTCGCGCGTGTAATATGTCAAATTGTTCGTCTCGTGATACTTTACATTTTGTTCAATTGCACCATGCTCATTAAAGTTCATCTTGATGCCCAAATATCTATTGCAAGAGGGCTAGTTGCTGTTATCTACTGGTTCTTATCAGAACTTAGAGATTTGTCATTTTTGTATCATCTAATCTGTGCATCTTATGGGCATGAGCTCTACATGTGTTTTGTTGTATGCCATGCCATCTTTCCAAGGGTGTATGCCATGTATTTTTGAGATCTCTGTGGTGACTAGCACAGGCATGCAAAGTAGTCTCCGTAATGTTTCTGATTTCAGGGACTTGGTGATTTCTAAGTCCTTGTCTGCTGTTATTTTGTTGCCATGTAAACTTGATGCTACAGAGAGATCCATGCATATTTTGGAGATGTTCAGTAAGCATGTTTTGTAGATATAGTTGTAATTGATCCATTCCTGCCATTTTTTGCAATTATGGAGTACAATAGCATGACTCAATCTTGCTCTACTTTTGCTATAAAATATTTCTAGCAGATTCTTAACATGATATTCATTTTTGCCAAGTTTATTGTAGTTGATCCATACATTCTATGCTCTTGTTCTTACCATGGATAGCGTCATAAACATGCCATCTTACTGTAATTATGCTTATTTTGTCATGCATTGCTCTGTAGTGAGTGCATCAAGCTCACCAACATGCCTACATATTATTGTTTCTGCCATGCTCTGTTTTCTGCTAAGTCTGAGACCTGATAACGAAACTTGCTATGTTTACATGCTTGCCATCATATCTTCTTTTCCTTTTTGGCTTATGGTCAGTAAAGGACTTTTGTCATATGCATTTAGTAGAATACTTTCATGCCTTGCTTTGCCATGTTAATTTCCTGTAGCATGTTGATTTCGTGCTCGGAACATTGCTACCTGATGCTGTTTCTTCCATGTCCAGTAATTTCACCAAGTCTGTGAACCTGTTATCTTTTGCACTTTTGCCATGCTTGTTTCAGCTTGATATGTTGTGATCTAGCTGTAGCTCAGTGTTCATCTTTTGTCAAGCATCTCCTGTAGATTACTCTTATATACTTTGTTGCTATGTTGGAGTGCTGTAGCATTGTTGCTTGTTGCATTTTAAGTGCTATCTTGCTGTTAATCGCAGATTCGTGTCATTCTTGTTTTGCTTGCCATTTGCAAACCGTGCATCCGTTTCCGGTGATCTTTATATCGATTTCGACCGAAATCATCTCATCTTTCCAGTGGCATGATTGGTTTGCCAAGTTACTGCCTTGTTCATCATTTTCCTTCCGGAGCACGCATATGCATCACATATCATATCTTGCATATCATACATGTTTTGCATCATGTTGCTTGTGCACTTCTCGTGGTTGATTGTGGTTCCGTTTGTTTGTGTTCTTGTCTTGGGTAGAGCCGGGAGACGAGTTCGTGAACGAGGAACCAGTTGAGTACGCTTACGAGGATCAAGCTTTCGACAACTCTGAGAACCTTGCAGGCAAGATGACCACCCCTCGAAATCACTTCTATCTTTGCTTTGCTAGTTGTTCGCTCTATTGCCATGCTGTGCTACCTATCACTTGCTATATCATGTCTCCCATTTTGCCATGTCAGCCCCTAACCATCCTTTCCTAACAAACCGTTGTTTGACTAAGTTACCGCTTTTGCTCAGCCCTTCTTATAGCGTTGCTAGTTGCAGGTGAAGTTGAAGTTTGTTCCATGTTGGAACATGGATATGTTGGGATATCACAATATCTCTTATTTAATTAATGCGTCTATATATTTTGGTAAAGGATGGAAGGCTCGGCCTTATGCCTGGTGTTTTGTTCCACTCTTGCCGCCCTAGTTACTGATATACCGGGATTATGTTCCTTGAGTTTGCGTTCCTTACGCGGTCGGGTGAATTATGGGACCCCCTTGACAGTTCGCCTTGAATAAAACTACTCCAGCAAGGCCCAACTTTGGTTTTACCATTTGTCGCCTAAGCCTTTTTCCCCCGGGTTTTCGCGAGCCTGAGGGTCATCTTTATTTAAACCCCCGGGCCAGTGTTCCTCTGAGTGCTGGTCCAAACTAGAGCCACTTGCAGCGCCACCTTGGGGAAACTCGAGGATTGGTTTTAGCTGTACGTAGTGTTCATCCGGTGTGCCCTGAGAACGAGATATGTGCAGCTCCTATCGGGATTTGTCGGCACATTCGGGCGACTTTGCTGGTCTTGTTTTACCATTGTCGAAATGTCATGTAAACCGGGATTCCGAGACTGATCGGGTCTTTTCGGGAGAAGGTTTATCCTTCGTTGACCGTGAGAGCTTATGATGGGCTAAGTTGGGACACCCCTGCAGGGTAATTATCTTTCGAAAGCCGTGCCCGCAGTTATGAGGCAGATGGGAATTTGTTAATGTCCAGTTGTAGAGAACTTGTCACTTGACCCAATTAAAATACATCAACTGCGTGTGTAGCCGTCATGGTCTCTTCTCGGCGGAGTCCGGGAAGTGAACACGGTCTGAGTTATGTATGACGTAAGTAGGAGTTCAGGATCACTTCTTGGTCATTGCTAGATGACGACCGTTCCGTTGCTTCTCTTCTCGCTCTCTCTTGCGTATGTTAGCCACCATATATGCTTATTGCCGCCGCAGCTCCACCTCATTACACCATCCTTCCCTATAAGCTTAAATGGTCTTGATCTCGTGGGTGTGAGATTGCTGAGTCCCCGTGACTCATAGATTCTACCAAAACAGTTGCAGATGCCGACGATGCCAGTGCAGATGATGGGGTCGATCTCAAGTGGGAGTTCGACGAGGAACGTGGTCGTTACTATGTGTCTTTTCCTGATGATCAGTAGTGGAGCCCAGTTGGGACGATCGGGGATCTAGCATTTGGGGTTATCTTATTTTCATTTGGTTCTTGACCGTAGTCGGTCTATGTCTGTATTTTGGATGATGTATGAATTATATTTATGTATTGTGTGAAGTGGCGATTGTAAGCCAACTCTTTATCACATTCTTGTTCATTACATGGGATTGTGTGAAGATGACCCTTCTTGCGACAAAACCACTATGCGGTTATACCTCTAAGTCGTGCCTCGACACGTGGGAGATATAGCCGCATCGTGGGCGTTACAAGTTGGTAGTCAGAGCCATCCCCGACTTAGGAGCCCCCTGCTTGATCGAATCGCTGGCGTTGTTGAGTCTAGAACAAAAATGTTTTGAGTCTTAGGATTATATATGTCGGAGAGTAGGATACTTTTTACTCCTCAGTCCCTTCGTCGCTCTGGTGAGGTCTCCTGACGTAGAAGTTTTGACTATTCTCTCCTCAAATTTCACTAAATTTTTTTAGGATCACGCGGGTATCTTGGAATCGTTCCGATGGTTTTGTGACGAGAACATTGTTCTTGGTGCCTCCTGACATTTAGGGGTTGTGGCAGTGTCCCGGGGAGTTGAGCTCCGAGGTGTTGTCGTCACAATTTTATCGTTGCAGTTCTGGAATACCTGAGTTTCGCCGACATCGAAATCTCTTTTATGCAGTTGTTGGTGAGATCACCTCGACGCCACCCAGTACTGGGGAGGGAGTTCGGGAGTATTGCCATAAATTATATAACAGATGCTTTTCGAAGGTTGAGGTAAACGATTTCCGAAGGTTTCTTGGTTATGTGTTGACGGATGGATACAGCTGGATCTAGGGATTGCTAGTTTGGGTGATATATTTTGTGTCCCCTGTATCCCCTACAGCAGATTGCATAACCAGAAAGTTTGGGGAGTTTATAAGTGGGAATTCTAGTAGCCTTAGGATATCTTTCCGACAGATGCATGATATGAGATTGGGGTTCGACGTCTAGTGGTCCGCCTGTACACAGTTGGTTTTACAGTGGTCTCGTAGTGTCTTAAAGAGTCCATGGCTATGCTGACTCGGGGACGCTTCGTATGTCATGTGCACAGCCTTGTACATGATGGTGCTGTATGATTGAGCCCGTGTGGGCCCCACCACGAAAACTTCGGACGAAATCTCTATCATATGTTTGTTCTGGCTTATTCTGCAAGCCAATACTTTGTTTTGTTTTGTATTATGGTATTCGAGTTGCTTCGAAATCATATGTGGATTCCATATCTTTTTCAAGTGGCTTCTCAAACTTATGGAAGTGTGATGATTTACTACGGAATTCATTCGTTCATCTTCGTTCGAATGTTTATTGTGAAGACTATATGTTGCAATTTCTATCCGTTGATTCTACTTATCTATTTGTCTATCAAGATGCTAACGGATGTCACCCTCTTCAGGATGTCTCCGCCAACGCGTCAGAATCCGGATCGCAATGAAGGGAGTCAAGCGAACCCTCCGCCACCACCTCCACCTCCGAAGGCATGGCAAGCTATCATGGCAGCCACCAACGCCAATGCTCAGATGATTCTGCAACTCTTGCAAGAACGTACTCAAGGGCAAGGCAATCAAGGCAATCAAGGTCAAGGCAACAATCAGCTTCACTTTGCCACTCTCAACCAGTTTCTCGCAAATCAGCCCAAGTCTTTCAGCTACTGTGCCGAGGCCACGGATGCCGATGATTGGCTCGTGGACATCAACAAGCATTTTGAATGTAGCAATGTCAGGCCTGAGGACTATGTCAAGTTCGCTTCTTTCCAGCTCAAGGACCAAGCTGCTGATTGGTATCAACAATACAAAGACTCCAGAGGAGGTCGTGTGATCACTTGGACTGCCTTCTGTCGGGACTTCAAAGCGCACCACATTCCACAAAGTGTTGTTGAGAGCAAGCGTGAGGAGTTCCGCAATCTCAAGCAAGGCAACATGTCTGTGTATCAATACAACATCCAGTTTCAGAAACTTGCTCGCTTCGCTAAACAAGACGTTCCTGATGAAAAGAGCATGATCTATCACTTCAGAGGTGGCCTTAAAGAGGATCTGCAGTTAGCTCTCGTTCTTGTTGAGCCTACTCAGTTTGATCAATTCTATAATATGGCACTGAAGCAAGAGGCTGCTCAGCTCAAGTGTGAGGCTTCTAAGAAGAGAGTCAGGGACGCAGTTCAGTCTTCTTCTTCCTCACTTGTGGCAGCTAAGCAACAGAAGTTCTGGTTGCCTCCTCCTCCGTTTCGTCAGCCTTACCAGCAGAAGAACAAAGGTGGCCATGGTTCTTCCAACTCTGGCTATCAGAACAAGTCTCAGAATCAAGCTCCAAAGTCCAATGCTCCTTATCACCGTCCACTCTCAGAGGTGACTTGCAACAAGTGTCAGCAGAAAGGTCACTATGCTAACAAGTGCTTCAACCAAAGGCGTCTTCCTCCTCCTCCTCCTCCTGTCAGATCTTCCAGCAATGCAGTGGTCAAGCATAATCCAAAGTCTGCAAAGGTGAACATGATGAATGCAGCTCAAGCGGAGGAATCTACTGATGTGATAATGGGTAATCTTCCTGTTAATGATATTCCTGCAAAAGTTCTTTTTGATACTGGTGCATATCTTTCTTTCATTTCAAGACCTTTTGTTGCCAAAGATGAATTTGTGACGGAAAAGATCCCTATCCCGTTGAAGGTTGTGTCTCCGGGCAAGCAAATGACATCTAATAATTGTGTCCCGGATGTTTCCATCAAGATGGGCGACTATAAATTTCGGTCTTCTCCAGTTGTTCTTGGTGACTCGGATATTGATCTTATTCTCGGGATGGACTGGCTTTCTAAGCACAAAGCTCAACTTGATTGTGCTGCCAGGGAAATTCAATTGACACATTCTTCTGAGGATGTGATTATTTATGCCGCTCGTGATGAAACCATTCGGTTTTTCTCTCTCAATGAGAAGGGCGAATTGAATGCCATCTCTCAAATTCCAGTCGTTTGTGAGTATCAAGATGTCTTTCCAGAAGAGCTTCCGGGTGTGCCTCCGCACCGGCCAGTTGAGTTCGTTATCGAACTAGAGTCTGGCACTGAACCCGTTTGCAAGCGTCCATACAAGCTTGGACCCAACGAGCTAAAGGAATTGAAGAAACAGCTCGATGAACAAGAGCGTCTGGGTTTGATCAGACCGAGTTCTTCTCCATGGGGTTGTGGTGTTCTTTTTGTCAAGAAGAAGGATGGCACGGACCGACTTTGTGTCGACTACCGTCCATTGAACAAGAAGACAATCAAGAACAAGTATCCACTTCCCAACATTAATGAGCTATTCGAGCAACTCAAAGGTGCTAAAGTATTCTCGAAGCTTGACCTTCGTATGGGTTATCATCAGATTCGCATTCGTGAAGAAGATATTCCCAAGACAGCATTCAGAACAAGTTTTGGTTCTTATGAATATACTGTCGTGTCTTTTGGCCTTGTCAATGCTCCTCCAGTTTTATCTCGGATGATGAATTTCATCTTCAACCCCTATACCAATGAATTCGTTCTGGTGTATCTCGATGATATCTTGGTCTTCTCCAAGAATAAGAAGGACCATGCCAAACATTTACGATTGGTGCTCGACAAGCTCAGAGAGTATCAATTCTATGCGAAGTTCTCCAAATGTGAGTTTTGGCTCGATGAAGTTCTTTTCCTTGGTCACATCATCTCTGCCAAGGGCATCGCTGTTAACCCCGAGAAGGTGTCCGCAATTGTGAATTGGGAACCTCCTCAGAATGTCAAGCAGCTCCGCAGTTTTCTTGGTCTTGCAAGCTATTGTCGAAGATTCGTTGAGAATTTCTCCAAGATTGCAAAGCCTCTTTCCAACCTCCTCCAGAAGCATGTGAAGTATGTCTGGTCTCCTGAGTGTGACGTTGCTTTCAACACTCTCAAAGAGAAACTAGTCACAGCTCCTGTTTTGACTCCTCCTGATGAATCCAAGCCATTTGAAGTTTTCTGTGATGCTTCTCTCCAAGGTCTCGGTGCTGTGTTAATGCAAGAGAAGAAAGTTGTGGCCTATACCTCTCGTCAGTTGAAGCCCAACGAGAAGAACTACCCCACTCACGATCTTGAGTTGGCGGCAGTTGTCCATGCATTAATAACGTGGAGACATCTCTTGTTGGGAAGACAAGTGGACATATTCACCGATCACAAGAGTCTCAAGTATATCTTCACTCAGCCCAATCTCAACCTCAGGCAGACTCGATGGGTTGAAATGATTCAAGAGTACAATCCGAGTATTGAATATACTCCAGGCAAAGCAAATGTCATTGCAGATGCTTTAAGCAGGAAGGCTTATTGCAACAGCCTAATTCTCAAGCCTTTCCAACCGGATCTTTGTGAAGCTTTCCGCAAGCTGAATCTCCAAGTTGTTCCTCAAGGCTTTCTTGCCAATCTCATAGTCTCTCCTACTTTGGAAGATCAAATTCGTGAGGCACAACTCCTGGATGCCATGGTGAAGAAGGTGAAATGTGGTATCGACAAGGGTCTTTCCAAATTCAAGTGCTATCGCATTGATGACAGAGACACTTTATTCTTCGAGGACCGGATTGTGGTTCCTAAAGGTGATCTAAGGAAAGTCATTATGAACGAGGCGCACAATCTCTCCTTTCCATTCATCCTGGAAGTACGAAGATGTATCATGACCTCAAGCAGTCGTATTGGTGGACTCGAATGAAACGAGAAATCGCTCAATTCGTGAATGAATGTGATGTCTGTCGAAGAGTGAAAGCAGAACACCAACGACCAGCTGGTCTCCTCCAACCTCTTGCTACCCAGAATGGAAGTTTGATCATATCGAAATGGACTTCGTGACTGGATTTCCAAAGTCCAAGCGCGGAAATGATGCTATCTTCGTTGTCATCGACAAGCTCTCTAAAGTGGCTCATTTCCTTCCTATCAAAGAATCCATCTCAGCAGCTCAGCTGGCAGAGCTTTACACCTCCAGAATTGTCTCCTTGCACGGCATTCCACAATTGATTTCTTCTGATCGTGGAAGCATCTTCACCTCTAAGTTCTGGGACTCCTTCCAGAAGGCCATGGGCACAAACATTCGCTTCAGCACAGCTTTCCATCCTCAAACTAGTGGCCAAGTCGAGCGAGTCAATCAAATTCTTGAAGATATGCTCAGGGCTTGTGTCATTTCCTTTGGCATGAAATGGGAAGATTGTCTTCCATATGCTGAATTCTCCTACAACAACAGCTTCCAAGCGAGTTCGGGCAAGGCCCCATTCGAGATTCCCTATGGCAGAAAGTGCCGTACTCCTCTCAATTGGTCAGAGACTGGTGAACGCCAACTTCTTGGCAATGACTTAATCACTGAAGCTGAAGAAATGTGTAAAGTCAACCGTGATAATCTCAAAGCCGCGCAATCGTGCCAGAAGAGTTACTATGATAGTAAGCATCGTGATTTGGCTTTCGAGATCGGAGACCTTGTCTACCTCCGCGTCTCTCCAATGAAAGGCACTCGTCGTTTCGGTATCAAAGGGAAGCTTGCCCCTAGATACGTGGGTCCTTTCAAGATCATTGGTAAAAGAGGCGACCTCGCCTATCAACTTGAGCTTCCTTCCAACTTCGCGAACGTGCACGATGTGTTCCACGTATCACAGCTCCGCAAGTGCTTCAAGATGCCTGAGCGCACTATCAACTTCGAAGAGATTGACCTCCAAGAAGATTTGTCTTATCATGAGCACCCCGTTGCTATTCTTGAAGAAACTGAGCGCAAGACTCGCAACAAGTCAATCAAATTCCTGAAAGTAAAGTGGTCGCACCATTCCGACCGGGAAGCTACCTGGGAACGCGAGGACCATCTCCGTTCCGAATATCCGGAGTTCTTTCAGTCCTAGATCTCGGGACGAGATCCTCTCGTAGTGGTGGAGTGTTGTAACACCCCGCATGTAACATTCCATATTTGTAACTCCGACTCTTGCCATTTTCAGCTACGTGTTATGATATTCCCTCTGTGGTCGGGTTTTGTCTTTCGTTTTGCATTTTGCCATGTCATGCATTTTCATATCATGTCATCATGTGCATTGCATTCGCATACGTGTTCGTCTCATGCATCCGAGCATTTTCCCCGTTGTCCGTTTTGCAATCCGGCGCTCCTATCTCCTCCGGCGCATCCCTCTTGTTTTCTTTCGTGTGCGGGTGTCAAACATTCTCGGAATGGACCGAGGCTTGTCAAGTGGCCTTAATATACCACCCAGAGACCACCGGTCAAGTTTCGTTCCATTTGGAGGTCGTTTGGTACCCCAACGGTTAACGGGGCATCCCCCTAAAACCAGCCCAAAACCCACCAAACTCTCTTCCATGCTCTAGGTCGTTCGATCACGATCGTGTGGGCAAAAACCGCACCTCATTTGGAGCCTCCTAGCTCCCTCTACCTATAAATATGTGACTCTCCCGAAAAACGATACGCAGTCCAAACCCTAGCCCTCGTCCCTCTC
This sequence comes from Aegilops tauschii subsp. strangulata, assembly GCF_002575655.3. Taxonomy (NCBI): domain Eukaryota; kingdom Viridiplantae; phylum Streptophyta; class Magnoliopsida; order Poales; family Poaceae; genus Aegilops; species Aegilops tauschii. Next base: position 190,627,678 of record NC_053036.3, read on the forward strand.
CGCCGCCGGACACGTCCGGGCGGAGCCGGACACGTCCGTTTCGCGCGCCGCCGCCCATACGCCCACGCGCCCGCGGCCCGCCGAAGCCCACGGGAGGCCCTCCCGGGCCCGGCCGCCTCCTCCTCCCTCCGCGCGAACCGCCGCCCCGCGCCGCCGGCGGTCCCCGCCACCCCGCCGGCCGGCGACCTCGTCGTTGTACCCCAACGCCCGTCGCCGTGCGCGCCACCGCGCCTGCCGCCGCCGAGCCATGGCCTCCCTCTCCTCCTCCGGCCCCGAGGCCGCCGCCTCCTCCTTCCCCTCGCCATCCCTCCTCCTCGTTTCCGCCGGCGGCAACCCCGGCGCCGGCCACGGCGAGTACGAGCCCGAGCTCCCCCGATCTGGATCGGATCTGGTACTGTAGAGTTGACTTTCCTCCCCCCGTTTTCTTCTCAAGTCCTCGCAATTTTACAGCAAGTGCTCATGTTCCTCAGTACATAACTTCTTGCATATAGCTCCGTTTCGCGCGTGTAATATGTCAAATTGTTTGCCTCGTGATGCTTTACATTTTGTTCAATTGCACCATGCTCATTAGAGGTCATCTTGATGCCCAAATCTCTGTTGCAAGAGGGCTAGTTGCTGTTATCTGCTGGTTCTTATCAGAACTTGGAGATTTGTCATTTTTGTATCATTTAATCTGTGCATCTTATGGGCATGAGCTCTACATGTGTTTTGTTGTATGCCATGCCATCTTTCCAAGGGTGTATGCCATGTATTTTTGCGATCTCCGTGGTGACTAGCACAAGCATGCAAAGTAGGCTCCGTAATGTTTCTGAATTCAGGGACAGTGATTTCTCTAAGTCCTTGTCTGCTGTTATTTTGTTGCCATGTAAACTTGATGCTACAGAGAGATCCATGCATATTTTGGAGATGTTCAGTAAGGACGTTTTGTAGCTATAGTTGTAATTGATCCATTCCTGCCCTTGTTCGCAATTATGGAGTACCGTAGCATGACTCGATCTTGCTCTACTTTTGCTATAAAATATTTCTGGCAGATTCTTAACATGATATTCATTTTTGCCAAGCTTATTGTAGTTGATCCATACATGCTATGCTCTTGTTCTTGCCATGGATAGCTTCATACACATGCCATCTTACTGTAGGTATGCTTGTTTTGTCATGCATTGCTCTGTAGTGAGTGCATCAAGCTCACCAACATGCCTACATATTATTGTTTCTGCCATGCTCTGTTTTCTGCTAAGTCTAGAACCTGATAACGAAACTTGCTATGTTTACATGCTTGCTATCATATCTTCTGGTCCTTTTTGGCTTATGGTCAGTAAGTGTCGTGGAATTGTCACGGCAGATGTCCTCAAGCTAGGACTTAGTCGTGGAGCCATCGCCGCTAGGAAGCTTGAAGGGGTTAACGGGACAAGGAACACGAGGGTTTATACTGGTTCGGCCCCTTACGGTGAAGGTAAAAGCCTACGTCCAGTTGAGGTGGTATTGATTAGGGTTTCGATGACCAGGGAGCTTAACTGCTATGCCTGGCTCTCGATGAGATCTTTCTTGTCCCTAAACCGCTGCCGGGTCGTCCCTTTATATAGGGAGGCTGACGCCCAACAGCTCTCAGAGTCCCGGCCGGCTCATAAGAGTGTCCGGCTCAGACTCTCAACTATTCTTGCCTTACACTACAAGTTCTACCATGATAATGATGTAACTACGGGCTTTAAGCCGTATCCGGGTCTTAAGCCCATCTTTGGCCCATCGTCTTTGTCGGGGATATACCCCGCGGTATGACCCGGCCGGACTTGGCGCTTCATTGTAACCCGACGGAGGATTGGCGACTCATGAGCCTGGCGATTTAATGATGGCCCTGACGGCGGGTCAGACAGATGACAAGGGCCCAAGGCCCAGTAGGCCGGCTCATGTTATTACGGCCGGCTTAAGGCGGAAGGAATATTTCCTTTACGAGGAAGCAAGACCCGGACTTGTATTCAACTTGTAAGAAAAGATAGACTAGTCCTAGTCCTATTAGGACTCCACATATAACCCGCCCCTCTAACTTATATAAGGAGGGGCAGGGCTCCCCAAAGACAGACAAGCAACAAGAAATAATCTCTAGGGCTAAACACCGAGAGCCGGACCGGCGACTCTCCCGTGATCATAATGAGACCTAGCCCCAAACAGCACGTAGGGTTGTTATCGGATGATGTTTCCCGGGGCCCGAAGCTGTCTAAACCCTTGTCTTGTGCGTTGATCCGCCCTGCGTCTCTCATCCCAACCAACCCCTCTCAAGCTACTACATAGATGCGCTGGCCTCACGACTGAGTCCTCACGCTAAGGACATCTGCCGTGACAGTTCCACGACAGTTGGCGCCCACCGTGGGGCCGCGCATGGTGGTATTGAGTTCTTGAGGGGATCTAATCGAGGGATCAAGAAGCTTGCGATTTCATCGGAGCCGGCATATACGAGATTCATTCAAGACAAGAGATTAGGGTTACGTGCCGCGCCGCACGCGTCTGGGCGTTTCCGCCGAATCAGATCGGAGTTTGCGTTTCGGCAGCTGCCCCGCCTACAAGGTCGAGTCTGATTGGTACAACCGATTTTGTCCGATTCGCCGAGTCGTTGTCACTGCATATGGGCTGCAAGTTGCAACTAGTATGACCCGTGTTAAACAACCAATCGGAGTCCAAGTAGTAGTACTTTTCCCCAACACGTCAAACATCAAGTTTGACCCCCAAAAAGACACGAAGATGGATAGCCAAACTGACAGCAACTGAGCCACGGACCCGGAAGTGGATTGGATTTTGGTTCTTCCACGACCATGCCTGCGAGTTGCTCTGCCACTCCGGGCAGCTGCGGTCCCGCGCTGAGTAAGCCGGACCAGCCCTCCGCTGCCGTCCCGCGTCCTAGTCGCCGAACACCCCCGCTCTGCTTCTGCTGAAAGCCGCCGTCTCTGAGCCGCGGCCGCCTGGGTTGGCTGCAGCCAAAGCTGGCCACGACCCGTGGCTGGTCTGGGCCCCGCCTCCTGTCCGAGTCGCCGCATCGCCAACCGTCTCCGCCTCCGAGTCGCCACCTGACGCCATCTCCGGTTCGCCCTCGAGTGCCTCGTTTCCTCGTCGAGCGCCGCCATGGCACACCTCCAACGACCCGCCGGTGCGCCTCGCCCCTGTACCGTGGTTTCGACCCGCCATGGCCATGGCCCTCGCCTTCACTGTCGTGAGCCGCCCCGGTCATGCGGCAAATCGCCGGCTTCCTCCGGCCATGGCCCTGCCAGCAACGCCGCTCCATTCGGCCCCCGCCTTGTGTGGTTAAACCGGCCTGCCTCTGTTTCCATGAGGACCATGACCAACGTCATCACGGATTCGCCTTAAAACTGGCTTCGCCTCATCTACGACGGGTCAACGCCAAGCTGCTGCCTAGTAGTGTACTGAGCATCGTTTCGCATCGCCTCGCCTGAGGCCTCCTCTATTCTGGCCAGGTCAACTGCCGTGAGCCGCCTGGTTATGCATCTGCGGAGTCGCTGAAGTCTCCAAGCACGCCACCACGCGCAGAGCCGCCGCAATGTCAACCCGCCTGAATCCTAAGCCGCCTACATCACCTGCCACCAACTTGCGACGCCTTGAACCGCCGCGACCTCAAATCGCCACTTCCGCTGTCTTTCAAACCGCCCGTCGCCGGCTCCCGTTGGGTTCCCGAACGACCTGCCTCTACGTCAGAACCGCCACCGGCGGCCGGTGGAGAGCCGCCCCGGACTATCTCTGCTTGATCGCCAAGTGCGCCTCCAACTACAGCTTGGCCGCGGCCCTGCCGTGTTGGCGACTATCCAGCACGCCGGCGGCTCAGCTGCATCACGCTGCCATGTTTTCAACCTACCCCCGCTGTCGTGGAATTGTCACGGCAGATGTCCTCGAGCTAGGACTTAGTCGTGGAGCCATCGCAGCTAGGAAACTTGAAGGGGTTATGCGGGACAAGGAACGCGAGGGTTTATACTGGTTCGGCCCCTTACGGTGAAGGTAAAGCCTACGTCCAGTTCGAGGTGTTATTGATTAGGGTTACAATCTCCAGGGAGCTAAACAGCTATGCCCGGCTCTCGGAGAGATTGTCGTCGTCCCAAACCGCTGCCGGGTCGTCCCTTTATATAGGGAGGCTGACGCCCAGCAGCCCTTAGAGTCCCGGCCGGCTCATAAGAGTGTCCGGCTCGGGCTCTAAAACAATACTTGCCTTACACTACAAGTCTACTATAACAATGATTGTAACTACGGGCTTTAAGCCATATCCGGGTCTCAGCCCATCTCTAGCCCATTATCCTGAAACTTAGCTCCGGGCTTCTGGTAATGATCCTTGGAGTAACCCGGCCCTCCTGGCAGGTGACCCCCAGGTCTATATCCTCAACATTAGGCCCCAGATTGACTTGAGCCGGCTCGTGTCAATCTTCAGCTCCGCAGTTAGAAAAAATCTCCGGCTTATCATTCATGTGAAGGTCATAACCCGGAGTGACGTCATCCTCCGGACTCCGGGTAATCCGCCGTGACGTCATCCTCCACTAAGTCCGTTTGTTACTCCGCCAGATCCGCAATGGATCTTTGCTTTTACTGACCTTCCGAGAATCGAGGCGCCGTGAGGGGGGAGATAACCACGCCGTGGCCTCCTCAAATCCCGCGCCCGCTTATGACTCGGCCTTATAAATAGGCCGGCCCGGCACTCTCTTCTTCGCATTCTCCTTCTTCTTCCTCGCACTGCCGTTCCTCTGCCCGAGCTTCTGCCGCCGCCGCCGTCGCACCCCTGGTCTTCCTCAACCCGGCCGCTGCATCAACCTGACTTGGACCAGATAACGTCGGCGACCTCCGCTCTTCTCCAGCTCCGGTGAGTCCCCTCTGCCTTACTAGCATAGATCTAGGACAGAGTTCATCTGTGTTCTTCATGTTCATCACTGTTACCGCAAGTTTCGGTAACCCCTGTAGCCACTGCCCCCGTTGATCCTTAGGCTTGTGTAGAACCACCGCGGTAGATATCTGAGGTTCATTTCTTCTGCAAGAACACCTCTTTTTACTGCATAAGGACTGGGTTCCATCTCAAGAACCTCCCCTGCTTCTGTTTTTTAGGTCTAGAAAACTTTCTCCGCTCCGACTACTTTGATCCAAAAAAGTTACTGTAATATGTGAAATCTGTTTACCACACTTAGTAAAAACTGCAGTCCTTGAATCTTAGCGGCTTATATTTCCGACTTAGAGAAAACACGCACCGTAGAACTTTCTGGTTTAAAGAGAATCATGCTCTGTAGTATCTTCCGACTTAACCGCAGTAAGCCGTAGACGACCAACTTATCCTAAAAGCCCCGACGGCTTAGATAACCCACCGTATCAATACATACCATTAGTCCCCTTCATAAGCCGTCATTGTAACTTGAATGATATACTCCGGCTTATAATTAACCCGGACACTTTTCTCTTCCTCGTAGACCACCAACCGTCACCATGCCTCCCAAGGCTCCCATCACTTGCAACTGGATGAAATCCAGCGTCACCGAAGAGACCCTGGCCAACTTCGTTAAGTCCGGATATCTGCCTAAGAAGGAAGTGATGTCCTACCGTGCCCCTGACCCGTCCGAAGAAAGGCCACAGCCGAGAGACGGGGAGGTAGTGATCTTTGCCGACCATATGAGCCGGGGCTTCGCACCGCCCGGCTCAAAATTCTTCCGGGACGTGCTCAACGTCTTTGATCTTCGGCCTCAGGATATAGGACCCAATTCCATATCCAACATCTGCAACTTCCATGTTTTTTGTGAAGTATATCTTGGAGAAGAGCCGAGTCTACTGCTCTTCAGAGAGCTGTTCTATTTGAACCGCCAAACCGAGTGCGCAAACGGTCCAAGTCTAGAGTTAGGCGGCATCTCCATCCAACGGCGCAGGGATTGTCTGTTCCCTTACGCAGAACCGCCAAGTCACCCCAAGGACTGGAACATGACTTGGTTCTACTGCCAAGACACATCCCCGGCTGATGAGAGCCCGCTGCCCGGCTTTCGCCCAATGCGCCTGGAGCCAACTCATCCATTATCCGACAAACTGACTGCCGCAGAACGCCAGCCTCTGCTTCCAACGATCAACAAGATCAAAGCCCTGCTAGGCAATGGTCTGAACGGAATTGACCTGGTCCGGGTCTGGATCTCATGGCGGGTGATCCCATTGAGCCGCCGCCCCGGCTTAATGTGTGAGTACACCGGGCGAAAGGATGACCCGCAGAGGCACAGTCGCAATGATCTTCCAGAAGACGTTGCTGAAGAAGAGACCAAGGCTCTTTTAAACGAGAGCCTGGCAGACTGTGGAAGAACCGGGCTAGCCCCGTTCTGCAAGACCAATCCAGCCCCAGCGGTAAGCCGCTGACATTAACCTTTCCATTTTGTTTTACCTGTCATCTTACTAAGAACTCATTACTGTATTTCTCAGGCTGATGATAAATTCTGGCGGGTCAAGTATGACCACGAGGCGGCCAAGAAGGCCAGGAAGGCGAAGAAAGCCGCCAAGAGAGCCGCCCCTCGCAAAAAGGGAAACAGACCCACTGCTTCGGAGCTGCTGCAATTAAGCGATAGCTCCGAGTCAGAGGTAACCCTTAAATCTTTTAAATTCTTGCAGTATATGTTGTCTGATGCTGTCCGCCTTATCAACACTTGCTTATTGACAGGATGACACCGGCGCCAGTAACCCGGCGGTCGAAGAGGTAACATCACTTTCCTCTGGCTCGGAGCCTTTACCACAGCTGAAAGTCCGAAGGGTAACCCGGAAAGTAAGCTTTTCCCATCCATTAGCTCACCGAGACCCTCAATTTCTTTTGAAGCAGCAGGTTCACGAGAGCCGGCGTCACACCCGGGCCCGCAAGGACACCGACCTCTCCACTGGGTTACCCGACGCACCGAGAAAACGCCGCACTGAGGTTTTTTCTCACCTGTACCCTTTTCATCCGTTGGCGGGTGTCATCCGTCAGCCACTCAACTCTTCTGACTCCAATTACCAGGAGACCTCCCCCTCCTCGGGTGACTCCATGCAGTCAAGTCTGCCGGCCTTCAAGACTGCCCCCGGGTAACAACAATCTCCTTACATTATCTGTCTGTACTTACCCTTTGTATGCCTAACACTTCTGCCTTTTCAGTGCCCAGGCAAAGCTCACCAAAAGAGTAAAGAAGACCAGGTCAGCCGGAGTGCCCGACTTGCCTGAGCCGGAGACGACGGCTCAAGAGCCGCCAGTCGCCTCCGCCCCTGAAGCCACCATTCCCATGGACACGGCGCCTGAAGCCCCTGCCCCGACCACCAAGACAACGACCGAAACATTAGATAACCCGGAGGCCTCCGGCTCAGCCCCACCAGCTAACGACCCGGACGTGGTAATTACCCGGACGGAGTTTGTTGAGCCGGGGAGGCCGACCGCGCTGGCCAAATGCTCCGCGAGGGGGGAGTTGCTACAACCCCACCGGGTGAATCTGGATCTCTCCAGCTACACCGACTTAAGTATTGGAGAACTCGTCTCAGGCTATATCAGCCAGGTTCACAAGAGCCGGGACGCCGAGATCGCCATGGTCAACCAGATCCAACACAAATCTGAGGTAACCTTCTGCTGTTCTCTTACTTTCCGCATAGTGATCCTTGCCATTCTAGCCCCCAAGTCTAGGACTTATACTTGAATATGTTGTAGACTTTAGATTCCGGCTTACTGAACTGAGCCGGCCGTACATAGATAGATACGTTCAATATGCATTAGCCCCCAAGTGCCAAGTGTCTTTGCTTGGAAAGCGCTTGGGACTTTATAGGATGACTGTTAATAACCCGGAAATATATGCAGGCTGTTGGCAAGAAATTAGAGTCAGACCTGGCGGATCTCAAGAGCCGGCTGAAGGCACAAGAGATGGAGACCCGGAAGGCAAATGCCAAGTTTGTCTCCAGCATCGCCGCTCAGGAGAAGTTGAAGACTGAATTCGACGCTGAGCGGAAGGCCTGGGCTGAGGAGAAAACTGCACTGGTGACCCGGGCAGAACAGGCGGAGAAGGCCCTTACTGAGAACACCGCTGAGCTCTCCGGTCTAAAGCGCCAAGTGTCCCAAATGGTAGCTGCCATCTTCGGTAAGTCGCCTCACCGGCTTTCATTCACGTTGGAATGTTTACATCTCTTAACTCATCCTTACCACCGGGTCATCTGATGTTGTTAAACAGGTTCCAGAAGCGCCAACTTGAACCAGAGCGTGGTCACCAAGTTAAAGGCCGTGTACACCCTGGTGGAACAGCTCTACACCGGGTCACAGCGGGCTTTAGCTGTGGTGGCCCTGTCGAATGAAGTGCCAACTCATCTGGCCGAAGTCCTGCGCCGGCTCGCAGTTCTGCCGCAGCGGATCCAGGAGCTACGACGAGCATCCGCGAGATCCGGAGCAATCGCCGCACTGAGCCGGGCCAAAGCCTTCTTGCCGGAGCTAGACCCGGCAGACATCGCCCTGGGTTATCCCAGCCTGAAAGAAGACGGCTCAGCGTTCGACCAGAAGGACTTCGCGGCTTGTGTGAAGGCTGTGCGCCCGGTGGCCACCATCATCGGGAACGATACCGATTTAACCAAGTATCAGCCGGGATACAACGCGGAGAATCAGAGGATTCCAACCCCTCGCTATGAAGCCATCAATCTGATTCCTCCGGCTCGCCAGCACACCTTCGCCCCGGAGATTAACCCGGACGGGTTAATTGACGAAGAAGCTCAGTTCGAAGCTCTCAGTGGCATCAACTGGAAGTCGTCGACCTTCGAAGCCTTGGGATCAGCCGGAGCAGAAGATGAACCGAGGACTTCGACTCAGCAGGCGTCATAAACCGGCTAGCAGCTCACCAAACAACGCTCCAACCTTGAAACTTTGAAAGATTTTTGTAATAGAATAGGTGCAACAATTTATCTCTGCCGTGCCCTCGTGCACGTAATGAATGCTGAAATCCTTTGAAGTCATTCTTTTTGATGCTCCTCCGGGTTATAATTATCCTTCGTACTTCTCAACCTTTCTTAAAAAAGTACCTTTAAGTATCTGCATAAGAAGGCCAATCACACGTCACAAGGCGGCTTACCGCCCTGAGAATCAGGTGTCTGAGATGGGTAACCCGGAAATTCAAACCAAAAAGACTGGTCTTTAACTATATTCTGAACACAGCCGTGATAACACACTCAACAGCTTGTAAGCATACTTCCGGGTTAAATAACCCGGGTAGCACGGTTAATATTTGAACTCGAATTTACTTGTCTTGATGACATCCATGATGCTCAACTAACAAGATAAACCAAAATTAAGCCGGCAAGTGAAGCCCGGCAGTACATACTTTGACATAATCAGAGTAAACTTGTGGTAAAATGTAAAAATTTAAGGACTTCCGGTTCGAATACGACCAGAACCTCGGTCCAAAGGGGTTAAGCTAAGATTCGGATACGATCATATAGCCCCTAGTGGGTTCGGCGATGCCAATCAAGAGGGTATCGACAACTATGTTCTCTTGGGTTCGAATACGACCCATGTTTGAACAGGAAGCCCCCAAGTGATTCTGAAAATTGTTTAACGACGCTGATTCGAATACGATCCGCGTCGGTTCTCAGAGGGGTTACACTATGATTCAAATATGACCAAAGGCAACCTCCCAATGAGCTCGGCACTTTGCCGATCAAATGGGTATCGACAGCTATGTTCTCTTTGGTTCGAATACGACCCATGTGTGAATAGGAAGCCCCCAAGTGACTCTATTGCTTACAGCTAGATTCGAAGACGATCATAATCCGGATCTTCTGTAAGTCAGCATGTAAAAAACAACACCCATATTTGGGAGAGAGCAAAGGACAGATGTCCTGCTTTATTACTTTATCATAATATATACATGGCTGAGATAAATATGTACATCACAAGAGCCGGTAGCTCAAGTGTAGTAAGGCCGAAGCTGAGCTATGTTCCACGGCCGACGGGTCTCCTCCTCAGATTTACGCGAGTCCTTATGCTCCCGGATATCAATGAGGTAATATGACCCGTTGTGCAAGTTCTTACTGACCACAAAAGGCCCTTCCCAAGGCGGGGATAACTTGTGTGCATCTGTTTGATCCTGGATGAATCGGAGCACCAGGTCGCCTTCTTGGAAGACCCGGGATTTGACCCGGCGGCTATGATAACGGCGCAGGTCCTGTTGGTAAATCGCTGAACGGGCGGCTGCCACATCACGCTGTTCGTCCAACAAGTCCAGAGCATCTTGGCGCGCCTGTTCATTATCCGTCTCAACATAAGCCGCCACACGAGGTGAATCATGACGGATGTCGCTGGGGAGAACTGCTTCTGCTCCATAAACCATGAAGAAAGGCGTGAAACCTGTAGACCTGTTAGGAGTAGTGTTGATGCTCCACAAGACGGAGGGCAACTCCTCCACCCAACAACCCGGCGTCCGTTGCAAAGGGACCGAGAGCCGGGGTTTGATGCCCTTCAGAATCTCCTGGTTAGCTCTCTCAGCTTGACCATTGGATTGGGGGTGTGCCACTGAAGAAACATCAAGCCGGATATGCTCTCTGTGACAAAACTCCTCCATAGCGCCTTTGGACAGATTAGCGCCATTGTCTGTTATGATGCTGTGTGGAAAGCCGAAGCGGAAGATCACCTTTTTCATAAACTGAACCGCCGTGGCTGCATCACACTTGCTAACTGGCTCAGCTTCCACCCACTTCGTGAATTTGTCCACTGCCACCAAGAGGTGGGTCTTCTTATCCTTGGACCGTTTAAAAGGCCCGACCATATCAAGCCCCCAGACCGCAAAGGGCCAAGTGATCGGGATCATCCTCAATTCCTGAGACGGCACATGAGCCCGTCGTGAGAACCTTTGGCAGCCGTCGCATTTACTGACCAAGTCCTCTGCATCAGCGTGAGCCGTCAGCCAATAAAAACCATGACGGAAAGCCTTGGCCACAAGAGATTTCGAACCGGCATGATGGCCACAGTCCCCTTCATGGATTTCGCGCAAGATCTCTTGACCTTCCTCAGGGGAGATACAACGCTGGAATGCCCCTGAAATACTGCGATGATGCAACTCGCCATCGATAACAATCATTGACTTAGCCCGCCGGGTTATTTGCCTGGCCAGAATTTCATCCTCAGGCAACTCTCCCCGGGTTATATAAGCCAGGTATGGTATTGTCCAGTCTGGTATGATATGCAGAGCCGCCACCAGTCGTGCCTCCGGGTCAGGGATAGCCAAGTCCTCCTCTGTAGGCAACTTAACCGAAGGGTTATATAGGACATCCAGGAAAGTGTTAGGCGGCACCGGCTTTCGCTGAGAGCCTAGCCGGCTTAACGCGTCAGCCGCCTCGTTCCGCCTGCGATCGATATGCTCCACTTGGTATCCCTGGAAGTGCCCGGCAATGGCATCAACCTCGCGGCGATAAGACGCCATTAGAGGATCCTTAGAATCCCAGGTGCCAGATACTTGTTGAGCCACCAAGTCCGAGTCACCAAAACACCTCACCCGGCTTAAGCTCATTTCCTTAGCCACCCGAAGACCGTGGAGCAAAGCCTCGTATTCCGCCGCATTATTAGTGCAAGGAAACATCAACCGTAGCACATAATGGAACTTTTCACCTTTAGGGGAAGCCAAGACAACACCAGCCCCCGAGCCCTCCAGCTGCCTGGACCCATCAAAGTGAATAGTCCAATAAGTGTTATCCGGCTTTTGCTCGGGTACTTGTGACTCTGTCCAATCATTGATGAAATCCACCAAGGCCTGAGACTTGACAGCAGTGCGTGGCACATATTTAAGGTCATGAGGTCCAAGCTCTATAGCCCACTTAGCAATTCTCCCTGTAGCCTCTCTGTTTTGGATAATATCACCAAGAGGGGCGGAACTGACCACAGTAATGGGATGACCCTGAAAATAATGCTTAAGCTTCCGGCTCGCCATAAACACCCCATACACGAGCTTCTGCCAATGTGGATACCTCTGCTTGGACTCAATGAGCACCTCACTGATATAATAAACCGGCCGCTGAACCGGATGCTCCTTTCCCGCCTCCTTGCGCTCCACCACAATAGCCACGCTGACGGCTCGTGCGTTTGCCGCCACGTACAGCAGCAAGGGCTCCTTATCAACCGGAGCAGCAAGGACAGGGGGCTCTGCCAGTTGCTTTTTCAAATCCTCAAAAGCGGTATTAGCTGCATCATTCCAGATGAAGTTGTCAGTTTTCTTCATCAACTGATATAAGGGCATAGCCTTCTCACCCAACCGACTTATAAACCGGCTTAAAGCAGCGATGCGACCCGCCAAACGCTGAACGTCATTTATGCACGCCGGCTTAACCAAGGAAGTGACGGCCTTGATCTTCTCCGGGTTAGCCTCAATGCCTCTGTCAGAAACCAAGAAACCCAATAGCTTGCCCGCAGGAACACCAAAAACACATTTGGCCGGGTTAAGCATCATCTTGTAGACCCGGAGATTATCGAAGGTTTCCCTTAAGTCATCTATCAGGGTTTCCTCCTTGATGGACTTAACCACAATATCGTCCACGTACGCGTGAACATTGCGCCCGATCTGTTTATGGAGACAATTCTGTACACAACGCTGGTAAGTCGCCTGCGCACACTTGAGCCCAAAGGGCATAGAGACATAGCAGAGGGCTCCAAAGGGAGTGATGAACGCCGTCTTCTCCTGGTCCTTAACTGCCATCTTAATCTGATGATACCCGGAATAAGCATCCAAGAAACTTAAGCGTGCACAACCTGCCGTAGCATCAATGATTTGATCGATACGGGGGAGAGCAAAAGGATCAGCCGGGCACGCCTTGTTCAAGTCCGTGTAGTCCACACACATCCGCCAGGTGCCATTCTTTTTAAGTACAAGCACCGGGTTAGCCAACCACTCTGGGTGAAAAACCTCAACAATGAACCCGGCCGCCAAAAGCCAGGCCACTTCTTCACAAATAGCCTTCCGCCTCTCTTCATTGAACCGTCGAAGGAACTGTCTGACCGGCTTAAATTTTGGATCAACATTGAGAGTGTGCTCAGCGAGTTCTCTAGGTACACCTGGCATGTCAGAAGGTTTCCATGCAAAGATGTCCCTATTCTCACGGATGAACTCGATGAGCGCGCCTTCCTATTTCGGGTCCAGATTTGCACTGATGCTGAACTGCTGAGACGAGTCACCTGGAACAAAATCAACAAGTTTAGTCTCATCAGCTGATTTAAACTTCATTGCTGGTTCATTCTTCGTGGTTGGCTTTTTCAGAGAGGTCATATCTGTTGGGTCAACATTGTCTTTATAAAATTTCAACTCTTCTGTGGCACAAACAGACTCTGCATAAGCCGCGTCACCTTCCTCACACTCCAGAGCCACTTTCCGGCTGCCGTGAACCGTAATGGTCCCGTTGTGACCCGGCATCTTGAGTTGTAAGTACACATAACACGGCCGTGCCAGGAACTTGGCGTAAGCCGGCCGCCCGAATATAGCATGGTATGGACTTCTTATCTTGACCACCTCAAAGGTCAACTTTTCCACCCTGTAGTTGTTCTCATCACCGAAGGCCACTTCCAGTTCGATCTTGCCGACTGGATAAGCCGATTTACCAGGTACCACACCATGGAAGATAGTATTTGACTGGCTGAGGTTCTTATCAACTAGCCCCATACGACGGAAAGTCTCATAATATAGGATGTTGATGCTGCTGCCTCCATCCATGAGTACCTTTGTGAACTTATAGCCTCCCACTTGAGGAGCCACTACTAAGGCCAGGTGGCCCGGGTTATCCACCCGGGGAGGGTGATCCTCCCTACTCCACACTATGGGCTGCTCCGACCACCGCAAGTAGCGTGGAACCGCCGGCTCAACAGCATTGACAGCCCTCTTGTGAAGCTTCTCGTCTCGTTTGCACAAACTAGTGGTGAACACGTGATACTGTCCACCGCTAAGTTGCTTCGGGTTGGTCTGATAGCCCCCCTGTTGCTGTTGATGACCCTGACCAGACTGTTGATTGAAGCCCCCTTGATCGTTCTGGGGACCGGAATTTGACCCGCCGCCCGGGCCAGGAAAGCCGCCAGCGCCGGAGCCGCCTGCGCCTGGGCCGCCTGCGCCTGGGCCGTTGTAGTTTTTAAAGGCCTTCATGATAGCACAATCCTTCCACAGATGAGTCGCTGGCTTCTCTCTAGAGCCGTGTCTCGGACAAGGTTCATTCAACAGCTGCTCCAGAGAAGGTCCTGACCCGCCGCCTCGGGGAGGGGGCCTCCCCTTGCGTCGCTGGTTGTTGCCTTGGGTGTTGGCTATGAACTCCAGGCTGCCATCGGCCTTGCGCTTGCCTCCTCCTTGATTCCCCGGGTTAAACTGAGGGCCCTTGCCATTGCCGTTCTTCTTTCCCTTCCCTGTCCTTTCATCATCTGAAGGGGGATCCTTGGTACCATCGGAATCCGCGTATTTGACAAGAGCCGCCATTAGTGTACCCATATCCGTGCAGTCACGTTTAAGCCGCCCAAGCTTCATCTTTAGGGGCACAAAACGACAGTTCTGTTCTAACATCAAGACTGCAGAGCCGGCGTCCATCTTATCTGATGAATGTATGATCTCCTTGACCCGGCGAACCCAATGGGTCGTGGACTCACCCTCCTGCTGCTTACAGTTAGTCAAATCCACAATCGACATACACTGCCTACAGGTATCCTTGAAGTTTTGAATGAACCGGGCCTTCAGCTCAGTCCAAGACCCAATGGAGTTCGGTGGCAGCCCTTTTAACCACGTGCGGGCAGTTCCATCTAACATCATGGTGAAATACTTGGCCATGGCCGCCTCGCTGACCTCTAGCAGTTCCATAGCCATCTCATAACTTTCAATCCAGGCCGCAGGCTGTAAGTCAGCTGTATAATTAGGCACCTTCCTAGGGCCCTTGAAATCCTTAGGTAGACGTTCATTACGGATGGCCGGCACCAAACAAGGGACACCCCCGGTCCTGGTAGAAATACCCACATCAATGGACGCCGTTGGATAAGCCGGGGGGGTCTGATAAGCCGCCAATTGCGGCACCTGCTCCTCCTCTTGCCGTGCTTGGTCTGCGGCGTAGAAGGTTCCAACATGAGCCGGGCCATGGCCAGGGGGCGGCTCATGGCGTCGGACATTACTTGAGCCGGTCGCCGAGACCATGTGCCGGCTGTAACTCGGGCTCTGGCCTGGGCGAAGAGTTGAGTGGATCCGGTCCCGGCTGTAGGAGTATGCCTCTTGCTGTGCTAGAGCCGTCTGCAGGAGTTCTCTGACCCGGCGGGTCTCAATAGCCGTCGGAGAGTCGCCATCGACGGGCAGAGCCGCCAGCCGTGCCGCTGCGGCGATCATGTTCTCCAGCGGGTTATTATAATGGCCCGGGGGTATTGGTACATACTGAGGTGGGGCGGGGGGCCCCTGGGGAGGTCCCATCACTCGTGGTTGAACAAGGGGTCCAGACCCGGGTGTTACGACCCCTGGCGGGTGACTGGACCCTGCACCTGGCGTGTTGAAGAGGTTGCGCGGAGCGTAGACCGGCGGGAGTCGAGATTGAGCCTTTTGATGCCTCCTTCTCATGACCTCATTGGCCGCGTTCTGATCCATCGTGAGTTGGAAGGACTGCGCCTGAATCAGCTGAGTCTGGGCATCGAGAGCCGCCCGTTCCGCAGCCAGCCTGATTCCTTCTGCTGCAAGATCCTCTTTGGCTCTTATCAAATCTAGTTTCAACTGTGCCACCTCCGCATCATGCTGGGCTTGATCCGCCGGGTCAACCGTGGCGGTTAACAGGGCCGTCATCTTGTCCGTGAGATCCATCAGCACCTGAGCCGGAGAAGGCACCGGGTTTCCCAATCCAGCAGCGGGGTTCTGAACGGGCTGTGCACCAGCCATAAAAACTCCAACCTGACTCGGCGGCTCAAAGAGGTCCGGAATACTGTTGCCATCGGAATAACTCATGAGCCTGCCATCTTGAAGTTGGTACAACGAGTTTGACTCATCCGTGGCCGACTCGCCGTCAGAGCCGGCGGCCGCCTCATCCCCAGTCCCAGATGGATCCGTGGGCCCTCCGTGGATGCATCCTACAAAAGCGCGCTTTAAGGCAGGCCGGGCCTGGGCGGGTCGCGCGCCCTGAGCCGTTTCGATGAGGTCGGCGCGGATGTCCGGCTCGGGGCCCGGTTCTCCAATCTTGCCGATGAAGACATGAATTCCACCGAAGGGGACCCGGTACCCGTACTCCGCTGAGCCGGCGTCGGGGCCCCAGTCCGCATTGTCGACGTAGAGCTTGCCGCGACGACTCTTGGTCATCCGGCCCACAGCGTATCCCTTGAGCCCTTCGAAGCTGCCCTTCAAGAACTCAAATCCGCCGTGCGCTGGCCCCACGGTGGGCGCCAACTGTCGTGGAATTGTCACGGCAGATGTCCTCGAGCTAGGACTTAGTCGTGGAGCCATCGCAGCTAGGAAACTTGAAGGGGTTATGCGGGACAAGGAACACGAGGGTTTATACTGGTTCGGCCCCTTACCGTGAAGTTAAAGCCTACATCCAGTTCGAGGTGTTATTGATTAGGGTTACAATCTCCAGGGAGCTAAACAGCTATGCCCGGCTCTCGGAGAGATTGTCGTCGTCCCAAACCGCTGCCGGGTCGTCCCTTTATATAGGGAGGCTGACGCCCAGCAGCCCTTAGAGTCCCGGCCGGCTCATAAGAGTGTCCGGCTCGGGCTCTAAAACAATACTTGCCTTACACTACAAGTCTACTATAACAATGATTGTAACTACGGGCTTTAAGCCATATCCGGGTCTCAGCCCATCTCTAGCCCATTATCCTGAAACTTAGCTCCGGGCTTCTGGTAATGATCCTTGGAGTAACCCGGCCCTCCTGGCGGGTGACCCCCAGGTCTATATCCTCAACACCCGCCGATGTGGCCTTGAGCCACCCCGCGCCCGCGCAGGCTCTGCTCTGGGGCCGCTTCTTCTGCCCCGTGGCCGCCTCTGGAGCGACCATCTCCGGCCCTGCGGGCTCTAGCCGCTCTCTCCGCCGGAGCAGGAGCCCTGCTTCCCATGTGCTTGCTCTGGCTGGAAAGAAGGAAACGAAGGAAAAGTCAGGGGCGGTTTAAAAAAAGGGGGTTAGCATGACCCGGAGGATCTCTCCCGAGCCGCTCGGTGCCCGGTTTAAACCACCGCATCTGTCGTCGTTGCTGCAGCTTTACGGCTGAAGGTTTTCGACAATAAGATCAGGTGATATCCATCTAAGTCTATTTTGTCATATATTTTTTCATCAAAGAACAATTACTCTGGCCTGTAATATTTTTACGCAGGGCGACTATTAAAAGAAAAAGGGGTGGTGTTATACCGCGGATGCACGTTCGGCTGTGTCGCGCGGCTTCACGGACAAGCGTGTCGCGGTCCGGTTTACATCAACGCGCCGGCCGACTCGCCCGTCCGCACCGCCTTACAACGCCGCGGACGACTTGCCCGTCCGCCCTCGCGGTCCGGTTTACATCAACGCGCCGGCCGACTCGCCCGTCCGCACCGCCTTACAATGCGGAGGACAACTTGCTCGTCCGCACCGGCTCACAAACACCGTGGCCGGTTTATCTGTCTGCTCCCGCGGCCGATTCACCCGTGAAGGATTCCGGTTTCACCTATTGATCATCAACTTCATGGCGGGTTATTTTCGGCCTAAACACATCAGTGATATTATACTGCGGAGATGGAGGCACGCCTACATCCTTTGGCACAGGTGGTCCTCGTTATTCAACGGACCCTCGCGCCGGCTTACCACGCCGTGGCCGTCTCTCGCGACCACGCCGGCTTACAATAAGGAGGACAACTCACCCATCCGCACCGGTTTACAATGTCACGGCTGACTCATCTGTCTGTGCCGCCTCTGATGTTACGGTCGTCCTTATCGTCCGTCTCTCACGGCCTGATCTACATCAACACACCAGGCCGCACTTGTCTGGATGAGTTGTTTATTGATTATGAGCAAGTCACTACTTGGGAAGCCCGGTTTTCTTCCAACAAACTGGAGGCACATTATCATATATTATCAGCCGTCGTCTGCACTGGATGGTTCAATGAGCGGGCGCACGAGTCGCCGCAACTACAGTTTGGTTAACTTCGAACAACCAGTTGGAAGGAGCCATTGGCCGAGTTGTTGACACGACTCATATGGGATCATTTATAACACGCCGCAGTTGCTTCAACCTTCTGTGGGTTCACATCGTGTTATCAATACCGATGATATGCAAGTTATGCCGGTTTATATTAAGGTTAAATATGGAGAATCTCAAGCCGACTCCTCGAGTCATCTTGAGACTCGGGGGCTACAGTGACATGACTCGGGAACCCCGGGTCGTTGGAGGGAATGATAACCCGGTTCCGGAGGTTGCTACCATATTGATGAAACTTTAAAGGCCGTCAGAAAATTACCGGTTCAAATAAAGATTCCGGTTTAAAATCCGGTTCAAGAGATTCTTTCTCCCGCAAAGTTTTGAAGCTCTCAATCCGGTTCAAACGTCCGGCTCAAGGTAAATTTGTATCTCATAAAGCTTTGAAGCTCTTAATATCCGGTTTACAAATTTTCGGTTCAAAAAGAGGTTATCTCTCGCAAAGTTCGAGTTCTCAGGAAAAACTAAAGGGACCAAAGAGAGTCTGTTACAAAGCACAACTCAAATATAGGTACCCTGCTTTAATGACCATTGGGGCTGATCGTATTTGAATTTAGCTTAACCCTTTTGGTGTGACCCTGATCGTATTCGAATCAGAGTCGTTAAATATTCTCATGATCACTAGCGGGCTTCCTGTTCAAACATAGGTCGTATTCGAACCAAAGAGAACATAGCTGTCGGTACCCTTTTGATTGGCACACTGCCGAGCTCACTAGGGGGCTTCTTGATCGTATTCGAATCATAGCTCAACCCCTTTTGGGAACTGACGTGGATCGTATTTGAATCAGCGTCGTCAAAGAATTCTCAAGGTCATTTGGGGGCTTCCTGTTCAAACATAGGTCGTATTCGAACCAAAGAGAACATAGCTGTCGGTACCCTCTTGATCGACAACGCCAAAGCCACTAGGGGCTATATGATCGTATTCGAATCTTAGCTTAACCCCTTTGGGACGGTTTTCTGATCGTATTCGAATCAGAAGCCTCAAAATTTTTGAAGTCTTTTTTTGCAAACAATTTTTGGATTTTATTTGAAGCTCTTTTTCATATCTAAAGTGTATATGAGTGGTTGCTATTTAACCCGGCTTGATTTTCGATGATAAATCGCCAGCTTATGACAATCATCATATATGTGGAAGCATTGGCTTCTAAGGATTGGGTTATCACCCTTACTTCACAGGTCACATAAACTAGCAGTGAAAATTCAATATCACAGGTATAATATTATTATAGTTATGTTTCAAAGTTATGATTCATAACAGGCTTATCTGTGACTCCTTGTTACACATCAATGGTTATATGTGAGATATTATGACCCGCCCTGCGATAAACCGCCAAGGGATCTTGTGATCTAATTATGTGCAGGATAAGACTACATTTGGGTGGTTACCCGCCCTGGTTTCTGACGTTAAGTCGCCAGGGCATATGTTGTTTAAACTCTGCAGGATTTACAGAGCTATGACTTACATAAATGATTAAATTCAAGCCCATCATCATACATTGAAATTGGTGTCTCAAAAGGGTTATCAATTCTTGACTTTCTCAAAGGCTATAAGCCGCCGGGTTGTACAAATTCCGGCTTACAATGGAGGCGTATTAAATCGCCATCGGCCAAGAGCCGCCGGGTATATAAACTCCGGATTGACTTATCAGCAGATGAGGTATTCAAAGTCGCTTTGGCGCAATGGCTATTATTTTATCAATGGATATGATTTATTTTACAATGGAAAGAATAGTCCCGAGTTGCTGCCGGCTTACGACCCGGTACTTGGGGGCTACATTATTTGAATTGAGATCACATCAAATATGCAAGTCCCATGTCACTGCCAGCATGTACCATGGCACTTGGGGGCTAATGCAAAGTCATTCTTTTTGGCTCAACTTATTGAAGACCCGACTCATCACATTCTAAATGAGCCGGCCCTTAGGGGCTACCAATTGCTCCTGTCGAAAATTCGAGGTACACAAGCCTTAATCCAATATATTGAAAGATCCACTATTCAGTTGGTAGAGTACAAAGCTCTTAACCTTGTGGACGAGGGTTCAAGCCCCATGGTGGAGATTACATTATATACTGTTATTATCAATGATCATATTTACAAAGTCCCTGCTCATTATTGCATAATGACCCGGCCCTT
Organism: Aegilops tauschii subsp. strangulata; assembly: GCF_002575655.3. Lineage (NCBI taxonomy): Eukaryota > Viridiplantae > Streptophyta > Magnoliopsida > Poales > Poaceae > Aegilops > Aegilops tauschii. The sequence goes on from NC_053036.3 coordinate 190,647,946, forward strand.
GGGGGCTACGCTGGTTGAAGTTTATATGAGCATAAGGCAATTACAAGTCCCAGGTTGCTGCAAGCATGACAACCCGGCACTTGGGGGCTACATAATATGGAGTATTCAGTTTTTACTAGTGACTGAGATGAACAATATGGATTTCTTCAAAGTGGCAGCATTTATATTGAAGCAAGTCTTAAGCCATCACTTTGTTCTACTCAAGACTTGGGGGCTACAGGTATTATATTATTATCGAAGAAATATTTTCAAATTCTTTGTTTTGAGCAAACCAGATTGACCCGGTGTCACCAATCATTATGACCCTGTGTCTACAACCCGGCGTCATCAATAATCATGAACCGGCGTTGGCAACAATCATGACCCGAAATTATCAGCTTTTATAACCCGACAATGGTGGTAATCATAAACCGGCAAGTTTTACATCTTTAAGCCGGCTGGATATCAGTTGAGTTTTTCAGAGACTAATATTTTTGTCAAGTCAGAGCATTGAAGGCCAATTCAAACTGACTCTTTATTTACAAGAACCAACATCAGCAAATGGGTTATGAAGCTGGCCTATTGACTCGGATTTTCCAGGAGAAAATGTCAAGGACTTAAGGATGATCAGGTGCCGGCTTACAGGAATATTTAACCCGGAGCACAACCTGTCAAATTTGTTCTTGTGTTTGTTTTACAGGATCAGTTTAACATGGGTAAATCCAAATTAAACTGGGGGCTAATGTCGGGGATATACCCCGCGGTATGACCCGGCCGGGAGTATGCCCCGGCCGGACTTGGCGCTTCATTGTAACCCGACGGAGGATTGGCGACTCATGAGCCTGGCGATTTAATGATGGCCCTGACGGCGGGTCAGACAGATGACAAGGGTCCAAGGCCCAGCAGACCGGCTCATGTTATTATGGGCCGGCTTAAGACGGAAGGAATATTTCCTTTACGAGGAAGCAAGACCCGGACTTGTATTCAACTTGTAAGAAAAGATAGACTAGTCCTAGTCCTATTAGGACTCCACATATAACCCGCCCCTCTAACTTATATAAGGAGGGGCAGGGCTCCCCAAAGACAGACAAGCAACAAGAAATAATCTCTAGGGCTAAACACCGAGAGCCGGACCGGCGACTCTCCCGTGATCATAATGAGACCTAGCCCCAAACAGCACGTAGGGTTGTTACCGGATGATGTTTCCCGGGGCCTGAACCTGTCTAAACCCTTGTCTTGTGCGTTGATCCGCCCTGCGTCTCTCATCCCAACCAACCCCTCTCAAGCTACTACATAGATGCGCTGGCCTCACGACTGAGTCCTCACGCTAAGGACATCTGCCGTGACAGTTCCACGACAGTCTTCAAGCTTGGCGCCGGGCTTCTGGCGGTGACCATTATGAGTAACACGGCCTCTTCTGGCGGGTGACTCTAAGGTCTATATCCTCAACATTAGGCCCCAGATTGATTTGAGCTGGCTCATGTCAATCTTCAATCCTTTATTCAGAAAAATCTCCGGCTTACAACTATGTGAAGGCCATAACCCGGCATGACGTCATCCTCTGGACTCCGGGTAATCCGCCGTGACGTCATCTTCCATTAAGTCCGTTTTTTACTCCACCAGATCCGCAATGGATCTTATCTTTACTGCCATCCTGAAAATTGAGGCGTTTCATGGGGAGATAACCACGCCACGGTCTCCTCGTTTCTCGCGCCCACTTATGAGCTCGCCCTTATAAATAGCCCGGTCCGACGGGCCTTCAGCCACCCATCTTCCTCCTCGCGCCACTGTTCCTCCGCTCGAGCTCTGTTGCCGTCGCTGCCGCGGGTCTTCTCGTCCTCACCGACTCCGGCCGCTGCATCAACCTGTTGTGTCCAGAGAACGGCAGCGACCTCCGCGACTCGCTAGCCCCTGTAAGTTCTTGCGGCCCCGTAGAACAGATCCGCCGTGGAGCTTCTTCCTGTTCTTCCCATGTTCTTCCATTCTTCGCGGCCCTCGGTAGATTTGATTTTTACTGCCTCTTTTTGATCTTAGGATAGTATAGAACCAGTGAGGCGGCTGTTTAGTACTCATTTCAAATGCAAGTAGGCCTCTTTTTACTGCATAAAGGCCTCGTTCGAGCTCAAGAACTCCCCTGCGTCTGTTTTTTAGGTCTAGAAACTTTCCTTTTGACCGACCATTTTGATCCAAATTATTCACTGCAATGTGTGAAACCTGTTTTCACCACACTTAGTAAAAAACTGCACTCATTGAGTCATGGCGGTTTACATTTCCGGTTTAAAGAAACCACGTGACGTAGAATCTTCCGACTCAAAGGAGACCATGCGCCATAGAATTTTCCGGCTCATCTGTGATAAGGCCGTAGACAATCAAATTACTCTCAATACCTCGGGCGGCTTAAATAACCCGGTGCACTTAGATATATGTCATTAGTCCCCTTCATAAGCCGCCACTTTAACATTGAACTGTAAATTTCCTCCGGCTTATAATTAAACCGGACGTTTCCTTTTATCATAGGCTGCCGACTTTCATCATGCCTCCCAAAGCTCCTAAAGCCTCCATCACTTGCAATTGGATGAGGTCCAATGTCACCAACGAGACTTTAGCGGAGTTTGTCAAGTCAGGTTACCTGCCCAAGAAGGACGTCATGTCCTACCGTGCCCCCGACCCATCAGAGGAGAGACCACAGCCAAAGGGCGGGGAAGTGGTCATTTTTGCGGATCACATGAGCCGGGGCTTCGCACCGCCCGGCTCAAAGTTTTTTAGAGACGTGCTGAACTTCTTTGACCTGCGGCCACAAGATATAGGAGCCAACTCGGTGTCCAACATATGCAATTTCCAAGTGTTCTGCGAGGTTTATCTTGGAGAAGAGCCCAGCCTGCTGCTCTTCAGAGAGCTCTTCTACCTGAACCGCCAAAACGAGTGCGCCAATGGGCCAAGTTTGGAACTCGGCGGAATCTCCATTCAGCGACGGAGAGACGGCCTCTTCCCTTACGCCGAGTCACCCCAAAGACTGGAACCAGACGTGGTTCTATTGCCAAGACACGTCGCCGGCTGACGAGAGCCCGCTGCCCGGCTTTCGCCCTTCACGTCTGGAACCAACTCACCCTCTGTCTGACAAGTTGACTCAGGCGGAGCGCCAACCTCTGCTCCCCACCATAAACAAGATCAAGGCTCTCCTGGGCAATGGTCTCAACGGAATCGATCTGGTCCGAGTCTGGATCACCTGGCGGGTGATCCCATTGAGCCGCCGCCCCGGCTTAATGTGCGAGTACACGGGCCGAAAGGATGACCCCCAGAGACACAGCCGCAACGATCTTCCTGAAGATGTTGCTGAGGACATGACCAAGGCTCTTTTGAACAAGAGCCTGGCAGACTGCGGGAGGACCGGGTTAGCCCCCTTCTGCAAGACCAACCCAGCCCCAGCGGTAAGCCGCTGATCTGAACATCTTATCTTCTTCTGTAGATATCTTTCATCTGAATCTTTTAAGAAATCATCATTGTATTTTTCAGGCTGATGACAAATTCTGGAGGGTCAAATATGACCATGAGGCGGCCAAGAAGGCCAGGAAGGCGAAGAAAGCCGCCAAGAAAGTCGCTCCCCGTAAGAAGGGAAGTAGGCCTACTGCTTCAGAGCTGATGCAATTAAGCGACAGCTCCGAGTCAGAGGTAACCCCTGAACCTGTAGACTCTGGTTATATCTGTTATTTATTTCTGTCCACCTTATCAATACTATGCATCAACAGGATGACACCGGTGCAAGTAACCCGGTGGTTGAAGAGGTAATGTCACTTTCCTCCAACTCGGAGCCCTTGCCAAGGCTGAAAGTCCGAAGGGTAACCCGGAAAGTAAGCTTTTCACATCCTTTAGCTTATCAAGATCCTCAATTTATTTTGAAGCGATAGGTTCATGAAAGCCGGCGGCACACCCAGACCAACAAAGACACTGGCCTCTCCTCCGGGTTACCTGACGCATCGAGGAAACGCCGGACCGAGGTGATCTCAAAGTTGTACCCTTTTCATCCTTTGGCAGGTGTTATACGTCAACCGCTCAACTCTTCTGACTCAAATTATCAGGACACTTCCCCCTCTTCTGGCGACTCTATGCAGTCGAACCTGCCGGCTTTCAAGACCGTGCCCGGGTAATGATGATCATCTCATGTTGTACTTTGTCTTTACTTACACTTTTGTGCTTAACCTTTCTGTCCTTTCAGTGCCCAAGCAAAACTCAGCAAAAGGGCGAAGAAGAACAAGCTGGCCGATGAGCCGGACTTGCCTGAGCCGGAAGTAGCCGCTCAAGAACCGCCAGCTGCCTCTGCTCCTGAGGCCGCTGCTCCAACCAACAAGCCCATAGCAGAAGCTTCTGTTAACCCGGAGGCCTCCAGCTCGGCTCAACCAGCAGATGACCCGGATGTAGTAATCACCCGGACGGAATTTGTTGAGCCAGGGAGACCTACTACGCTGGCCAAGTGTTCTGCCAAGGGGGAGCTGCTACAGCCCCGCCGGGTTAATCTAGACCTTACTGACTACGCCAACCTGAGCATCGGAGAACTCGTCTCCGGCTACGTCAGCCAAGTGCACAAGAGCCGGGATGCAGAGATCGGCATGGTGAACCAGATTCAGCAGAAGTCAGAGGTACCACTCTTCTTTCTTCTTGTTTACTGTATAGCTAGCTTGTTATTCTTACCATGCTCTAGCCCCCAAGTCTACGACTTATGACAGAATATGCTGTAGACTTAAGTTCCGGCTTACTCAATTGAACCGGCAATTTGTAGATAGAAACGTTCAATATGCATTAGCCCCCAAGTGCCAAGTGTCTTTGCTTGGAAAACGCTTGGGACTTTTAAATTTGCATAGTAACTGTTCATGCTATAACCCGGAAATTATGCAGGCTGCTGGCAAGAAGTTTGAAGCTGACATCACTGATCTCAAGACCCGTCTGAAGACGCAAGAGACGGAGACCCGGAAAGCAAATGCCAAATTTGTGTCCAGCATTGCTGCGCAAGAAAATCTGAAGACAGACTTTGATGCTGAACGGAGAGCCTGGGCCGAAGAGAAGGCCACTCTGGTGAACCGGGCCGAACAGGCGGAGAAGGCTCTCTCAGAGAAGACCGCCGAACTCTCTAGCTTAAAGCGCCAAGTATCCCAGATGGTTGCCGCAATCTTCGGTAAGTCATTTCACCGGCTTTCATCAAGTTTAGAATATTTACATCTCATAACTCATCCTTGTCGACGGCTTATCTTATTCTGTTAAACAGGTCCCAGAAGCGCCAACCTCAACCAAAGCGTGGTAACCAAAGCCGTGTACACCCTGGTGGAGCAACTCTACACCGGGTCACAGTGTGCTCTGGCTGTGGTGGCCCTATCCAACGAGGTGCCGACTCACCTGGCTGAGGTTCTTCGCCAGCTCGCCGTTCTTCCTCAATGCATCCAAGAGCTGCGACGGGCCTCTGCAAGAGCCGGAGCCATAGCGGCTCTAAGCCGGGCTAAGGCGTTCCTTCCAGAGCTAGACCCGGCGGACATCGCTCTGGGCTACCCCAGTTTGAAGGAAGACGGCACCGCCTTCGACCAGAAGGACTTCGCAGCTTGCGTGAAGATCGTACGCCCGGTGGCCACTCTGATTGGCAATGATACAGATCTGACTAAGTATCAGCCGGCCTACGATGCAAAGAATCAGAGGATCCCCACTCCGCGCTACGAAGCCCTTAGCTTAATCCCGCCGACTCGCCAGCACACCTTCGCCCCGGAGATTGACCCGGCGGGGTTAATTGACGAGGAAGCTCAATTTGAAGCTCTGAGCGGCATCGACTGGAAGTCGTCAACTTTCCAGGCCTTGGGAACAGCCGGAGGAGAAGAGAGGAATGAGCCGGAGACTTCAACCCAGCAAGCGTCGTAACTCGGCAGACGGGTTATGTGAAACAATGCTTCACCCTTTTGGACTCAACGAGTCTTGTAATAGAATAGGGTCAACACTTTAACTGTGCCATGCCATCGTGCACGTGTTGAATGCTGAATCCTTACGAAAGTTGCTTCCTTATATGTCTCTGGGTTACAGTTGATCAGTCATATTCCGTAAGCTGAAATAGTTATCTTTAACTACCTTGCATGAAAAGACAAATCACAAGTCTCGAGGCGGCTTACCGCATGGAGAATCATAGTCTTATGCCTATAACCCGGAATATGATTCACAAAAGACTGGCCCTCAATGATGACCTTGATATAATCGTAACAACACACTTACCAGCCTGCAAGCACACTGTCGGCTTAGATAACCCGGGCTATGAGGTTGGTGCCTCAATTCTGGTTTACCAGTCTTAATAACGCCAATTGTGTTCGACTAGTACTATAAATCAAAGTTAAGCCGACAAAGTGCGACCCGGCCGTGCATACTTGACATAATCAGCAGAACTTGCTACAAGTCAGAAAAACTTAGGGGCTTCCAGTTCGAATACGACCAGAGACCCATCCCAAAGGGGTTATGCTAAGATTCGAATGCAACCATATAGCCCCCAGTGGGTGTGGCGATGCCAATCAAGAGGGTACCGACAGCTATGTTCTCTTTGGTTCGAATACGACCCATGTTTGAACAGGAAGCCCCCAAGTGATTTTAAGATTTGTTTAACGACGCTGATTCGAATACGATCCACGTCGGCTCTCAAAGGGGTTAAACTAAGATTCAAATATCATCAAAGAAAACTCCCCAATGAGCTCGGCACTTTGCCAATCAAATGGGTATCGACAGCTATGTTCTCTTTGGTTCGAATACGACCTATGTTTGAACAGGAAGCCCCCAAGTGACCTTATTTCCGACGGCTAGATTCGAATACGATCATAAACCGGATCCTCCTTCAAGTTATCATGTAATCTTGCAATGAAAACAACACGTGCATATTTGGAGGAGAAAAAAGGACAGAGGTCCTGCTTTATTGCTTATCATAATATATACATGGCTGTGAGAGATATGTACATTATGAGAGCTGGTGGCTCAAGTGTAGTAAGGCCGAAGCTGAGCTATGTTCCACGGCCGACGGGTCTCTTCCTCCGACTTACGTGAATCTTTGTGCTCCCGAATGTCAATGAGGTAATATGACCCGTTGTGCAAATTCTTGCTGACCACAAAGGGCCCTTCCCAAGGCGGGGATAGCTTGTGCGCATCTGTTTGATCTTGGATGAGCCGGAGCACCAGATCGCCTTCCTGGAAGACCCGGGATTTAACCCGGCGACTATGATAACAGCGCAGGTCTTGTTGGTAAATCGCTGAGCGAGCTGCTGCCACATCACGCTGTTCGTCCAACAAGTCAAGAGCATCTTGGCGCGCCTGTTCATTATCCGCCTCAACATAAGCCGCCACTCGAGGCGAGTCATGACGGATGTCACTTGGGAGGACTGCTTCTGCCCCATAAACCATGAAGAAACGCGTAAAACCTGTAGACCTGTTAGGAGTACTGTTGATGCTCCATAACACGGAGGGCAACTCCTCCACCCAACAACCCGGCCGGACTTGGCGCTTCATTGTAACCCGACGGAGGATTGGCGACTCATGAGCCTGGCGATTTAATGATGGCCCTGACGGCGGGTCAGACAGATGACAAGGGCCCAAGGCCCAGTAGGCCGGCTCATGTTATTATGGGCCGGCTTAAGACGGAAGGAATATTTCCTTTACGAGGAAGCAAGACCCGGACTTGTATTCAACTTGTAAGAAAAGATAGACTAGTCCTAGTCCTATTAGGACTCCACATATAACCCGCCCCTCTAACTTATATAAGGAGGGGCAGGGCTCCCCAAAGACAGACAAGCAACAAGAAATAATCTCTAGGGCTAAACACCGAGAGCCGGACTGGCGACTCTCCCGTGATCATAATGAGACCTAGCCCCAAACAGCACGTAGGGTTGTTACCGGATGATGTTTCCCGGGGCCCGAAGCTGTCTAAACCCTTGTCTTGTGCGTTTAGTAGAACACTGTCATGCCTTGTTTTGCTATGTTAAGTTCCTGTAGCATGTTGATTTCGTGCTCTGAACATTGCTACCTGATGCTGTTTCTGCCATGTCCAGTAATTTCACTAAGTCTGTGAACCTGTTATCTTTTGCACTTTTGCCATGCTTGTTTGAGCTTGTTATGCTCTGAACTAGCCGTAGCTCAGTGTTCATCTTTTGTCAAGCATCTCCTGTAGATTACTGTCATATGCTTTGTTGCTATGTTGGAGTGCTGTAGCATTGTTGCTTGTTGCATTTTAAGTGCTATCTTGCTGTTTATCGCAGATTCGTGTCGTTCTTGTTTTGCTTGCCATTTGCAAACCGTGCATCCGTTTCCGGTGACCTTTATATCGATTTAGACCGAAATCATCTCATCTTTCCAATGGCATGCTTGGTTTGCCAAGTTACTGCCTTGTTCATCATTTTCCTTCCGGAGCATGCATATGCATCGCATATCATATCTTGCATATCATACATGTTTTGCATCATGTTGCTTGTGCACTTCTCGTGGTTGATTGTGGTTCCGTTTGTTTGTGTTCTTGTCTTGGGTAGAGCCAGGAGACGAGTTCGTGAACGAGGAACCTGTTGAGTACGCTTACGAGGATCAAGCTTTCGACAACTCTGAGAACCTTGCAGGCAAGATGACCACCCCTCGAAATCACTTCTATCTTTGCTTTGCTAGTTGTTCGCTCTATTACCATGCTGTGCTACCTATCACTTGCTATATCATGTCTCCCATTTTGCCATGTCAGCCCCTAACCATCCTTTCCTAACAAACCATTGCTTGACTAAGTTACCGCTTTTGCTCAGCCCTTCTTATAGCGTTGCTAGTTGCAGGTGAAGTTGAAGTTTGTTCCATGTTGGAACATGGATATGTGGGATATCACAATATCTCTTATTTAATTAATGCATCTATATATTTTGGTAAAGGGTGGAAGGCTCGGCCTTATGCCTGGTGTTTTGTTGCACTCTTGCCGCCCTAGTTACTGATATACCGGGATGATGTTCCTTGAGTTTGCGTTCCTTACGCAGTCGGGTGAAATATGGGACCCCCTTGACAGTTCGCCTTGAATAAAACTCCTCCAGCAAGGCCCAACTTTGGTTTTACCATTTGCCGCCTAAGCCTTTTTCCCCCGGGTTTTCGCGAGCCCGAGTGTCATCTTTATTTAAACCCCCGGGCCAGTGTTCCTCTGAGTGCTGGTCCAAACTAGAGCCACTTGCAGCGCCACCTTGGGGAAACTCGAGGATTGGTTTTAGTTGTACGTAGTGTTCATCCGGTGTGCCCTGAGAACGAGATATGTGCAGCTCCTATCGGGATTTGTCGGCACATTCGGGCGGCTTTGCTGGTCTTGTTTTACCTTTGTCGAAATGTCTTGTAAACCGGGATTCCGAGACTGATCCGGTCTTTCCGGGAGAAGGTTTATCCTTCGTTGACCATGAGAGCTTATGATGGGCTAAGTTGGGACACCCCTGCAGGGTAATTATCTTTCAAAAGCCGTGCCCGCGGTTATGAGGCAGATGGGAATTTGTTAATGTCCGGTTGTAGAGAACTTGTCACTTGACCCAATTAAAATACATCAACTGCGTGTGTAGCCGTGATGGTCTCTTCTCGGCGGAGTCCGGGAAGTGAACACGGTCTGAGTTATGTATGACGTAAGTAGGAGTTCAGGAACACTTCTTGGTCATTGCTAGATGACGACCGTTCCGTTGCTTCTCTTCTCGCTCTCTCTTGCGTATGTTAGCCACCATATATGCTTATTGCCGCCGCAGCTCCACCTCATTACACCATCCTTCCCTATAAGCTTAAATAGTCTTGATCTCGCGGGTGTGAGATTGCTGAGTCCCCGTGACTCATAGATTCTACCAAAACAGTTGCAGGTGCCGACGATGCCAGTGCAGATGATGGGGTCGATCTCAAGTGGGAGTTCGATGAGGAACGTGGTCGTTACTATGTGTCTTTTCCTGATGATCAGTAGTGGAGCCCAGTTGGGACGATCGGGGATCTAGCATTTGGGGTTATCTTATTTTCATTTGGTTCTTGACCGTAGTCGGTCTATGTCTGTATTTTGGATGATGTATGAATTATATTTATGTATTGTGTGAAGTGGCGATTGTAAGCCAACTCTTTATCCCATTCTTGTTCATTACATGGGATTGTGTGAAGATGACCCTTCTTGCGACAAAACCACTATGCGGTTATGCCTCTAAGTCGTGCCTCGACACGTGGGAGATATAGCCGCATTGTGGGCGTTACACAGCCGCCCAAACAAGCGTCGGCCGTGCCGCCTGCTCCTGCCTCCCGTGTGCGACTGTGCTGCCACCGCTGGCCATGCCATCCCTCTATACTCACCCACACCTCCTGTTATTCTCCGGCGACGGCAGCCTCACACCGCAGCCGAAGCACTCAACCCATGTACTCCCCTTCGCATGGGCATCCACTACCGCATCTTCCCAGGCTCCACGTCATCCCCTTCCTAGGCCTCGCCGTCGTCCACCGCCCTGGTGCTCTCGGCGCGGCGCGGTCAATGTGGTCAACGAACGACTTCCGTCGGAAGAGTACTGTATGTGGAGAGGCTGACAGCTAGGTCCACGGCCGCAGCAAGGAAGTGCCTCCTTATTACGCGCAAAATAATTATTCCTCCACTTGACAGCAGGGACCCACCGGACGGGCCACCGTATTTTGCGAACAAAACCTTTCCCCCTGACTGCTGGGACCCACCAGCTACATCTTCGCACGCAAGGAAGTGCCTGACCGTCGAGACCCACCTGGTCGAAGCGTACGTAGCTTTGTCATTCTGGTCGCGAACATGTACGTACATACTGGTCGATGTAGAGCCGTGCACGTGTCATAGTAGTGGCGCGCATGTGTTGCAGTAGAGGCGCGCACATAGCATGTACACGTACGTATAGCGGCCAGGGTGCAAGAAAGAAAATACGGCCACGTACGTACATACGGGCAGGGTCTCGAATGCCTACTCGCGCATACGTACGGCCAAGGCTCTTGTACATGGCTGGGTCGTACGGAGAAGCTGCGCCATCATCGTGTTCATGGGGAGGCAACAGAATGCGTCTTGTTCATCGGGAGGCAATGGAACGTGTGCTGTTCATCGGGAGCCTACCGGCTTGGACGGAACAGCCAATGGAAACAAGGCCTAGCGTACCGCAGAATAGAGGAAACGGCCTTGTGTTCGACCGGCCATGATGGAAACGAGATCCTGTTCATCGGGAGGGGTTTGGCATACCGCAAAGTGGAGGAAACGAACCTCCTACGGTCGAGACGGGGTCCTGTTGATCGGGAGGTGTGTGGTGTACCACAAAACGGAGGAAACGGACTTGTGTTGGAGCGCTATGGTCGAAACGGGGGTCCTGTTCATCGGGAGGGGTGTGGTGTATCACAAAACTGGACTCCACGGGATACTTTTCATCTCCACCGTCGACCTCCTCCAGCCTCCACGGGCTACTGTTCATCCACCGTCGACCTCCTCCAGTCTCCACCTGTGACTATTCATCCACGGGCTCCTATTCATCCAGCCTCCACCACGCGCTCCTCCACCGGCTACTGTTCAACCAGCCCTCTCCACGGGGTCCTGTTCAACCACCCCTCCACCGGCTACTGTTCAACTAGCCCTCCACCGGCTACTGTTCAACCTTCCCTCCACGGGGTGCAGTTCATCTAGCTCTCCGCGGGGTCCTGTTCATCCACGCCCAACCGGCTCAATCGATCGGGGTCCTGTTCATCCAGCGGCAACACAGGGTCCTGTTCATCCAACTCCCCACTGGGAACTGTTTGTCCAAACCCCCCAACAATGCTCACTGTTCATCAAGGGAAGGAGGCAGTAGTGTTTGATCGGCTTCAGTTAGCAGCAATATCGAACGAAGGAATCACTCGATCGGGTTCAGTTAACAGCCATCGATTGCTCGCTCGTGTTCAGTAACGCCTAGCCTGCAGTGTAATCGCTCGGGTTTAGTAGGCGAACGCCTCGCTCGGGTTCAGTTAGAGCCCAACGCCCCGCACCCACGCACGTACGTGTACGAGAGAAAGGTGGTTGTATGCTGCCATGGAGGAATTAAAGGCGCATGTTGATTAAAAGAATTGGTGTAAGTAAGGAGTGGCTGGGCTCACTAAAATTGTCGAGTAATCTCATGATCTGCTCATGATTAATTTAGTAGCCCAATTTGTTTTCTCAAAAAGGTACAATATTGTTATCGTAAAAGCTACTCTTTGTGGCCTCAAATAGAATTCAGATTTATAGATTGATATCCATTAGGAAAAATATAGATTTATTTCTGATTCTGTCATATTAATTAACTTGCTTCAGAAACGGAGAAGAGCCATGGTTTGCTGTTGCTTGAGATGCATATGTCGGCAATATTGTTGGAGCTAGGAACGCTTCCATATTCTATTAGGTCTTTCAATTTATTTGTTGTGTGTTTTCTCATTTTATAAAGGTTATTGTTGGATGAGCCAAACAGTGGAAAAAGTGGCTTATGGGAAAATTTTAGTTCATTGGATCAGTTGTAGATATCACGTGCCATTTTTATGTTCAAGTCATCATTAGATCAGTTGTATAACAGCCCACACAGCTTGTGTTCTTTTCAAAACAAACATACCCTGATGCATGACAAAGTTGTAACGCTGATCTCAAAATTATGCTTCTATGGTGTACAATATACACTATAGACCTAAGAGTGGGTAGCTTCAGCTTGCTTCTATAGTATGCTTTCTCAATGATAATCTAGCCCATGCTTGATCTCTACTCCTATAAAAATAGGAGTTGGTGATGATGGTGTGTCTGCCATCGTGCAATCCCCACTGTCCGATATGAAATCTAAGGCTGAGACAGAGACATCACACCGCGCCGAGTAGTCTCCTTCCCTCGCGAAAGAAACCGAGGCTTCGAGAAACCCTCCCGAATTCCTCACCGCCAGAATCTCGTGCCGGTCAAGCTCTATTCTACGGGCGTGCGCCTCAGCCACCCTGCCCGGATCGGGAGGATTAGGGTTCAGCGCCAGCTGCTGCTGCCTACTGCAGCGCATGCGCGCGCCTCAGCCACACCGCCTGCTCTCGAATCGGGATGATTAGGATTCGATGCCAGCTGTTGCTGCCTACTGTGCGGCGGCGGAGGAGAAGGAAAATGGAGATGGATGGGCTCTTGTAGAAGCTGAAGTGACTCGACGCCTACCCCAAGGTCAACGAGGACTTCTACAAGCGCACGCTGTCGTGGTTCTAAGACTGACAGTAGAATGGGGGGTAGGTATGAGGAGGCAAGATCCTAGCTATAGTGAAGTTGTACACACAAGATTTACGAGTTCATGCCCTTCACAGTGGAAGTAACAACACTACGTCTCGATGCTCGGGAGCTCGGTCGATTGGATTCTGCATGAAGTTACAGGGGGTGCGAACCCTTGTCCCTGAGGAGGGGGGTGGCTTATATAGAGTTCGCCAAGCCCCTCCAGCCCTCAGTTACACAGGGTTTAAGGTACATAAAGATAGGGCGTTACTGGTAACGCCAGCAATAAAGATACATGAATGACCATTAAGTCTATATAGTAAATGCCCGACCGTTGCTGTACAGAGTGACTTTAGATCTTCTGGTCGTCGAGTGACTATTGTTATGGTTGAATGAAATTGAATCTTCCAAGTGGAATGCTTCTGGTTGAGTGGATGATGTTATCCCTTGAATGCTTCTGACTTTAGGGTAATATCCTTGGGGAGGGTGTCTTGGTCAGGCCTATGACCCTACCCTAGGTACGTGTCGTCATCATTAGCCCCCGAATGGTTCAGGGTTAGAGTGGAAAAAGGAGTTGAAGTTAGTTCCGACTCAGTTACATGCTGCGGAAGCGTTTTCCTTGGACTGATGAACCATGTGGCAATTTTGACTTTAATTTCAGTCGCCTTGATCCATTCTAACATAGTCGAGTGAACTTTTGCTGATAAGCTTCGAGTGTTGATATGGAAAAAATCTTCGGTGCTATTGTCTGCTTTGCCATTCGCGGATCTTACGAGATTCGAATTTTGGGAGAAGCGCGCCGGACGGAGCGGGCCGCAGTAAACGGAACGGATTAAGCATGGACGCCTCGATCTCCGCGCCACCTTTTTCACCATGTACTGAGCGTGCGACAGTTGCCGGATTTGACTGGATTTCCCAGGCCCAGTGGTCAGGCACTCGGAAGTAACCCCATATAAGGCGTAGGGGCTGGGGAATTTTGCATAGTGCGCCATATTTATTTCTTCTTCCTCCTCTGCTTCTCCTCCGCTACCGATTCCACTCTCAACGCTGCCGCCCGCCCGTGCGCATCTTGCCGCGATGGCGAAGCATAAGACAGTGGTGCTCGAGCGCGCAAAGAAGGCGGGGGCGAAGGGAAAAGGCAAGAAGACGAGTAGGGGTGGATCGTCTTCAAGATCCACTCTGCCGCGCGGCTGGGTCCAGGGCGATTGGATCCAGTCCACGATTGAGCTGGATGACCTGCAAGATCTGGCCGAGAGCAGGCTGATTGAGCAAGGCTCTTGGAGGCTCTCGGGGGACGAGACTGAGCCGCAGCCTCAGGAGGGTGAGTGCGTCTTATGTTGGGAACGTAGTAATTTCAAAAAAATTCCTACGCACACGCAAGATCATGGTGATGCATAGCAACGAGAGGGGAGAGTGTTGTCCACGTACCCTCGTAGACCGACAGCGGAAGCGTTATCACAACGCGGTTGATGTAGTCGTACGTCTTCACGATCCGACTGATCAAGTACCGAACGTACGGCACCTCCAAGTTCTACACACGTTCAGCTCGATGACGTCCCTCGAACTCCGATCCAGCCGAGTGTTGAGGGAGAGTTTCGTCAGCACGACGGCGTGGTGACGATGATGATGTTCCACCGACGCAGGGCTTCGCCTAAGCTCCGCGACGGTATTATCGAGGTGTAATATGGTGGAGGGGGGCACCGCACACGGCTAAAATATCGTATATCAAGTGTGTCCTTAGGTGCCCCCCTGCCCCTGTATATAAAGGAGCAAGGGGGAGGCCGGCTGCCCCTAGGCGCGCCAAGGAGAGAGGGGGAGTCCTCCTCCTAGTAGGAGTAGGACTCCCCTTTCCTAGTCCTACTAGGAAAAGAAGGGGGAAGGAAAGAGAGGGAGAGGGAGAAGGGGCTGCGCCCCCCTCTCCTAGTCTAACTAGGACTCCCCTTGGGAGGGGGCACGCCACCTCTTGGCTGCTGCCCTCTCTCTCCCCTCAAGGCCCACTAAGGCCCAATACTTCCCCGGGGGGTTCCGGTAACCCTCCGGCACTCCGGTTTAATCCGAAACTTCTCCGGAACACTTTCGGTGTCCGAATATAGTCATCCAATATATCAATCTTTATGTCTCGACCATTTCGAGACTCCTCGTCATGTCCGTGATCACATCCGGGACACCGAACAACCTTCGGTACATCAAAACATATAAACTCATAATATAACTGTCATCGTAACTTTAAGCGTGAGGACCCTTTGGGTTCGAGAACTATGTAGACATGACCGAGACACCTCTCCGGTCAATAACCAATAGCGGGACCTGGATGCCCATATTGGCTCCCACATATTCTACGAAGATCTTTATCGGTCAGACCGCACAACAACATCCTTTGTTCCCTTTGTCATCGGTATGTTACTTGCCCGAGATTCGATCGTCGGTATCTCGATACCTAGTTCAATCTCGCTACCGGCAAGTCTCTTTACTCATTCCGTACTACATCATCCCGCAACTAACTCATTAGTCACAATGCTTGCAAGGCTTATAGTGATGTGCATTACCGAGTGGGCCAGAGATACCTCTCCGACAATCGGAGTGACAAATCCTAATCTCGAAATACGCCAACCCAACAAGTACCTTTGGAGACACCTGTAGAGCACCTTTATAATCACCCATTTACGTTATGACGTTTGGTAGCACACAAAGTGTTCCTCCGGTAAACGGGAGTTGCATAATCTCATAGTCATAGGAACATGTATAAGTCATGAAGAAAGCAATAGCAACATACTAAACGATCGGGTGCTAAGCTAACGGAATGGGTCAAGTCAATCACGTCATTCTCCTAATGAGGTGATCTCGTTAATGAAATGACAACTCATGTCTATGGCTAGGAAACATAACCATCTTTGATTAACGAGCTAGTCAAGTAGAGGCATACTAGTGACACTCTTGTTTGTCTTTTTATTCACACATGTATTATGTTTCCGGTTAATACAATTCTAGCATGAATAATAAACATTTATCATGATATAAGGAAATATATAATACTTTATTATTGCCTCTAGGGCATATTTCCTTCAGTCTCCCACTTGCACTAGAGTCAATAATCTAGTTCACATCGCCATGTGATTTAACATCAATAATTCACATCACCATGTGATTAACACCCATAGTTCACATCTCTATGTGACCAACACTCAAAGGGTTTACTAGAGTCAACAATCTAGTTCACATCGCTATGTGATTAACACCCAAAGAGTACTAAGGTGTGATCATGTTTTGATTGTGAGATAATTTTAGTCAACGGGTCTATCACATTTAGATCCGTAAGTATTTTGCAAATTTCTATGTCTATAATGCTCTGTACGGAGCTACTCTAGCTAATTGCTCCCACTTTCAATATGTATCTAGACCGAGACTTAGAGTCATCTAGATTTAGTGTCAAAACTTGCATCGACGTTACCCTTTACGACGAACTTTTTGTCACTTCCATAATCGAGAAACATATCCTTATTCCACTAAGGATAATTTTGACCGCTGTCCAGTGATCTACTCCTAGATCACTATTGTACTCCCTTGCCAAAATCAGTGTAGGGTATACAATAGATCTGGTACACATCATGGCATACTTTATAGAACCTATGGCAGGCATAGGGAATGACTTTCATTCTCTTTCTATCTTCTGCCGTGGTCGGGCTTTGAGTCTTACTCAATTTCACACCTTGTAACACAGGCAAGAACTCTTTCTTTGACTGTTCTATTTTGAACTACTTCAAAATCTTGTTAAGGTATGTACTCATTGAACAAACTTATCAAGCGTCTTGATCTATCTCTATAGATCTTGATACTCAATATGTAAGCAGCTTCACCGAGGTCTTTCTTTGAAAAACTCCTTTCAAACACTCCTTTATGCTTCGCAGAATAATTCTACATTATTTCCAATCAACAATATGTCATTCACATATACTTATCAGAAATGTTGTAGTGCTCCCACTCACTTTCTTGTAAATACAGTCTTCACCGCAAGTCTGTATAAAACTATATCCTTTGATCAACTTATCAAAGCGTATATTCCAACTCCGAGATAATTGCACCAGTCCATAGATGGATCGCTGGAGCTTGCATATTTTGTTAGCACCTTTAGGATTGACAAAACCTTCTGGTTGCATCATATACAACTCTTCTTTAATAAATCCATTAAGGAATGCAAGTTTGTTTATCCATTTGCTATATTTCATAAAATGCGGCAATTGCTAACATGATTCAGACAGATTTAAGCATAGATACGAGTGAGAAACTCTCATCGTAGTCAACACCTTGAACTTGTCGAAAACCTTTTTTGCAACAATTCTAGCTTTGTAGATAGTAACACTACTATCAGCGTCCGTCTTCCTCTTGAAGATCCATTTATTCTCAATTGCTTGCCGATCATCGGGCAAGTCAACCAAAGTCCACACTTTGTACTCATACATGGATCTTATCTCAGATTTCATGGCCTCAAGCCATTTTGCGGAATCTGGGCTCACCATTGCTTCTTCATAGTTCGTAGGTTCGTCATGGTCTAGTAACATAACCTCCAGAACAGGATTACCGTACCACTCTGGTGCGGATATTACTCTGGTTTACCTACGAGGTTTGGTAGTAACTTGATCTGAAGTTACATGATCATCATCATTAACTTCCTCACTAATTGGTGTAGGAGTCACAGGAACAGATTTCTGTGATGAACTACTTTCCAATAAGGGAGTAGGTACAATTACCTCATCAAGTTCTACTTTCCTCCCACTCACTTCTTTCGAGAGAAACTCCTTCTCTAGAAAGGATCCATTCTTAGCAACGAATGTCTTGCCTTCGGATCTGTGATAGAAGGTGTACCCAACTGTCTCCTTTGGGTATTCTATGAAGACACATTTCTCCGATTTGGGTTTGAGCTTATCAGGATGAAACCTTTTTTCTCATAAGCATCGCAACCCCAAACTTTAAGAAACGACAACTTTGGTTTCTTGCTAAAGCACAGTTCATAAGGCGTCGTCTTAACGGATTTAGATGGTACCCTATTTAACATGAATGCAGCTGTCTCTAATGCATAACCCCAAAACGATAGTGGTAGATCGGTAAGAGACATCATATATCGCACCATATCTAATAAAGTACGGTTACGATGTTCGGACACACCATTACACTGTGGTGTTCCAGGTGGCGTGAGTAGTGAAACTATTTCACATTGTTTTAACTGAAGGCCAAACTCGTAACTCAAATACTCTTCTCCACGATCAGATCGTAGAAACTTTATTTTTTTTCTTACGATGATTTTCCGCTTCACTCTGAAATTATATGAACTTTTCAAATGTTTCAGACTTCTGTTTCATTAAGTAGATATACCCATATCTGCTCAAATCATCTGTGAAGGTCAGAAAATGATGATACCTGCTACGAGCCTCAATTTTCATCGGACCACATACATCTGTATGTCAAATCTGTTGCTCTCTCTATAGTTCCGGAGAACGGCGTTTTAGTCATCTTGCCCATGAGGCATGGTTCGCAAGCATCAAGTGATTCATAATCAAGTGATTCCAAAATCCCATCAGTATGGAGTTTCTTCATGCGCTTTACACCAATATGACCTAAACGGTAGTGCCACAAATAAGTTGCACTATCATTATTAACTTTGCATCTTTTGGCTTCAATATTGTGTATCACTACGATCGAGATCCAACAAACCATTTTCGTTGGTGTGTATGACCATAGAAGGTTTTTATTCATGTAAACAGAACAACAATTATTCTCTAATTTAAATGAATAACCGTATTGCAACAAACATGATCAAATCATATTCATGCTCAACGCAAACACCAAATAACACTTATTTAGTTTCAACACTAATCCCGAAAGTATAGGGAGTGTGCGATGATGATCATATCAATCTTGGAACTACTTCCAACACACATCGTCACCTCGCCTTTTACTAGTCTCTGTTTATTCTGCAACTCCCGTTTTGAGTTACTACTTTAGCAACTGAACCAGTATCAAATACCGAGGGGTTGCTATAAACACTAGTAAAGTACACATCAATAACATGTATATCCAATATACCTTTGTTCACTTTGCCATCCTTCTTATCCACCAAATAGTTGGGGTAGTTCCGCTTCTAGTGACCAGTCCCTTTGCAGTAGAAGCACTTAGTTTCAGGCATAGGACAAGACTTAGGCTTCTTCACTTGAGCAGCAACTTGCTTGCCGTTCTTCTTGAAGTTCCCCTTCTTCCCTTTGCCCTTTTCTTGAAACTAGTGGTCTCGTCAACCATCAACACTTGATGTTTTTCTTGGTTTCTACCTTCGTCGATTTCAGCATCACGAAGAGCTCGGGAATTACTTTCGTCATCCCTTGCATACTATAGTTCATCACGAAGTTCTACTAACTTGGTGATGGTGACTAGAGAATTCTGTCAATCACTATTTTATCTAGAAGATTAACTCCCACTTGATTCAAGCGATTGTAGTACCCAGACAATCTGAGCACATGCTCACTAGTTGAGCGATTCTCCTCCATCTTTTAGCTATAGAACTTGTTGGAGACTTCATATCTCTCAACTCGGGTATTTGCTTGAAATATTAACTTCAACTCCTGGAACATCTTATATGGTCCATGACGTTCAAAACGTCTTTGAAGTCCCGATTCTAAGCCGTTAAGCATGGTGCACTAAACTATCAAGTAGTCATCATATTGAGCTAGCCAAACGTTCATAACGTCTGCATCTGCTCCTGCAATAGGTCTGTCACCTAGCGGTGCATCAAGGACATAATTTTTCTGTGCAGCAATGAGGATAATCCTCAGATCACGGATCCAATCCGCATCTTTGCTACTAACATCTTTCAACATAATTTTTCTCTAGGAACATATCAAAAATAAACACAGGGAAGCAACAACGCGAGCTATTGATCTATAACATAATTTGCAAAATACTATCAGGACTAAGTTCATGATAAATTTAAGTTCAATTAATCATATTACTTAAGAACTCCCACTTAGATAGACATCCCTCTAATCATCTAAGTGATTACGTGATCCAAATCAACTAAACCATGTCCGATTAACACGTGAGATGGAGTAGTTTCAATGGTGAACATCACTATGTTGATCATATCTACTATATGATTCACGCTCGACCTTTCGGTCTCTGTGTTCCGAGGCCATATATGTATATGCTAGGCTCATCAAGTTTAACCTGAGTATTCCGCATGTGCAACTGTTTTGCACCCGTTGTATTTGAACGTAGAGCCTATCACACCCGATTAACACGTAGTGTCTCAGCACGAAGAACTTTCGCAACGGTGCATACTCAGGGAGAACACTTTATCTTGAAATTTTAGTGAGAGATCATCTTATAATGCTACCGTCAATCAAAGCAAGATAAGATGCATAAAGAATTAACATCACATGCAATCAATATAAGTGATATGATATGGCCATCATTATCTTGTGCTTGTGATCTCCATCTCCGAAGCACCGTGCTTGTGATCTCCATCTCCAAAGCACCGTGCTTGTGATCTCCATCTCCGAAGCACCGTCATGATCACCATCGTCACCGGCGCGACACCTTGATCTCCATCGTAGTATCGTTGTTGTCTCGCCAACTAATTGCTTTTACGATTATCGCTACCGCTTAGTGATAAAGTAAAACTATTACATGGTGATTGCATCTCATACAATAAAGCGACAACCATATGGCTCCTGCCAGTTGCCGATAACTCGGTTACAAAACATGATCATCTCATACAACAAATTATATCACATCATGTCTTGACCATATCACATCACAACATGCCCTGCAAAAACAAGTTAGACGTCCTCTACTTTGTTGTTGCAAGTTTTACGTGGCTGCTACGGGCTTAGCAAGAACCGTTCGTACCTACGCATCAAAACCACAACGATAGTTTGTCAAGTTGGTGCTGTTTTAACCTTCACAAGGACCGGGCGTAGCCATACTTGGTTCAACTAAAGTGAGGGAGACAGACACCCGCCAGTCACCTTTAAGCAACGAGTGCTCTGAACGGTGAAACCAGTCTCGCGTAAGCGTACGCGTAATGTCGGTCCGGGCCGCTTCATCTCACAATACCGCTGAACCAAAGTATGACATGCTGGTAAGCAGTATGACTTATATCGCCCACAACTCACTTGTGTTCTACTCGTGCATAGCATCAACGCATAAAACCAGGCTCGGATGCCACTGTTGGGGAACATAGTAATTTCAAAAAATTTCCTACGCACACGCAAGATCATGGTGATGCATAGCAACGAGAGGGGAGAGTGTTGTCCACGTACCCTCATAGACCGACATCGGAAGCGTTATCACAACGCGGTTGATGTAGTCGTACGTCTTCACGATCCGACCGATCAAGTACCGAACGTACGACACCTCCAAGTTCTACACACGTTCAGCTCGATGACGTCCCTCGAACTCCAATCCAGCCGAGTGTTGAGGGACAGTTTCGTCAGCACGACGGCGTGGTGACGATGATGATGTTCCACCGACGCAGGGCTTCGCCTAAGCTCCGTGACGGTATTATCGAGGTGTAATATGGTGGAGGGGGGCACCGCACACGGCTAAAATATCGTATATCAAGTGTGTCCTTAGGTGCCCCCTGCCCCCATATATAAAGGAGCAAGGGGGAGGCCGGCTGCCCTAGGCGCGCCAAGGAGAGAGGGGGAGTCCTCCTCCTAGTAGGAGTAGGACTCCCCTTTCCTAGTCCTACTAGGAAAAGAAGGGGGGAAGGAAAGAGAGGGAGAGGGAGAGGGAAAGGGGCCTGCGCCCCCCTCTCCTAGTCCAACTAGTACTCCCCTTGGGAGGGGGCGTGCCACCTCGTGGCTGCTGCCCTCTCTCTCCCCTCAAGGCCCACTAAGGCCCAATACTTCCCCGGGGGGTTCCGGTAACCCTCCGGCACTCCGGTTTAATCCGAAACTTCTCCGGAACACTTCCGGTGTCAGTAGTCGTCCAATATATCAATCTTTATGTCTCGACCATTTCAAGACTCCTCGTCATGTCCGCGATCACATCCGGGACTCCGAACAACCTTCGGTACATCAAAACATATAAACTCGTAATATAACTGTCATCGTAACTTTAAGCGTGCGGACCCTTTGGGTTCGAGAACTATGTAGACATGACCGAGACACCTCTCCGGTCAATAACCAATAGCGGGACCTGGATGCCCATATTGGCTCCCACATATTCTATGAAGATCTTTATCGGTCAGACCGCATAACAACATACTTTGTTCCCTTTGTCATCAGTATGTTACTTGCCCGAGATTCGATCGTCGGTATCTCGATACCTAGTTCAATCTCGTTACCGGCAAGTCTCTTTACTCGTTCCGTAATACATCATCCCGCAACTAACTCATTAGTCACAATGCTTGCAAGGCTTATAGTGATGTGCATTACCGAGTGGGCCCAGAGATACCTCTCCGACAATCGGAGTGACAAATCCTAATCTCGAAATACGCCAACCCAACAAGTACCTTTGGAGACACCTGTAGAGCACCTTTATAATCACCCATTTACGTTGTGATGTTTGGTAGCACACAAAGTGTTCCTCTGGTAAACGGGAGTTGCATAATCTCATAGTCATAGGAACATGTATAAGTCATGAAGAAAGCAATAGCAACATACTAAACGATCGGGTGCTAAGCTAACGGAATGGGTCAAGTCAATCACGTCATTCTCCTAATGAGGTGATCTCGTTAATGAAATGACAACTCATGTCTATGGCTAGGAAACATAACCATCTTTGATTAACGAGCTAGTCAAGTAGAGGCATACTAGTGACACTCTTGTTTGTCTATGTATTCACACATGTATTATGTTTCCGGTTAATACAATTCTAGCATGAATAATAAACATTTATCATGATATAAGGAAATATATAATACTTTATTATTGCCTCTAGGGCATATTTCCTTCACTTCTTACTCGCCACCCACGCCGACCGCTGTTTTTTGGGCCCCCACATCCCTTTTCCGTGCTTTTCTGAACTTCTTTGGGGCTCAGCTCCACCATTTCTCTCCCAACACAATCACGTATCTCGCTGCCTTTGTCTCCATGTGCGAGAATTTTTTGGGCTGTCGACCGCACTGGGGTCTGTTTAAGCACATCTTCACATGCCGCTCGCAAACCGTGAAAAAAGCTAGCCCGAGTGATGGGAGAACCCAGGTGATCCAGATGTGTGGGGGCTTAGGTATCCAGATGAGGGGGAAGAGTGCCTTTCCCACGATGACTCTCCCTGACTCATTTAGAGGGTGGCAGTCGACTTGGTTTTACTACAAATACAAGTTGACCCCTGATCATTCGACTGGTCTTCCTCCCTTTTCCCTGGAGCGAGTCCAGAAACCCACTTCCTTGAAAGTGACTCCAGCAGAGAAGGTGGAGGTGACCATGTTGATGGAGCGACTAGTTTAACGGATCCGTGAGGGTGTGACTGGTATGGATCTGCTTGAGGTATTCCTCAGTCGACGTATCCAACCTCTCCAGGCTCGTGATCACTCCATGTGGATGTACTCGGGAATTGAAGATTCCACTCGGATCCACCCGGAGGACGTTGATGAGAAGACGGTGGCGCAATGGGTGCAAGGCATCACAAGAAATAAGGATAAACCCAGGGGGTCCCGAAGATTTTTACCATTCGACGCCAACAATAAACCAGACCAGGTCTATTCTTTATTTCTGAGTGTTTTTCATTCTGATTTGCAGTTGCTTATTGAGTCGACCATCTTTTGTTCACCTCTTTTGCTTCGCAGATCTATATGGAGACGTACTCAATGCCGAACGAAGAGCAAGAGCAGTACCAGGAAGGAGAAGAAAGTGGAGGCGAAAGCATGGATTGGCAATCTGATGGAGGAGAGGAGGAGGAAAGTGAGGACTCAAGCAGTGACGAAGAAGTCGAGTCACCACCTCGCACCAAAAAGCGTTCCAAGCATCTACACGACCCAGCAAGTATCCATGGCAAAGTGGCTATGCCGACTGGACAGACTTCCAAGCGCACTCGGACCTCTTCCCCTATGCCGACTGAGAAGGCCCCAAAGCAGCCCAAAGTTGTAGCATCGAAGTCTCGGAAGACCCTGCCCAAGATGAAGATCGACGTCCCCGTCACTTCTGCGTAAGTGCCTTGTCCTCACTTTTTGCTCAAGGACCTGTGCTGTCAACTCACTTCCTGATTTGACCGAGTGAATCTTGAAACTTGTAGTGCTGCTACTTCTGTGACTTCTACGAACCTTTACAAGGGCAAGGATGAGGAAACTGGAGACGGAGCTACTTCGAAAGCCGGTATGACCTTTGCTGACTTGTTTTCACTTTGTCGATTGGATTGCAGTCGACTGAACTGTTGCGATTGAGTTCTCTTTCAGCACCGCCGAACGTTATCGATCTCCCTGATGACGATGAAGAGATGTCACAGCAGCCTTTGGAACCGAGGAGCAGGACTTCAGGAAGGAAGGCACCAGCTGGCAAGAAACCGCAAACGACATCAGTACCAGGACCGTCGACCCAGCAATCCGGAGACATTCACCGGGCTTCTGTTATGTTTGTTGATCTTGCGTCGACTAGGCATCCTTTAGCGTCTACTGCGCAGGCCTTTGGCTCGACGTTGCAACTCCATGCCTCGGATCCTCAAGCTATCGCGACTGACTCGCCAGCTCTGATGTTTGCCACCCACCATGTCCCGGAGGACCCAGCTGCTGCAGCCAGAGAAGCCATTCGCCAAGCGGGCCTGATGATGGAGCAAATGAAGGTGGTGCGTGAGGCCAGTCAAGCTGCCTATGACGCCAGTTCTGCTCTTCAGACCAACGTCCAGGTTAGTTTCTTCCCGACTGTTTCTTCACCTTGATGCTTGTTCTGTTAGGATATGCTATCTGAGAACTGCTTCGTCTTGTATCTGCGCACCCACTGGGTGTTGTTGCGATTTTTTCCTGAGTGGTGTTTCCACTTGAGTCGACTAGGTAGTGTCGAGTGTGTTTTTGAACTAGTGGGGCACGCTGAGTGCACCCACTGGGTGTAGTCCCCGAGGCCACTGTCGAGTGTTTTGACTCGACGATGGTCTTTTGAACAGAATTTGTTTTGATCGTCCTTCCACTCGTTCTGGGCGGACCATGTCGAGTGGGATCTGATCCAGTGGGGGCACCCTGAGTCCACCCACTGGGTGTAGTCCTCGAGACCGTAGTCAACTGCTGGTAGTTGGCTGCGGTCTGAGAACAGATGTTGTCTCTTTATTTTTATTTTTTTGTCTTTCTCTCGACCGGACGGACCAAGTTGATTGAAAAGTCGAACCAGTGGGGGCACGCTAAGTGCACCCACTGGGTGTAGTCCCCGAGACTACAGTTGAATGTTTTTGGTTCGGCACTAGTCTTAGAACTTTCTTTGTCGTATTAATTGTTCGGAAACAATTAACCTTTGTTCTCGTCGACTGACTATCCATTGTTTGCAGAGATCTTGTGAACTCAGTACTCGTTTCGCTGACTTGGAGAAGACACAGATCCAGCTCAATCTTGACCTGACGCTGGCTCAAGAGAATTTGCAGAAGGCTAAGGATGAAGCAACTGGTATGGAAGGTGAGAACCTGTCGACTGTCTTTCTTACTGTCACTTCTTCCCTCTTTCTGATCCAAGTGTTACTTCTTGCAGAAAAAATGAGGCAAGCCCTGGAGCAGAAGGACCGTGACCTTGAAGCAGCACAGAAGGCGGCTCAAGAGAAAACAACGCTTGCCGAGAAGAAGCTGGCTTCAGTCGGTAAGCTGGAGGAAGAAAATGCCAAATTGAAAGCTGCTCTTGATGAGGCCAACAAGGAGTCGACGCGCTTGAAGAAGGACAGGGAAGCCTTGACTGACAAGGCTAGTGACCTCGTGTGGAGGAGGGATGAATTGGAAGCTTATCTGGGAGGTCTTGCCAAAAAGCTGTTCGTTATGCTTGAAGGTATTTTCTCTTTCCGATTGACTAGTTGTTGTCGACTCGTTACGTCACTGTCGACTCACCATTCCCTTCTGTACACAGAATTCTGCCAGAACTTCGAGGAGGAGACCGGGTGGATTGAGACAAACTTGGACCCTATCAACTCCCAAGTGAAACATGAAGCTGCCATGAATGTGCTCCGACTGGAATCCCGTCTTGCGAGTGTCGTGGATTACATTGCTCGACTGAATGTGGCGATTTCATGAGTCGACACCTCGCTCTGGCCGAGAGCCACACTTCAGAACGACCTTGAATCTGTGATGACTCAGCTTAACCAGATTCCTGGTCGAGTGCAAGAATGGAAGAAGTCCTCTGCTCGATGTGGCACTGATGTGGCTCTGTCCCTTGTTCGAGTCCATTGCAAAGAAGTCAAAGAGGAGAAGCTCACAGCGATCAAGGTTGCCAATACAAAGAGGCTCAACTTTCAATATTTTCTGGAAACCTTCATCGATGCAGCCACTCGGATCGCAGATGGAATCGACTTGGACGAGTTCGTTGAACCTACCAGCCCTCCTGCCGAGGAGTGAATAGACTTTATACCTTTGCTTAAATTTGCCTCGGAATGCCGAGTGGTTTTGTAACCGTTAAACTCCTTCGGGCTTGATGCCCGAATACTTTTATCTGCGGTCTTGAACCTTAGGATTTATCTGAACTTAGGCTTTCTCTGAATATGCTTGCGTTTGCCTTCGAGTGGAACTTGTTTCTTCACTTGGAACAATCTTTGTACTTGTGGTGCAGCTCTGAGGAGAAGATTCCGGCCCACCTGCACCTCGTCGTCCTTGCGGATCAGGATGGAGCGCACATTGTATTTATGGCGCAGCTCTGAGGAGAAGGTCGTCGTCGACCTACACCTCATCGTCCTTGCGGATCTGCATGGAGCGCACATTGTACTTATGGTGCAGCTCTGAGGAGAAGGTCGCAGTCGACCTGAACCTTGTCGTTCTTGCAGATCAGGATGGAGCGCACATTGTATTTATGGCGCAGCTCTGAGGAGAAGGTTGCAGTCGACCTGCACCTCGTCGTCCTTGCGGATGAGGACGGAGCGCACATTGTATTTATGGCGCAGCTCTGAGGAGAAGGTTGCAGTCGACCTGCACCTCGTCGTCCTTGCGGATCAGGACGGAGCGTGTGGCCAAGTCCCCGAGCGAGAAGATCGTTCCTCACTCGGAACATGTTTTATACTTAGGCGAGTACTAGAATGCAGCTAAGCCCCCGAGCGAGAGGGTTGCTCTACACTCAGTGGGATTTTTCAAACTTAGGCGAGTACTGGACTACAGCTAAGGCCCCGAGTGAGACGGTTGCTCTTCACTCGGTGGGATTTTTCAAACTTAGGCGAGTACGGAACTGCAGCTAAGCCCCCGAGTGAGAGGCTTGCTCTTCACTCAGTAGGATTTTTCAAACTTAGGCGAGTACAGGACTGCAGCTAAGCCCCCGAGTGAGAGGCTTGCTCTTCCCTGGGTGGGATTTTTTTTCAAACTTAGGCGAGTACAGGACTGCAGCTATGCCCCCGAGTGAGAGGCTTGCTCTTCACTCGGTAGGATTTTTCAAACTTAGGCGAGTACAGGACTGCAGCTAAGCCCCCGAGTGATAGGCTTGCTCTTCACTCGGTAGGATTTTTCAAACTTAGGCGATTACAGGACTGCAGCTAAGCCCCTGAGTGAGAGGCTTGCTCTTCACTCGGTAGGATTTTTCAAACTTAGGCGAGTAAAGGACTGCAGCTAAGCCCCCGAGTGAGAGGCTTGGTCTTCACTCGGTGGGATT
Organism: Aegilops tauschii subsp. strangulata; assembly: GCF_002575655.3. Lineage (NCBI taxonomy): Eukaryota > Viridiplantae > Streptophyta > Magnoliopsida > Poales > Poaceae > Aegilops > Aegilops tauschii. Next base: position 190,675,869 of record NC_053036.3, read on the forward strand.
TTTTTTCAAACTTAGGCGAATACAGGACTGCAGTTAAGCCCCCAAGTGAGAGGCTTGCTCTTCACTCGGTAGGATTTTTCAAACTTAGGCGAGTACAAGACTGCAGCTAAGCCCCCGAGTGAGAGGCTTGCTCTTCACTCGGTAGGATTTTTCAAACTTAGGCGAGTACAGGATTGCAGCTAAGCCCCTGAGTGAGAGGCTTGCTCTTCACTCGGTAGGATTTTTCAAACTTAGGCGAAACGGATTCGTGGCTAAGCCCCCGAGTGAGAGGCTTACTCTTCACTCGGTAGGTTTTTTTCAAACTTAGGCGAAACGGATTCGTGGCTAAGTCACCCAGTCGGGGGATTTTAAACACATGTATAAGCAACAATCAATCATTTAGAAGACTGTAAAACTATGTCTTTGATAAACAAACTAAAAGGTATTTCTTATTACATCTCAACAGACTGAGTGCATAAGTATAAAAACAACGGAGCAACTCTGCATTCCAAGCGCGTGGCTCGTCCTTATTGTGTTCCATGTTGTAGAGGTGATACGCTCCATTGTGGAGTACCTTAGTGATGATGAAGGGGCCTTCCCACGCGGGAGCAAGCTTGTGCGTCCGTTGTTGATCCACTCGGAGAACCAGGTCTCCCTCTTGGAATGCTCGACCTCTCACGTTTCTAGCATGGAATTGACGGAGGTCTTGCTGATAAATGGTCGACCTGATTAGGGCCATTTCTCTTTCCTCTTCCAGAAGATCAGCAACATCTTGCCAGGCTTATTCTGCTTCAGCTTCTGAGAAAAGTTCCACTCGGGGTGCATTATGAAGCAAATCACTCGGAAGTATAGCTTCAGCCCCATAGACCAAGAAGAACGGAGTTCGGCCAGTCGACCAATTTGGAGTTGTCCTCAATCCCCAAAGTACTGATGGTAGCTCGTCAACCCAAGCGCCTGCAGCATGCTTGAGATCACGGATCAATCTGGGCTTCAGCCCTTTGAGGATCAAACCGTTTGCTCTTTTCGCTTGCCCATTTGACTGTGAGTGGGTGACTGATGAATAGTCGACCCGAGTGCCCTGAGAAGCGCATAAAGCTCTGAACTTGTCTGAATCAAAGTTCGATCCATTATCTGTGATGATGCTGTGCGGAACTCCATATCTGAATGTTAACACTTTGATGAAGTTGACTGCAGTACTTGCTTCGAGGTTTTTGATAGGTCTAGCTTCAATTCATTTAGTGAATTTGTCGACTGCCACGAGTACATGGGTGAAACCACTCCTACCAGTCCTCAGAGGTCCTACCATATCCAATCCCCAAACTGCGAATGGCCAGACGAGTGGAATGATCTTCAAAGCTGAAGCGGGTTTGTGGGATATATTGGAGTAGAACTGACAGCCTTCACATTTGTCAACTATTTCTTTCGCCATCTCATTGGCATGTGGCCAGTAAAACCCGGCTCGGTATGCTTTGGCCATGATGGTCCGAGAGGACGCATGGTGACCATAGGTCCCCGAGTGAATATCATTGAGGATCATTCGGCCTTCTTCTGGTGCGATGCAATTCTGACTGACTCCAGTGACACTTTCTCTGTTAAGCTGTCCACCCATCACAGTAAAGGCTTTGGATTGACGGACGATCTGACGAGCCTCTTCTTCATCCTCTGGGAGTTCCTTCCTGAGAATATATGCAATGTATGGCACTGTCCACTCGGGAATGACGACCAAAACCTCCATGACCAAGTCGACCACGGCTGGGATTTCAACTTCAGTAGGATCAGTGGCACTCATAGGCTGTGGGGGATCTTGAGTGAAAGGATCTTCTTGAACTGAAGGTGTGTGAATATGTTCCAAAAACACATTGCTAGGAATGGGCTCCCTCTTGGAACCTATCTTTGCCAAGTCATCGGCTTCTTGATTTTTCAGTCGGGGTATATGGTGAAGCTCTAACCCCTCAAACTTCTTTTCCAATTTTCTCACTGCATTGCAACAACCAGTCATAGCTGGAATCCTTATGTCCCATTCTTTCATCACCTGATTGACCACCAAATCTGAGTCGCCATATACCATTAGGCGCCGGACGCCGAGTGAAATGGCCATACGCAACCCATACAAAAGTGCTTCATACTCAGCTTCATTGTTGGAGGAGTCAAAGTGAATGTGGAGAACATAACTTAGCTTGTCGCCTCGCGGAGATACCAGGACTACCCCAGCACCTGAACCTTCAACATCTTGGACCCGTCGAAGAACATTGTCCAATGTTCCGACTGAATCTGAGTCGGTAGTTGTTGTTCAACCCACTCGACGAGAAAATCTGCTATTGCCTGGGATTTGATTGCTTTCTTTTCCTCAAACATGATATCCAGCGGAAGGAGTTCAATCGCCCATTTAGCCACTCGACCAGTTGCATCTCTGTTATTCAAATTCTGACAATGGAGCGTCGCTGACGACTGTAATTGAATGATCTGAGAAGTAATGTGCAACCTTCTTTGTGGTCAAGTAAATCCCATAGACAAGCTTCTGATAATGCGGGTATCTTTGCTTGGATGGGGTTAAAACTTCAGAAATATAGTATACAGGGCGCTGAACCTTGTAGGCCTTGCCTTCTTCTTCCCGCTCGACCGTGAGTATTGTACTGACAACTTGTCCAGTGGCTGCGATATAAAGCAGTAAAGGCTCTTTGCTGATTGGAGCAGCAAGCACCGCGTGGGTGGAAAGCAGGGTTTTGAGCTCTGCAAACGCCACGTCAGCTTCAGGAGTCCACTCGAACTTGTCAGATTTCTTCATCAGTCGGTAAAGAGGCAGTGCCTTTTCACCGAGACGAGAGATGAATCGACTCAAAGCGGCCAAGCAACCAGTAAGCTTCTGAACATCGTGTACACGCACGGGGCGTTTCATTCGGAGGATTGCACCAACTTTCTCCGAGTTTGCACCGATCCCACGTTCGGAAACGAGGAAACCGAGTAACTTGCCACCAGGAACTCCAAATGTACACTTTGACGGATTAAGCTTGATATCATATCTCCTCAGATTGGCAAAGGTTTCAGTGAGGTCAGTGTCGGATGTGGGGTTCCGGCAAAACCCTTAAGGTTCAAACACTGGGGTGCGCACGAAGATCTACTCCCTACCGATCCATGCCCCAAAGCCTCACCGCGGATCTAAGCTAGCACGATGAACAACACAAGAGACACAAGGTTTATACTGATTTGGGCCACCGTTGTGTTGTAATACCGTACTCCAGTGTGTGGTGTGGTGGATTGCCTCTTGGGCTGATGACGAACAGTACAGAGGAAGAACAACCTCGCGAGGGGTGTTCTTGAGGTGGTGTGGTGTTCTACTTGGGAAGGATTCGATCCCCCTCTACTGTGGTGGCTAGCTCTATTTATAGAGGCCCTGGTCCTCTTCCCAAATATTGAGCGGGAAGGGAGCCAACAACGGCCATTTTGAAGGGGGACAACTAGTACAAGCTATCCTGACTAAAGGTGGTCTTCAGCTGCCAAAAGCACTGGCGATGACGCTGTGTTGGGCTCCACGGTGACCTCCGTCCTTCTGCTCTGCGGGTCTTGGTATCGTTGCACCGATAAGGAAACCTTTGCTTGATGCCTCGGTACTCCGCGCCTGCGCTTGCCCCCTTTGCAACAAAGAGGAAACGAGGACACTGCGCTGGCTGGCGCCCGCCTGGCGCCCGCCTATTTTTGATCGTCATGGCTTGGGTCATGAGCACCTCGCGAAGTACTCCTTGCCTTGATCTCTCCGCCTCCTCGCGAGCCTCCCTGATGAGGCCGCCCCTGAGGAGGCCTCGTGTTGTCCACCCCGCGAGGCTTGGCCCCTCGCGCGGGTCTTGAGCTTGGGTTGATGAAGACGGGTCGTACTGGGCCGCTGGTGAGCCACGCTACAGGCCACAGGCAGGCAAGTCTGGGGACCCCGTTCCTAGAACACCGGCAGTAGCCCCCGGGCCCAAGGCGCGCTCGGACTTGGCTTTGCGGCGAAGCCAAAGGGAAAGTGCGGAGCGCCATGGGCCCCCAAAATCCTGCGGTCTTGGTCGACGCTTGGTGTAACACCCCGCATGTAACTTTCCATATTTGTAACTCCAACTCTTGCCATTTTCGGCTATGTGCTATGATATTCCCTCCGTGTTCGGGTTTTGTTTGTCGTTTTGCATTTTGTTCATGTCATGCATCTCATATCATGTCATCATGTGCATTGCATTTGCATACGTGTTCGTCTCTTGCATCCGAGCATTTTCCCCGTTGTCCGTTTTGCAATCCGGCGCTCCCATCTCCTCCGGTGCACCCTTCTTGTTTTCTTTCGTGTGCGGGTGTCAAACATTCTCGGAATGGACCGAGGCTTGCCAAGTGGCCTTGGTATACCACCGGTCAAGTTTCGTTCCATTTGGAGGTCGTTTGGTACTCCAACGGTTAACCGGGCATCCGCAAAGTTCATTCGTGTGTTGCAGCAAAACCCCCCTCAAAACCAGCCCAAAACCCACCAAACTCTCTTCCATGCTGTAGGTCATTCGATCACGATCGTGTGGGCAAAAACCGCACCTCATTTGGACTCTCCTAGCTCCCTCTAGCTATATAAGTGCATCCCCTCCTGAGATAATCCGCAGATCAAACCCTAGCGTTTTTCCCCGCCTCCGCCGGACACGTCCGGCCGCGCCGGACAAATTTCCACCGACGGCCGCAGCGAACCACGGGCATCCACGTGGCGCTCCCCGCTGCCGCCGCCGCCGAGCCCGTCCCCGGCCCCCGCGGCCCACGGCCTGTCCCCGCCGCCGAATCCCGCGCCGCCGCCGCCTCCGCGCCGGCGCTGCCGTGCCCCGCCGCCGCCGCCTCGTTGCCGTGCCCCGCCGGCCGGCGCCGCCTCCTCCGTCGTCGTGCCGCCGCCTTCCTGCGCCGTCGCCTCCTCCACGCCCCAACGCCGGCCGCCGCGGCCTCCCTCTCCTCTCCCGTCGCCGGGGCCCGAGCCTGAGCTCCCTCAGCCTCGATCTAGATCCAGTCAACGAGGTTGACCCCGAACCCCCCCCCCCCCCCCCGAAAATTGTCGTCTTTGATTTTTTTACAACAAGTACCCCTGTTCATCATGGCATAACTCTCTACATATAGCTCTGTTTCGTGCGTGTAATATGTCAAATTGTTTGTCTCGCGATGCTCTACATTTTGTTCAATTGCACCATGTTGAGTCCATCATGATGCCCAAATCTCTGTTGCAAGAGTGCTAGTTGCTGTTATCTACTGGTTCTTATCAGAACTTGGAGATTTGTCATTTTTGTATCTTTTAATCTGTGCATCTTATGGGCATGAGCTCTACATGTGTTTTGTCGTAAGCCATGCTATATTTTCAGTAGTGTATGCCATGTATTTTTGTGATCTCTGTGGTGACTAGCACAAGCATGCAAACTAGGCCCCGTAATGTTTCTGATTTCAAAGACTTAGTAATTTCTCAGTCTTTGTCTGCTGTTATTTTGTTGCCATGTAAACTTGATGCTACAGAGAGATCCGTGCATATTTTGGAGATGTTCAGTAAGGATGTTTTGTAGCTATTGTTGTAATTGATCCGTTCCTGCCCTTGTTTGCAATTATGGAGTGCCGTAGCATGACTCAATCTTGCTCTACTTTTACTACAAAATATTTCTGGCAGATTGTTTACGTGTTATTCAATTTTGCCAAGCTTATTGTAGTTGATCCATACATGATATGCTTTTCTTCTTGCCATGGATAGCTTCATAAACATTCCGTCTTGCTGTAGGTATGATTGTTTTGTCATGCATTGCCTTGTGGTGAGTGCATCAAGCTCACCAAGTTGCCTTCATATTATTTTTTCTGCCATGCTCTGTTTTCTGCCAAGTCTGAAACCTGTTAACGAAACTTGCTATGTTCACATGGTTTCCATCATATCTTCTGGTCCTTTTTGTCTTATGGTCACTAAGGGACTTTTGCCATATGCATTTAGTAGAACACTTCCATGCCTTGTTTTTCTATGTTAAGTTCCTGTAGCATGTTGATTTCGTGCTCTGAACATTGCTACCTGATGCTGTTTCTGCCATGTCCAGTAATTTCACCAAGTCTGTGAACCTGTTATCTTTTGTACTTTTGTCATGCTTATTTGAGCTTGTTATGCTGTGAACTATCCGTAGCTCAGCGTTCATCTTTTGTCAAGCTTCTCTTGTATATTACTGTCATATGCTTTGTTGCTATGTTGGAGGGCTGTAGCATTGTTACTTGTTGCATTTTAAGTGCTATCATACTGTTAATCGCATATTCGTGTCATTCTTGTTTTGCTTGCCATTTGCAAACCATGCATCCGTTTCCGGTGATCTTTATATCGATTTCGACCAAAATCATCTCATCTTTCTAGTGGCATGCTTGGTTTGCCAAGTTACTGCCTTGTTCATCTTTTTCCTTCCGGAGCACGCATATGCATCGCATATCATATCTCGCATATCATACATGTTTTGCATCATGTTGCTTGTGCATTTCTCGTGATTGATTGTGGTTCCGTTTGCTTGTGTTCTTGTCTTGGGTAGAGCCGGGAGACGAGTTCGTGAATGAGAAACCTGTTGAGTACGCTTACGAGGATCAAGCTTTCGACAACTCTGAGAACCTTGCAGGCAAGATGACCACCCCTCGAAATCACTTCTATCTTTGCTTTGCTAGTTGTTCGCTCTATTGCGATGCTGCGCTACCTATCACTTGCTATATCATGCCTCCCATATTGCCATGTCAGCCTCTAACCATCCTTTCCTAGCAAACCGTTGTTTGGCTAAGTTACCGCTTTTGCTCAGCCCTTCTTATAGCGTTGCTAGTTGCAGGTGAAGTTGAAGGTTGTTCCATGTCGGAACATGGATATGTTGGGATATCACAATATCTCTTATTTAATTAATGCATTTATATATATTTGGTAAAGGATGGAAGGATCGGCCTTATGCCTGGTGTTTTGTTCCACTCTTGCCGCCCTAGTTTCTGTCATACCGGGATTATGTTCCTTGAGTTTGCGTTCCTTACGCGGTTGGGTGATTTATGGGACCCCCTTGACAGTTCGCCTTGAATAAAACTCCTCCAGCAAGGCCCAACCTTGGTTTTACCATTTGCCACCTAAGCCTTTTCCCCCGGGTTTTCGCGAGCCCGAGGGTCATCTTTATTTTAACCCCCGGACCAGTGCTCCTTCGAGTGCTGGCCCAAACTGGGCGATGTCCGGCGCCCCCTGGGCAACCAGGGTCTATGCCAACCCGACGTCTTGCCCATCCGGTGTGCCCTGAGAACGAGATATGTGCAGCTCCTATCGGGATTTGTCGGCACATTCGGGTGGCTTTGCTGGTCTTGTTTTACCATTGTCGAAATGTCTTCTAAACCGGGATTCCGAGACTGATCGGGTCTTTCCGGGAGAAGGTTTATCCTTCGTTGACCGTGAGAGCTTATGATGGGCTAAGTTGGGACACCCCTGCAGGGTATTATCTTTCGCAAGCCGTGCCTGCGGTTATGAGGCAGATGGGAATTTGTTAATGTCCGGTTGTAGAGAACTTGTCACTTGACCCAATTAAAATACATCAACCGTGTGTGTAGCCGTGATGGTCTCTTCTCGGCGGAGTCCGGGAAGTGAACACGGTTTGAGTTATGAATGACGTAAGTAGGAGTTCAGGATCACTTCTTGGTCATTTCTAGATGACGGCCGTTCCGTTGCTTCTCTTCTCGCTCTCATTTGCGTTTGTTAGCCACCATATATGCTTATTGCCTGCTACAGCTCCACCTCATTACACCATCCTTTCCTATAAGCTTAAATAGTCTTGATCTCACGGGTGTGAGATTGCTGAGTCCTCGTGACTCACAGATTCTACCAAAACAGTTGCAGGTGCCGACGATGCCAGTGCAGATGATGGGATCGATCTCAAGTGGGAGTTCGATGAGGAACGTGGTCGTTACTATGTGTCTTTTCCTGATGATCAGTAGTGGAGCCCAGTTGGGACGATCGGGGATCTAGCATTTGGGGTTGTCTTATTTTCATCTGGATTTTGACCGTAGTCGGTCTATATGTGTGTATTCTGGATGATGTATGAATTATATTTATGTATTGTGTGAAGTGGCGATTGTAAGCCAACTCTTTATCCCATTCTTGTTCATTACATGGGATTGTGTGAAGATGACCCTTCTTGCGACAAAACCACAATGCGGTTATGCCTCTAAGTCGTGCCTCGACACGTGGGAGATATAGCCGCATTGTGGGTGTTACACGTGGCGACTTGACTGGACGTGGGCGTCTCCACTTCCCACACTGCCTCGTCAACTACCTGATTTGACGAGTCCCTGCTGCATGCAAAAAAGAGTCATCATTACCTGCGATCGTGGGGGTCGACGGTTGGCCTCCCTCGGACTATAAGTACGGAGAGGCGAGAGCCCCTGTTGTTCATCTCCTCTCGCTCTGCCTGCTCCTTCTTCCTCCTTGTTCCGGCTGCTCGCGGCATCCCATGGCGCCCGTGAAGAGGTTCTCGGCTGCGGAGAAAGGGAAAGCTCGCCAAGAAGGGCCTGGCTCTCCTCCGCCCAAACGCGGCCGCGGCCGCCCTTGTAAGCGTCCCGCGTCTCCCGCCGCGGCTTCCCGTGGTCACGGTGGTGGCCCTTCGTGTGGTGGTGGCTGCCCATGTCGAGGCAGCCCGGCTGGTGGAGGAAGGCATGCCTTGGCTGCGCGGCCCCCACGGCCGTGCTTTCATTCGGCTGAGGTGCTGCCGGAGTTTGTTCTGTGGTCGAACAACCCGACCGGTAACTGGCTCCAGCTCCCTCGCTTCTTCGCCGGTGAACTGCCGGCCGCTGGCCTCAGCGGGCTCTGGCTGCAGGCGGACGGCTGCTGCAGCAGGGCCTCCTGGGTTGCGGTGGAGATCTCCGTCGCCGGGAACGTGGCCCTGGCCCGGGGCTGGCAGACGTTTGCCTGCGCTTGTGGCCTGGGCAGGCGGTGCACCCTCCATTTCAAGTACGACGGCGACGCGACCCTCTATGTGAGGGTGTTCGGAGAAGATGGCCGCCATGTTGGGTGCTGTCCTGAAGACAACGACGACGACGTGGTGCTCGGCCTTGGCGACGGCCGCGAGGAGGGTGAGGGCGAACCCGCTCCGGGTGGTGACCGCAACTCGTCGAGCTTCAGCGGCTCCTCCTCCGGCGACAGCTCCTCCAGCGATGGCCTCGACCAGCCGCCGCGCCCGCTTCGAGGGTGGTAGCGGGTCGTCCCGTCGCCACGCCCCGGTGAAGCGCGAGGTAGAGTCCGACTGAGCTTGGGAGGACAACGCAAATCCCTTCTCACGAGCTGCGCATTGTTTTTGTTTTGTTTTTCTTCCTTTCCTGCATCAAGAGAGAGAGGGAGAGAAGTGTGTAGCCCCGCGGGGGCACATTGCAACCTATGATCCTTAATTATCGTCTTACATTTATTGTCCCTGTGCTGTGCGATGGTGTCATGGTTATGTGCTTGCGCGTAGGAACAACTTAGCTCGGGGCGTTGCGGTAGTTTCCGCCTTGCGAGGTGCCTGCTTGAGGCCTCGCCGGGCGCCTTAAGAGCTGCAAAAAATTAGTTGGGAGAATCATTTCCTGACCTTAGTCGCGAGGATTGCCAGCCATGGTTTGTCGCTTGCGTCGCGATGCCCGAGGGGCATGGACCGGGAGGGGTGCTCCTGTTGTGAGCTTGAACGAGGGAGCCTTGCGAAAGCCAGGCGAAAAGGGGGCTCACGAGGGTGCCCGCGCAGCCCCCTCGCGAGGTTTGCGAGAGAGAGCGAATCAGACAAAAACCGAGAACAAAGAACTGTGGCAGAAGATAGCAAAAAACGCTAGAAGCGACTCCGATAAAGGCCCGAACAAAGAAGAACAAGCCAACTATGGAAAGCAATTGAAAAGCCGCGTCCGGCACCTTGTCTAGTCTTCGGCGTCTTCTCACCAGCACGGAGCTAAGTGCTGCCACTGTGCGTGGGCGGGAGCCCCTGAGGCCCGAGGGCGGCACTCCGGAGACTCCGGGGCGTGTACAGCCCCAACTCATTATTACGTGAGAGTGTCATGGGCGGCGAGCTTCACAGGCACCGGGCCTTCTTCACAGGCACTGGGCCTTTTTGGGCGGCGAGCTTCACAGGCACCGGGCCTTCTTCATAGGCACTGGGCCTTTTTTCGGCGGCGAGCTTCACAGGCACTGGGCCTTTTTTGGGCGGCGAGCTTCACAGGCACTGGGCCTTTTTTAGGCGGCGAGCTTCACAGGCACCGGGCCTTTTTTGGGCAGCGAGCTTCACAGGCACCGGGCCTTCTTCACAAGCACTGGGCCTTTTTTGGGTGGCGAGCTTCACACGCAGCGGGCCTTCTTGACAGGCACTGGGCCTTTTTTAGGCGGCGAGCTTCACAGGCACCGGGCCTTCTTCACAGGCCCTGGGCCTTTTTTGGGCGGCGAGCTTCACAGGCACCGGGCCTTTCTTCAAGGGTAGAACTTCCAGAGGTGCTGAATGTTCCAGACGTTTGGGACGGGCACCCCCTCCTGAGTCTCCAGGCGCGCGGCGCCAGGCCTGGAAACATGAACAACCTTGAACGGGCCCTCCCACATGGGCGAGAGCTTATGCAGCCCTTCCCTGGAGAGCACCCGCCTGAGCACGAGGTCGCCTACCTCGAGTGTCGCGGGGCGGATGTTGCGGCAGTGGTACCGCTGCAGCGCCTGCTGGTATCTTGCTGCTCGTAGCGCGGCTTCTCGACGGCGCTCCTCCCCCAGCACGAGGTCCATCCCCCGCATGGCATCCTGCTGTGCTTCATCAAACGCGAGGACCTGTGTGGAGCGATGCCTGAGCTCATGAGGGAGGACCGCCTCTGCGCCGTAGACGAGGAAGAATGGGGTCTCGCCAGTCGGCTTGGTGGCGGTGGTGCGGATAGACCACAACACGGACTGGAGCTTGTCGTACCAGCCCCTGCCGCAAGCCTCCAGCTTCTTCTTGAAGGTCCTGGTCTAGAGGCCCCTCAGGACCTCCGTGTTGGCGCGCTCGGCCTGTCCGTTGCTTCGGGGGTGCACCACCGAAGCGTAGCATATCTGCGTTCCAAGGTTAGCACAATATGTTTTGAAGAGATTGCTGGTGAACTGCGAACCATTGTCGGTGATGATGCGCTTAGGAACCCCAAACCGGCTCACGAGACCCTTGATGAATTTGACTGCAGAACCTGCTGGAATGGTGCGGACAGCTTCCACCTCTGCCCATTTGGTGAACTTGTCAATGGCGATGTAAAGATAGCGGTAGCCCCCAGGCGCTCGAGGGAACGGGCCCAAGATATCCAGCCCCCAGACCATGAATGGCCACGAGAGCGGGATGGTCTGCAAGCCTTGAGCTGGTTGATGGATCTGCTTGGCATGGAACTGGGAAGCTTCGCATGAATTCACCAGCTCGATTGCGTCGTTGAGCGCCGTAGGCCAGTAGAACCCGCTGCGGAACACCTTGCCGACAAGGGTCCGTGACGACGAGTGGTGTCCGCAATCTCCGCCGTGTATGTCAGCCAGCAACTCCTTTCCCTGCTCCTTGGAGATGCAACATAGGGAAACATCATTTGGCCACTTCCGGTAGAGCTCACCGTCTTGGATGCAGTAGGCCGTGGCCTGCCGGGCCACGCGTTCCGCGTCCTCATCTTTCTCTGGCAGCGTCCCCCGCATGAGGTAATCCTTGAATTCTGTGGTCCGGCATCCCTCCTAATGTTCCAGCACCAAGAGCAGTCGTGGCCCCGAGGTCGGGCCACAGGCCGGGGCTCCTGAAGCAGGCGGCTGGGGGAGTTCCTCCCGAGGTTGCGTTGTGCTTGAAAGTGACGGTATCACCGATGGCTTGAAGAGCCGCTCCTCGAAAACGCCTGGCTCCTGAGGCAGCCGCCTGGATGCCCTCCTGGCGATGTCATAAGCCTCTTGGTTGGTGTCGCGGAACACATGCTGCAACTCCAGTCCCCAAAACTGCTTTTCCATCCTGCGCACCTCCGCAAGATACGCTTCCATGTGCTCGTCCTTCGGCTCGTACACCTTGTTGGAGAAATTGACGAGGAGCTGCGAATCTCCCATGATGGTAAGGCGCTTTACCCCCAGCACTGCTGTAGCTTTCAAGCCTGCTATGAGGCCCGTGAATTCTGCTATGTTGTTGGAGACCTTCTCGCCATGTTGGAAACAGAGCTGCACGGCGTAATAGAGCTTGTCCTTGGAGCATCTTCAGCCCTTGGAGCATCTTCAGCTGAGGCTGATCTCCATCCGCCGAGGCTGTGACCTTCGCGAGGCCTTGTTGGTCTTGTGCCGCCACGGCTGGGGCCATGGCCTAGCATGGTGCAGCCTTGACCTGGCGCTCTTCCCGAACCGCCACTAGAGCTGCGCTGGCCGAGTAGGGTGTGGTGGCGAGGTAGAGCACCAGGGGCTCGACAGGGCGTGGTGCCACCATCACAGGTGGGCTGGTCAGATACTTCTTGAGGTCCTGAAATGCTTGGTCGGCCTCCTGTGTCCACTCAAATGGGCCCTTCTTCTTCATCAGCTTAAAGAAGGGCAAGGCACGCTCCCCCAGCTTGGAGATGAAACGTCCTAGGGCAGTGACGCGTCCGATGAGCTTCTGCATTTCTTTGAGGGTTTGGGGTGGACTCATGTCTTCGATTGCCTTGACTTTCTCCGGGTTGGCCTCGATCCCTCTGTGGGACACAAAGGAAGCCCAGGAGCTTGCCAGAAGGAACACCAAACACGGACTTCTCCGGATTGAGCCGTAGGTCCACCTTGCGGAGATTCGCGAAGGTCTCCTCCAAATCCTGGATCAAGGTCTTTGCCTCCCGAGACTTCACCACAATGTCGTCGACGTACGCCTCGGCGTTCTTCCCGAGCTGCCGGCCTAAGGCGATGTACAACAGCCGCTGGAAGGTTGCGCCCACGTTGTGCAACCCAAACGGCATGCAGGTGTAGCAGTACACTCCACATGGGGTCAGGAAGGCCGTCTTCTCCACATCTTCTACCGCCATCTTGATTTGGTGGTACCCGAAAACGCATCCAAGAAACACAGCAGGTCGCACTCAGCGGTGGAGCAGATGATCTGGTCAATGCGGGGGAGAGGGAACGGATCTTGAGGGCAAGCCTTGTTGAGGTTGGTGAAGTCAACGCACATGCGCTCCTTCCCCCCTTTTTTGGAACAACGACGGGGTTCGCCAGCCATTCGGGGTAGCGAACCTCGCGAATAACACCTGCCGCCTCCAGCTTGCGGGTTTCTTGGATGATGAAGGCCTGTTTCTCGGTGGACTTCCGCCTTGCTCTCTGCTTCACGGGGCGTACATTGGGGCATACATTCAGGTGATGCTCGATCACCTCCCTTGGGACCCCTACTAGCTGCTTGGGTTCCCATGCGAACACATCCTTGTTCGCGCACAGGAACTTCACCAGCGCCTCCTCTTGGCCGGGGTCGAGGTTGGCACCTATGGTGAAGGTGGCGCCTGAGGTCCCGTCCTCTTCAACTGGCACCTGCTTGGTCTCCGCCTTGTCCTGGGTGAACAGCTGCTTCTTCTTGGTCGGCGCAGCCCCCTTGGCCTTGGTGGTGTCCGCGTCGGCAGGCTGCGCTGCCGCGGCTGTCTTGAGGGCGAGCTTGAGCACCAGCAGAGCATCCCTGGTATCTCCAGCTACAGTGAGGACGCCGCTGCTCCCGGGCATCTTCATGAGGTTGTAGCCCGGATGGGTCACCGCCATGAACTGAGCCAAGGCGGGGTATCCGAGGATGGCGTTGTACGGGAGGCCGATGTGGGCGATGTCGAAGTTGACCAGCTCTGTGCGGAAGTTGTCGTGGGTGCCGAAAGTCACAGGGAGGCGGATCTGCCCCAGGGAGCCGGAGGAACCGCCTCCGACACCCAAGAAGGGCTTGCTGGGCTGGAGTTGTTCCAGCGGTACGTGGAGGAGGATGAAGGCCTCCACCGAGAGCATGTTGAGGCCGGCACCGCTATCGATGAGGGTCCTCCTGACGGCCACCTGGCAGATGGTGGGCGTGCAAAGCATTGGGAGCGCGCCCGAGCACGCGGTGTTGACGGGGTGGTCGTCTGAGTTGAAGGTCAGGTCGGCTTTGGGTGCAGCCCAACCCGGAGGAGCTCCTTGCCGCGCGAGGGCGGCACCGATCTGGCGGAAGAACGGCTTGGCGTGGCGGTCCGAGGGTGGCGCCTGCGAGCCGCCCAGGAGAGCTACGACAATCGGGGGCGCCGGCCCCGCGTACTGGGTGAGGAAGAGGTTGCGCAGCTCCTCCCAGGAGGCCACGGAAGACGTCGACAGGTTGAGCAGCCACATGCATGGGACGCCGGTGAGGGCCATGGCAAACCAGTTTGCCATGACCTTGTCGTCGCCTCCAGCCTTGAGGACGGCCTCCTCGTACGCCAGCAGGAAAGCCAGCGGATCTACCGCGCCGTTGTAGCGCGGCGGCATCACTGGCTTGAACTTGCGTGGCCACTGCACCTGACGCAAGGCGGAGGCCAAAACTTGGAGCCCCCCGGCCCCTGCACTCGCATCGACCACGAGAACTGGAGGTGCGTTGTCCGCCATGAGGGCGAAGCACGGTGTCGGTGGAGAGCGGGTCGACGGAAGGGAGAGCTCCGGCGCACCCCTACCTGGCGCGCCAAATGTCGGATGTGGGGTTCCGGCAAAACCATTAAGGTTCGAACACTGGGGTGCGCACGACGATCTACTCCCTATCGATCCATGCCCCAAAGCCTCGCCGCGGATCTAAGCTAGCACGATGAACAACACAAGAGACACAAGGTTTATACTGGTTCGGGCCACCGTTGTGGTGTAATACCCTACTCCAGTGTGTGGTGTAGTGGATTGCCTCTTGGGCTGATGACGAACAATACAGAGGAAGAACAGCCTCGCGAGGGGTGTTCTTGAGGTGGTGTGGTGTTCTACTTGGGAAGGATTCGATCCCCCTCTACTGTGGTGGCTAGCTCTATTTATAGAGGCCCTGGTCCTCTTCCCAAATATTGAGCGGGAAGGGAGCCAACAACGGCCATTTTGAAGGGGGATAGCTAGTACAAGCTATCCTGACTAAAGGTGGTCTTCGGCTGCCAAAAGCACTGGCGATGACGCCGTCTTGGGCTCCACGGTGACCTCCGTCCTGCCACTCTGCTGGTCTTGGTCTCGTTGCACCGATAAGGAAACCTCTGCTTGATTCCTCGGTACTCCGCGCCTGCACTAGCCCCCTTTGCACCAAAGAGGAAACAGGGACACTGCGCTGGCTGGCGCCCGCCTAGTCTTGATCGTCATGGATTGCGTCATGAGCACCTCGCGAGGTACTCCTTGCCTTGATCTCTCCGCCTCCTCACGAGCCTGCCTGATGAGGCCGCCCCTGAGGAGGCCTCGTGTTGTCCGCCCCGCGAGGCTTGGCCCCTCGTGAGGGTCTTGAGCTTGGGTTGATGAAGACGGGCCGTACTGGGCCACTGGTGAGCCACGCTACAGGCCGTAGGCAGGCAAGTCTGGGGACCCCCGTTCCCAGAACGTTGACAGTCAGTCAGCAGGTCGGAACCTTTGCGTGACTTAACCACGATGTCATCCATGTATGCTTCCACATTCCGATTGATTTGAGTGAGCAGGCACTTCTGTATCATACGCATGAATGTGGAGCCAGCATTCTTGAGACCAAAGGGCATGGTAACATAGCAAAAGCACACAAATGGGGTGATGCAAGCTGTTTTTATCTCATCAGGTCCATACAGTCGGATCTGATGGTACCCAAAATATGCATCAAGAAAAGACAACCGCTCACATCCCGCAGTCGAGTCAACTATCTGATCGATGCGAGGGAGAGGGAACTGATCCTTCGGGCAGGCCCGATTGATGTGCTTGAAGTCAATACACATGTGGAGTGAGTCATCTTTCTCGGGAACCATGACGACATTGGCGAGCCACTCGGAGTGGTAAATTTCTCGGATGAACTCAGCTGCCAAAAGTTGAGCCACTTCCTCGCCAATTGCCTTTCTCTTCTGTATGGCGGACCGTCGAAGATGCTCTTTGACTGGTTTTACCTTTGGGTCGACTCGCAACTGGTGCTCAGCCAGTTCCCTGGGCACACCTGGCATGTCAGAAGGTTTCCATGCGAAGATGTCCCAGTTCTCACGGAGGAACTGGATGAGCGCTTCTTCCTATTTGCCGTCGAGTGTTGACGAGATATGAGTCGGAGCTGCATTGGGGTCGGTCGGGTGAATATGAACTGACTTTGTCTCACCGGACAACTGAAATGCTGAATCTGAAGCAGGCTTCTTTGCTCTCAACAAGTCACTCGGATCTGCATTCTTCTGATATTCTACCATTTCAACTGCTGCCATTTGCTCATCAGCTATCTTTGAGCCCTTCTGGAAGAACTCTTCAGCTCCCTGCCGATTGCCAGTGACTGTGATCACGCCCCTAGGGCCAGGCATCTTCAGCTTGAGGTACACGTAACATGGTCGAGCCATGAAACGAGCATATGCGGTTCTGCCTAGAATAGCATGATAGGCACTATGAAAATCCACAACTTCAAATGTCAACTTTTCCTTACGTAATTGGTCGAATCACCGAAAACCACGTCAAGTGTAATCTGTCCAAGTGAATTGGCTTTCTTCCCAGGGATGACTCCATGGAATCGCATGTTGCTTTCACTGAGCTTGGACATCGGAATGGCCATCCCTCGGAGGGTCTCAGCGTACAGAATATTCAGACCACTGCCTCCATCCATCAAGACTTTAGTCAGTCGGGTGCCCCCAACGACTGGGTCGACCACCAACGCTTGCCTCCCTGGGGTGGCAACAAGCGGGGGATGGTCGGACTGGTCGAATGTGATGGGGACCTTGGACCACTTCAGATACGTTGGCGTTGCCGGAGCAACCATGTTCACTTCTCTATTGATGACCTTCAATCAACTTTTGCTTTCGACGTCAGCAAAAATCACTAGAGTGGAATTGAAGTGGGGAAAACCATCATCATCTTCCTCCTTGTCCTAGCCTTGTCCGACTCCTTTTCCTTCTCACTGGGTTGTTTCTCTCGGAATTGTTGGATCAGGAGCCGACACTATCGAGTGGCGTGTTTAGGATTAATCAGATTACACTCTTCATCCTTCTTGGCGTGAATGTGGCATGGCAAATCAAACACATCATTTCCTGCTTGATCTTTTACTTTCTTGGGGATCCAGGGCCCTTTGGGCTTCCCCTTGGACTTTCCTTGTCCCACGACCAAAGCTTCACCAGGAGCTATTGGCTCGGCCTTGCGCTTCTGCTTCCGACCTCCTCCGGTGTCTTGGGCGAATGGCTTGCCCTTTCCACTGCGGAGTCAATTCTCTTCTTCCCCATTGGCATACCGAGTGGCTATCTCCATCATTCGAGTCAGAGACATGTCTCCTGTCCGACTGAATTTCAGGTTAAGCTCTCGATACCGGACGCCCTCCTTGAAGGCGCGAACTGCTTGATGCTAAGATACATTTAATACTGTATGATGCGAAGAGGTCCACCTCTGAATGTAATCCCTCAATGTTTCATTCGGCTTTCGTACACAATGTTGTAATTCTGTCAACCCTGCTGGTCGTTTGCAGGTACCTTCAAAAGTTCTGACAAACACTCGGGCTAACTCCTCCCAACTGAATATATTGCCCGGGGCCAATTGACTCAGCCATGCTCTGGCCGAACCCTCTAACATCAGAGGAAGATGCTTCATAGCCACCTCATCGTTTCCACCACCGATCTGAACAGCCACTCGGTAGTCTTTGAGCCAAGTATCAGGCTTCGACTCACCGGTAAACTTACTAACCCCAGTCGCCAACCTGTAGTTGGGAGGGATCTCAGCGGCCATGATGGCTCAGCTAAAACACTCGGGACCTGAAACATGTACTCTGCTTCCACTCGGGCGATCTCTGTCTTGCCCTTCTCTATGTGTGCGGTTCCTGTCGACCAAACCTTGCACCAAAATTGACCTTGCATCGAACCCAGGATCTCTTGGGTCGACTGGCAATCTCCGCTCATCACCGTATGAGCACCCATCATCATGATGATGGGGCACATATGACCCGCCCCTCGGAGGGGGCGTAGGCACTCGACGGCGGTTATCATGGCCGGACTGATTATCAAACCGCTCGTGATTCGGACCCAAGTACTGCTTTTGGCGATGCCCACGTCCCTCACGCCTCTAAGGCGATCTTGGGCTGTGGGCCGACCGGGCTGTATCAGCCATCACAGATCTTCTATGAATCCTGTCTCGCAACTGAGATATTGTTGTGTTCTGCTCTCCTTCTGCCCGGAGCAATGTCCGGATCTGCATCGAACCTCTTCCAGCCTCTGACCGGGAAGGCTGAATGGACTCTGCTATACGGGCCGCAGCTGTAAGATTCCGCATCGGAGTGCGATATACCTGAGGTTGTGGTGGGAACAACTGCCGGGCGCGTCGACTGGACTCTGGGATCCGCTGACGAGCCCGCTCATCGAGTGCATGCTGAAGGTTCTCCAGCCGAGTGCGCTCAGCCAAAGTTGTTAGGCGCGCCTCCTCCAAGGCCCGAGCCTCGGAAGTCTCACCAATGATGGGAGTGTGGAGCGCGTCCATGTTGCAGCGGTGAAGTTCTTCCCTCTGCTGTGAAGAGAGGGTCTCAGGGTGGTACTCTACGTGAAAGTGTGACGGATCACCGCCGCCATCGCCGCCGCCGTTACGGCGCACGCCTGGGGGGCTGTGCGGAGAGTCGATCATCAGGACTTCAGCTGTGGGATCGCTGCTGTCGCACTCGGACAAGGTCTCGACAGAGCCAGTCGACAGATCGAACATGCCGTAGAGTGATTCGTCAGGCTCGATTGCCGTGACTTGGGGGGTGGCCGACTAGCGCGCCACCGCGTGTTTCACCCACCGCTGGAGCCGTGAGCGACCGGATCACTTGCGGCGGCGAATAGAAGGGAGCGAGGATACTACAGGAGCCAACTGATACTTGGTCGACGGTTGCCGCAGAAGGACACGACAAACGCACGCACAAAAGTGTGTCACCCCGCGGACGGGGAGCGCCTCGGTGTCGAGTGGAGCGTCCTGGAGCCAGGCCGAGTCGTCGGCGACGAAGACGAGCATGCCGAGATGGATCTCGCGGCCCTCAGCCAATCCACCGCCGGAAACCATGATGATGGGAATCGGAAAAATCGCAACCTCACCAGAAAGTCGCTAGGAGACCTGCCCCACGGTGGGCACCAACTGTCGTGGTTGTAAGACTGACAGTAGAATGGGGGGTAGGTATGAGGAGGCAAGATCCTAGCTATAGTGAAGTTGTACACACAAGATTTACAAGTTCAGACCCTTCACAGTGGAAGTAACAGCCCTATGTCTCGGTGCTCGGGAGCTTTTTCGATTGGATTGTGCGTGAAGTTACAGGGGGTGCGAACCCTTGTCCCTGAGGAGGGGGGGGTGGCTTATATAGAGTTCGCCAAGCCCCTCCCGAATTCCTCACCGCCGGAATCTCGTGCTGGTCAAGCTCTATTCTACGGGCGTGTGCCCCAGCCAACCCGCCCGGATCGGGAGGATTAGGGTTCAGCGCCAGCTGCTGCTGCCTACTGCACTGCATGCGCGCGCGCCTCAGCCACCCCGCCTGCTCTCGAATCGGGATGATTAGGATTCGATGCCAGCTATTGCTGCCTACCGTGCGGCGGCGGAGGAGAAGGAAAATGGAGATGGATGGGCTCTTGTAGAAGCTGAAGTGACCCGATGCCTACCCCAAGGTCAACGAGGACTTCTACAAGCGCACGCTGTCGTGGTTCTAAGACTGACAGTAGAATGGGGGTAGGTATGAGGAGGCAAGATCCTAGCTATAGTGAAGTTGTACACACAAGATTTATGAGTTCAGGCCCTTCACAGTGGAAGTAACAACCCTACATCTCAGTGCTCGGGAGCTCGGTCGATTGGATTGTGCGTGAAGTTACAGGGGATGCGAACCCTTGTCCTTGAGGAGGGGGTGGCTTATATAGAGTTTGCCAAGCCCCTCCAGCCCTCAGTTACACAGGGTTTAAGGTACATAAAGATAGGGCGTTACTGGTAACGCCAGCAATAAAGATACATGAATGACCATTAAGTATACAGAGTAAATGCCCGACCGTTGCTGTACAGAGTGACTTTAGATCTTCTAGTCGTCGAGTGACTATTGTTATGGTTGAATGAAATTGAATCTTCCAAGTGAATGCTTCTGGTCGAGTGGATGATGTTATCCCTTGAATGCTTCTGACTTTAGGGTAATGTCTTTGGCGAGGGTGTCTTGGTCAGGCCTATGACCCTACCCTAGGTACATGTCGTCATCACACGCTCTCTGGCGATGTCACCAGGCTCGTCTCTGTCCTCGTCATGCTGCTCCTCTTTGTCTCTGAAACAAGTAAGTGAGGCTTCTCCTTCTCTTCAGCCTGCAATGGCATCGCCGTGATGTGGAATCGAGGTCCATGGTCCAGGAAACACGTCCAATTATACTACTCCTTGCTAGGTATCTTTGAGGATTAATGGGTTGTGTCAGCTCATATTGGGGCGACGCTCGATTCCAATGACGCGGATTTGGTACCATCTGCTTTAAATTGAATGTTGTGCAAGATTCTAGATGCTTTTGGGTTTCACTGTGGTAAATTTCTTTTCGGTTTGACAATGGTGATCCATTGGGCCAAGCAATCACTACAAAAAAATACACTTCCGTGTTGATACGTGTTTGTCACAATAGGTCACGTTTTCTGTCATGCATGTACATCCATGACGATTTTATGACAGAATCAAGATAGTCATACCTGTGCTGTCGTAGAAGTGTTCCATGACATTACCAAAATTATCATCACGGAGGTGTCCACTTCCATGACGATAAATCGCGCGTCATGGAAGTGCTTTCGTCAAGGGTGACCGACACGTGGCATCCACCGTAACGGGTCGCCGTTAAGCTATCGGGTCCGGTTTTGGATCTGATAGCCCGTTAACAGCCCAGACCAATGAGGATTTTCCATGTGTAAAATTGTCATTGGCCGGAGGAAACACGTGTTGGCTCACCGTTGGGACATATGTCATCCATTCATTGGACAGGAGGCGCCTATGATAGGTCGACACATGGCACGTCCCAACAGAGGCCCATTCCGGTGAAAAGGCGGCCCGTTTGACTTGGTCAAAAGGTAACAGGCCGGCCCATGGAAAGCATGTTCCTATATAGTGCATTTATGGCCCGCTAACTCACAGCCTGTTACGGCCTATTGGAATTAACCCCAGTAGCTTCATCTGGGTCGTCCAATATGATTCCAGCCCGTTGTAACTTCCGGCCCAAGTATGGCCCATGATGTCTTTCAGCCCATACGAGGCCATTTGTAACTCTTGGCCCATTAATGGCCCGTAGTGAATCTGGCCCGCAATGAACAGTGTATCGCTTCATACCCACTAACGGCCCATTATTCCATTGGGCCGTTTCCAACCCGTGTTATCTTTCGGCCTTCTCAGGGCCCATTTATGTTTGGGCTTATTTCCAGCATTCGGTTACTTACGGCCCATTACTGGCCTTTTCTGCTTGTGGGCCAAATTCAGCTCGTGGTTACAATCGGCCCGTTTGCGGCCCGTTAATCCGTTGGGCCGTTTTCATATCGTCATCAAATACGGCCGATTAACGACGGCCCATTATTGTCAGCCCATGAACGGACGATTCCAAATCTAGCCCATTTACGATCCATAATGCGGTCTGTTATTGGCCCATGTTTGGCTGATCGATCATACGGCCCGTAGAAGGCCCATTGATGCTACAGCCCGTAGAAGGCCCATTGTTTCTACGGCCTTACAAGACCCATTGTTTCTATGGCCCTTACAAGGCCCATTGTTTCTACGGCCCGTAGAAGGCCCATGGTAACTACAGTAAATATGTAGCCCATGGTTATTGTGGCCTAGTTTTAAAAAATAGGTTATTGCGGCCAAACCGTGGAAAAAGAACTGCACTGACTACAAGAAAACAAATAAACAAGACACCAAGGAAATAAATAAGCAATCAACTTACGCTAGGCTATCACGGCTATTACACATATTACATCCACTGGGCATCAAAGTTCGCCACCAGTGCAAACATAGGGAACAAAGCAGCATATCATATACACCAGTGCAAATAAACGCCGCAGGAAAACAAGTCCAGAACTGAAACCACTTCAAAAGATCTCAAGAAACAATATCCTGGGTACCCATAATGCTAGAAAAAGATGCTTAGCAAGCTTATTAACTTTCTCTTCTTTGGCGCTTAAATCCTCCAGCGCTTGCTATTGCACCAGAAAGTATGCATCTGAATTCTGCAGGGACTTCCTCAGTCCTTCAGCTTCCTGTCGCAGCACATCTGATCGATGTCTTTCAACTTGAAGTTGAGACTCAAGAAGACGAACTAATTCAGGCAGCGAGTTCGAAGAGCTTGTGCCAGCAGTAGTGGCCAGTAACTCGAACACTACATCAAGACAGGACTTTTGGGTTCTCTCACTATCGTCAAGATAGTTTTTATCAGCTTTCTTGGAGACCAACAGGGATGTCTCACTGCCTTGAACCTTATCTGCATTTCTTCCTTTACCATTGCATAACGGGGTACTGTTCTCCAATATTTTGTCCACATTCTAAAAGAGAAACAAGCAGACACATCACATGTTTACCATGTTGTATATGAAACTCATTGTGGTAAATCAGTTCAGTAGTAAAGTGGACAGGATAACAGCATGAAACAAACATATATCTATGTACCATGGTCACTTTATGGTCTATATCATTCTAGTTTTGGTTGCCAAATCAAGATAGAGACACAATTCAAATAATATTTGTTCAAGACAAAGCAGAATAGACAGAATATAAGTGTGGGAAACTATAGAGCAATAACAACACTTGTAATGTGCATGACATGAGAACATAATTGTTTATTCAATTGAAATTGAAATCAACATAGAGCAAGTTACAACGGCAAACCAGTTAAAGAAACAGGTTTAAAACATACCTGTTGCACCATTGGAGTTTCAATTCCATCCTTCAAATTTGAAAATAGTTGGTATGAGTAAATACAGTGATGCAAGAGCAAAGGAGTATGAACCATAGCTACAGAACCTGACCTGAGAACAATTCTTCTTCTTCTTTAAGCATTGAGTTGGGATTCAGAGTGGTGGTCCTCGTGCTTTGGGCACTGTAGTTACCTTACTAACTGATCGTGTTTGGGTGCTCTGTGGTGGAGACGGTGTTGTGTCAACTGGAATTGGGTTACTATCTGCTGGGGTTGGGGTTAGAAGGGGTGTAGCTAGTTCTCTGTCCAACTGGGTAGGGGTACAATCTGTGAGAGTCTGGGTTATGTGTGGTCGGGCTGGTTCTTAGGCAAGTACAATCGTGGTTCTATCTGCATCAACTGGTAGCACTATCTTTTCTGAAGACCGTGTTGTTACTCCCTTAGATACTGCCATCACCCTCTCCAATTCAAATGGCTGATAAACAAGAAAAGTAATTGAATGTACAGACATTGTATGATAAGACAGGTGCAATGCATAGTGGGGAATAAAAGAGGGCATGAAATAATTCACATTTATGTTGTCTAACCAAATAGGATAGCATGACACAATTTCACATATATGATGGCTAACTAAACAGGATAGCATGACACAATTTCACATTATGATGGCTAACTAAAAAAATGGAAAGACATAGTTCAAAATATGATGACTATGTAAACAGGATGACATGATATAACTATATAATGTGTTTATTAAATAGGTTGGCATGCCATAATTCACATACATTCCGCCTAAGGAAACATGATAGCATGATCTAATTCATGGATAGAATGACATAATTCAAAATATGATGACTGTAAACACTAAACGGGATGAGATGATATAACCATATGATGTCTTTATTAAATGGGCTGCGATGCCATAATTCAGATAGATGCTACATATGTAAACATGATGGCATGATATAAATCAAATATATGATTTATATAGTAAGCAAGTAAGCAGATGGCAATGCATATATGATGTAAAAACTAAGGAATGCAAGACAACATGCATGACATGGGTAATATAACCCTGCCAAGTTTGAGCATAGACCTCAGGGGGGAAATAGGACTGGTCATCAGTCTCTGAATCCTCCTCTGGGGAGCTCTCTGTAACCAGCAAGATGTCCGCTTCAGCAGATAGCATTGTCTGCTCTGAATACCTTGTTTTCACTCCAGATACTTCCATCACCGCTTCAAATGGCTGATGCACAGGAAGAGTAGTTGAATATACAAATGTTGTCAACAAATGGAACACGTAATACAAAAAAATGATAGCATGATATAATTCACATACATGATGATTGGCTAAACAGCATGGCATTGGATAATTCACATATATAATGTCTTGCAACAAGATGGCAATGCATAATTCACATATATGGTAGTTAGACACTAAACAGGTGGCATCCACACAAAGCATGTCTAAACTAATCAAATGACATAGCAATGCAAGACACCATACGCACGATATGAGCAACATAACCCTGCCAAGCTAGAGCATACACCTTGGGGGGGGGAATAGGACTGGTCATCTGTCTCTGAATCCTCCTCTGAGGTGCTATCCATAACCAGCGAGATATGCGCTTCGTCAGATAGCATAGTCTGCTCTGAAGACCTTGTTGCACTCCAGAATTTTCCATCACCGTGTCAAATGGTTGATGCACACGAAGAGTGGTTGAATGTACTAACATTGTTGACAAATGTAATATGTAACAAAAAAATGGATGGCCTAATATAATTCACATATAAGATGACTGGATAAGCAGGATGTCATTGCAAAATTCACATATATGATGCCTGGCTAAACAAGATGGCGTTGCATAATTCACATAAATGATGAATAAATTAAACATATGGCATTCACACAAAACATGTCTAAACTAAGCAGATGACATATTTGATGTATAAAGTAAGCAATGCAAGGCACCATCTGCATGATATAACCAACATCAGCATGCCAAGTTAGAGTGAAGACCTCAGGGGGTAAATTGGAGTGGTCTTCTCCTTATGAATCCCCCTCAGAACAGATATCTTCCTCTCGATTACAATCCGAAATGGGTGGAGGGGGGCTGGCTTTGCGCCTACCATGGAGCGACGTCTGCATGAAATTTTATTACCACGCAAGGCTTGTCTCTTTTGCTCTACATGTTCAGTTCCATTGTGTACAATAACTAACATGCATAGAATAAAACATAGTGAGATTATGTAAGGAGTGCATGCAGAAATCCAGAGTGATGGTAGCAACCTCTGGATAGACCCAAAACCAATGATAGCAGGCAGATAATGGCTTCAGTTAAAAATTTACAGATTGGCTTCTTTACTATTTGTTTCCCATCCAACATGAAACTCATAGTAGACACCAGAGATTAACCAGATAGTAGATAGATACTATTGATTGCGGCCCCGATATGTACCCCAAAACCATTTAAAAACTCAAGTTTGACCATTAGTTTGGAGCTGACTCAGAGTCTAATCGGTGAACAGGACGATAAAGTAGCATGTAATATTAAGCGATGCATAACGTAAGCAGACATGAAAGAGTGTGACCTCTCTTGCGGACCCGTGTAGTCCTCGAGGTCATCTGCTCGGTTGATGATGGTAATGTAGTTGTCATGGCTGCCAGCGGCGAGGAAGAAGATCTGAGGCGGCGAAAGACAGTCTAGAGGCCGGATCCCTGCTGTGCTGGACCCTTCTGTCGTTGGAGCGGCTGAGCTGGGGTGGACGACGGCGCAGGAGGAGCGGGACAAACCACACAAGGTTTTCTTTGACAACTACTCTAAGAGAAGTAATTATGTAAGGGCTCGTTTGAATTGGAGGATTCTAACAACGCAGGGATAGGAAATACACAGCAATTGGATAGGAATGCACATGCAAAACAGAGAATTTAAAAATACAGGATTTCTGCCAATCTGCATGTTTGGTTCACAAGAATTGGAAGATCACAGGATGCAAAGAAGCATGGTGAGATTAACTCAAACCATAAGAAAATGTACGGTTATAATGCTATTATGCTACTATCTCTTAGTCTTGTGCTACATGAATAGGAATTTGAAAAGGAGGACAAGTGTCGGTGGAAAACGACACCTATGGAATCAGTGGGATCCCTTCTACGGTTGGCGGGCGCGGGGTTGTGCAAAGAGCGGGTGTGGTAGCCAGCACAAAGATCGTTTACCAAGGTTCGGGCCGCAAGGATGCGTAATACCCTAGTCCTGCTTTGGTGTATATTTGAGTGTTCTTGAGCTCTCGAACTAGCTGCGGTGCGTGCGTACTCCAAAAGATCTGAATCCTTCTCCAGTACGCCTCGGGACTCCTTTTATAATCGAAAGGGGTCACCACAGTAGCAAACAGGAGGTGGAAAGGTATACAGTGGTCAAGTCTATCCTCTGGCACTGTCGGACAAATGCATTTAATGTGCTAGCAACGTCCCTTCTCGCTTTATTGGGGACGGTAAGGAAGCTCGTCCCAGTTGTCGCCGCCTCGCCTGGCTCCGACGCGCGTCCGGGCTGATGAGGCGTTGTAGTGCCACGTTGGCTGGCTGCTGGGCTGGTGCGGTGGCAGAGTCTTCATGAAGATCTGCATGCCACCATGTAGGTGCTTGCTGAGTTGGTCTGGAGGCCGCACGCCGCCACACAGGTGCCTGCCCAGTTGGTTGGGCGGGCAGCTATATGGGAACAGCGGTGGAGTCTTGGCAGATGTGCGCCTGGCTGTGGCCCCGCAGGTGTCCTCGGAAGGGTCTTGCCGGGGCCCCGCGGTCGTCCCCGGCAAGGATATTGCCGGGGGTCTCATGGATTTCCTCGGCAAGGATCTTGCCGAGGATCGTCGTCTTCTGGTCCTCATCTGATCTTGTGTGTTTATGATCTTCACAAAGATCTGCATGCCACCATGGAGGTGCCTCCCGAGCCTTGGTTCCAATGTGGTTGATGGTGTTCGAAACTTGCGAAGATGTTCGATGTTCCAGGAGTTGCTCACTGGAATAGCATCTTCGGTCTCTAGGCGGACTGCGCCAGGCCTGGTGACTCGTATTACCCGATAAGGGCCTTCCCACTTCGGCGGCAACTTGTTGGAATTCTTGGCCGATTGAACGCGCTGAAGAACAAGGTCGCCTTCCTCAAAGCTTCGGGCATGAACCTTGCGGCTATGGTAGCGGCGCAAGGCTTGCTGGTAGCGCACTGCTCTCATAGCCGCCCGAAGATGATCTTCCTCAAGGAGCATTGCATCATCTTACCGCAATTGCTCTTGCTCAAACTCATCATAAGCGAGCACTCGGGGTGACCCGTATGTGAGTTCCGTGGGGAGAACTGCTTCTGCCCCGTAAACGAGGGAGAAAGGTGTCTGGCCGGTGGCTTGATTTGGGTCATTCTGATTGACCAACGAACCGCCGACAATTCGTCAATCCAGCGCCATCCGCACTTGTGTAGCCTGTCAAAAGTTCTTGTCCGGAGGCCTCGCAATACTTCAGCATTTGCCCTCTCAGCCTGGCCGTTGCTTCGTGGGTGTGCAACAGAAGCAAAACATACCTTGATGCCGAGGTCCTGGATGTACTGCATGAAAACGCGGCTCGTGAACTGCGTGTCCTTGTCGGTGATGACTCTATTTGGCACACCAAAACATCAGACTAGCCCCTTGAAGAATTTGACGGCTGATTGTGCTCTCATGTTTCTCACTTCCTCCACCTCCGGCCACTTTGTGAACTTGTCGATTGCAACATACAAGTACTCAAAGCCCCCGACAGCACAGGGAAAGGGGCCCAGTATGTCCAGCCCCCAGACCGAGAATGGCCAGGAAAGAGGGATTGTTTGGAGAGCTTGAGCTGGTTGATGAAGCTTCTTTGAATGGAACTGGCACGCTTCACACTTGGTTACTAGTGCCGTTGCATCCTGGAAGGTTGTGGGCCAGAAGAAACCTTGTTGGAATGCCTTGACGGCAAGGGCCCTCGACCCTATGTGGGAGCCACATATGCCTTCGTGTATCTCTGCCAACAGCTCCAGTCCTTCCTCCCGGGGAGTGCACTTCAATTTCACACTGTTTGGTCTTTCTCTGTACAGAACGTCATCGACGAAATGATACATGGCAGACTGACGGGCTACTTTCTCCGCTTCTTCCTGCTCCTCAGGGAGTTCCCCTGTTCAGAGGAATCGGACGGTATGTTGTGCCTAGGCCGGAGCCTGGGGCTCGACGGCAAGGACCAAAGGCATTTCCTCTGCCATGAGAGCGGTTGTCTCTATGGCCCGGGCTTGACGCCCTGCCGGAGTCTGTTGCCCCATGGCAGGCTCAGCGTCCAAGGCAACATCTTTGCCGGCGGCTCTTGGGAGCTCGGCGGGAAAATACTTGCCGGGGCCTGATTTCCTTCGCTTGTTCTGCCCTGTCGATGGTTCAACGGATGGTTGAGTTAATCGAAGCACAAAAGTACCTGGTTCCACAGGTAATTTGAAGGTAGCGCATTTCGACAAGTAGTCGGCGATGCCGTTCTCCACTCGGGGAACATGCTCCGCTTGTATACCATCAAAACGCTCTTCCAGCTTCCTCACTTCATCTACGTAGGCCTCCATCAATGGGCTTTGATAATCTTTGTTAACTTGCTTGGCGACAAGCTGTGAATTACCCCTGACGATGATCTTCTTGAATCCGAGGTCAGCCGCGATCCTAAGACCGGCAAGCAACCCCTCATATTCAGCAGTGTTGTTTGTCGACATTCGCCCGCAGGAAAGTGACGAGCACGCCTTCCTATTTGCTGTCGAGGGTGGAGCTTATGGTAAAAAAGCCTCCCCTACTTGGCGCGAAAAAGATGTCGGTGGAAAACGACACCTGTGGAATCACTGGGATCATTTCTACGGTTGGCGGGTGCGGGGTTGTGCAAAGAGCGGGTCTGGTAGCCAGCACAAAGATCGTTTACCCAGGTTCGGGCCGCAAGGATGCGTAATACCCTAGTCCTTCTTTGGTGTATATTTGAGTGTTCTTGAGCTCTCGAACTAGCTGTGGTGCGTGCGTAGTCCAAAAGATCCGAATCCTTCTCTAGTACGCCTCGGGCCTCCTTCTATAGTCAAAAGGGGTTGCCACAGTGGCACACAAGAGGTGGAAAGGTATACAGTGGTTAAGTCTATCCACTAGCACCGTCGGACAAACGCATTTAATGCGCTGCCAACGTGCCCTTCTTGCTTTATCGGGGACGGCAATGAAGCTCGTCCCAGCTGTGGCCGCCTCGCCTGGCTCCGACGCGCGTCCAAGCTGATGAGGCGTTGTAGTGCCACGTTGGCTGGCTACGGGGCTGGTGCGGTGGCAGAGTCTTCATGAAGATCTGCATGCCACCACGTAGGTGCTTGCTGAGTTGGTCTGGAGGCCGCACGTTGCCACGCAGGTGCCTGCCCAGCTGGTTGGGCTGGCAGCTGTATGGGAACGGCGGTGGAGTCTTGGCAGACATGGGCCTGGCTGTGGCCCCGCAGGTGTCCTCGGCAAGGGTCTTGCTGGGGCCCCGCGGTCGTCCCCAGCAAGGATCTTGCCGGGGGTCTCGTGGATTTCCTTGGCAAGGATCTTGCCGAGGATCGTCGTCTTCTGGTCCTCATCTGATCTTGTGTGTTTATGATCTTCACAAAGATCTGCATGCCACCATGGAGGTGCCTCCCGAGCCTTGGGTCCAATGTGGTTGATGGTGTTCGAAACCTTGGGCTCAAGGCTGGCGTGCTCCGCTGGCATTGGGCAAGTTGCCCCGGCAAGGCTCTTGCCGGGGCTGCGGAGGCCGGCCCGGCAAGGGTCTTGCTGGGGCAGTCCACCTCGCCCTCTTGCTCTTTGTGTCTCTGGTCTTGGCGTTGCTTTGCCCGTCCTCCGCGCCCCTGGCTGGAGCGCTGCTCTGGTATTCTTGTGCTTCTGCTTCCTCCCTTTGCCCTGCTAAGTGTGGCCGCAAGTGCGGCTCTGACTGCCCGTGCACAAGTAGAGGGGTAAAAAGGAGAGCCCCTACTTTTGTACACCGACAACAAGTGGATATTAAAATTCCTACGGCTTTTCTTTCAAGGAGACACTAAAGGAACAAATCCTACAGTTATCCTTTGCTCCATTCCTTTGAACCAAATGCATGAATAGTAGTACCATAGGAAACTTTTCAATTCCTATGTTTTTCCTTCACTTTTCCTTTCAAGCACTGGTGATTCTAGCAGGCAGGCTTGAGCAAGGAAAAGTCTACGCTCAAAAAAAAATTATTGCTACTTCTACTACTTTGGACCTAGGCCAGTGCCCTACTAGCTGAACTCCGAGGCCCATCGACAAATGCACAGCTCAAACGCGCAGAGATAAATAATGATGGCGTTCAAGAGAGTCCATCACGGATGGCTAAGTTGCCTGGTACCTCACTGCTTGTCATATAGTAGGAGAAACTAATCGTATTTCACGTTACTGTGTGTGCTCAGTGGACAATATATGTAACATATAGAGTAAAAAAGAGATGCAACAAGTGCACAACCTCTTTGGCGAAGCCATGTCGATCTCAGCGTGATTGGGTTGGTCGGTGAGGATGATCTGGCTGACTTGGCTGTCGGTGGAGGGGAAGAAGATCTCAGGCATCTTGAGATGGAGCCCTGGTTACTGCTCCGCTGTGATGGAGGGTTTCATCGTTGGAGCAGCTCCGGTGAGTATTACGATGCCGAGGCTGAAGCAGGACAGGAGAGACAACATTAACCTGAGTGGAATTCTAATAGCATCTCCAATAGATGACGTAAAATACATAACCACAAAGTGCTAGATGCAAAATACATCAGCCGGTCATCTCCGAACTTAACTGTCGAAACTGAATTTAACTGTCGAAACTGAACTTAACTGTCAAAACTAAACTTTGCTGTTGAAACTGAATTGTACTGTCGAAACTGAACGCACTAGTAGCAGAAAAGCAGTAGCAGCAGCAGCAGCGCGTGTGATAGCCAGGGCAGCTATTCTTGTAGCAGCATCAGGTGAGGCTACATGTCAGTCGACTGACTTTTTCATCTCTGGTCAGTCGATTTTCCAGCCGTTGGATACGAAATCAAGGGTCTGCAGTTCATCTTCAACCTCCACCCTCCTGAGCTGCCAGCCACCACCGCCAAAATAGCCCCCCCCCCCCCGCCGCCCGCGGCCGGCGGTGCGCCGCCCTGAAACCACTCCCCACCACCGGTCCGCCGCCGCCCCGTCCATCCCTCTAGCCCCCCATGTCGAGCTTTCTCTCCGGCGATCCCCACGCCATTGCCCCAGCACCGCCGGCGACCACCGCCCCCACCCTAAACCCTAAGATAGACAGTGGGGTACCTATCCTGCGAGCCCCCCTTCCTGCTGCAGCTGGTTCTTCCTTAACTCCGGCGGGCCCCACCCCCTGAAAATCGACTGACCCAAAAGTTGATTCAGTCGACTGAAGTGTAGCTAAATCGGAGCAGCATGGCAAGCAAGAGCAAGAGCGAGAGCAGCAGCGCGAGCAAGAGCAAGAGAAGTAGCAAGAGTAGACCAAGCAGGGGACCGAGAGCAATAGCAGAGCAGCAGCGCGAGCGACATCTAAAGCAGCAGCAGCTCCTACTGATGTGGACGTCGCCACCGAGGGAGCGACGCCGTGGAGGAAGTGGTCGGCGACGCTACCGTGGATGGAGTCGCGCCGTGTCGGCTCGGGACCGAGCGCCGGCAGCACCGTGGGATTGAATCAAGAAGAAAATGCGGCGATTAGTGTACAAACTCTTTGGTGGCACCGATTAGGCCTCAGCTTCATCCGAGGAAACGGTGATGATGATGCTCTTCCGGTGATGCAGGTGAAGATGACGGTGTGGGAATGGAGGTGGCGCGAAAGACGAGGGAAACGTCGGGGCAACTCATTGGAGGTGGAGGACGGGGTGGGTGAATCGGCGGGACGACGAGATCGACGACGGATCCTCATCCGGTACAATGGATGAGGGACATCGAGGTGTTGCTGTGGACGACGTCGTCGGGGAAGAGGCTCCGGCTGGGTGGCGGATGGAGGAGGGTGTGGGGCTTCGCTGGTTTTCGCGGCCTCGGTGTACGAATGGGTGGGAGGATGGGATGGGAGTGGGGAACCATGGCTTAGGGACGTGCTTGTCCGAAATGTGGGGTAAGTTACGAAAGTACCCCCACCAATTTGACCTAGGCGGTTCTTTCGGTTCAGGGGTATCACGGGCATTTCGCGTGTCGGGATTTCACAGGAGGTGGGAGTTTTCGCGCGCGTTGTAATTTTGGAATAGCAAGGCGCGGGTTGAGATGGAGGGAGTTGTCG
Organism: Aegilops tauschii subsp. strangulata; assembly: GCF_002575655.3. NCBI lineage: Eukaryota > Viridiplantae > Streptophyta > Magnoliopsida > Poales > Poaceae > Aegilops > Aegilops tauschii. The sequence goes on from NC_053036.3 coordinate 190,708,047, forward strand.
GAGCACAACAAGACAAAGATATATCTTAAATATTTCGGGGTAACAAGGTGCGGGTTGAAATTTCCGGACAAGCCTAACATGTACTGTACCAAATCAATTCGCACTTCCGTCGACGAAAAAACAAAAAGAAATCAATTCGCAGCACACAAGAGAGTCTAGCCCCGTGTAATGTACCAAATCAATTTGCACTACAAATGTCATTCAAAACTTTGAATTCATGTTATGTTCAATTAAAATATTTCGCTACGTGTATAATGCATTCAACTTGCTACTCAAATGAATGTTTTAGTGCATTCCAAACGTATATACTACCGCTTCAATATGAACTAAATTTGAATTCGTTTATCTATTTGAATAAGATCTACAATAATGATTGTTGTGAATTCAAACCATTTGAATCCGTTTCCCTATTTTACTAAGATCTACAATCATCATTATTGTCAAGTTAAACCATCGTTTGTGTATTATCTTCACAACACACCACATGATTACTCTCGAGTTAGATATGAACTATGTGTACTATATGAACTCGAACTCGATTTTTTGAATTCACTTTATGTTGTTTTCAAATCACAGTACATTTCAAGCTCTAGCTAGATCTTCATAATCTAAACCATGTCTCATATGTATAATGTGTTTATCACATAATGTATGGTGCCCCGCCCCCTACGCCTACAAGTATTTAGATGTGAGTTGCAAACACCACACATTACCACAAATTCAAATAAAATGTGAGATTGTTCGATATATAATATTGTTTTAGATTGTTCGATATTTAGTTGTACGCTGCAAACACCACACATTATCACAAATTCAAATAAAATGTGAGATTGTTTGATGTATAGTATGGTTTAGATTGTTCGACATTTAGCTGTGAGTTGCAAACGCCATGCATTATCACATTATGATATAACATGTGCAAAACCACAACACGCGTATCACCACTATATTCATGCATGCATATGTTTATAACACTATGATATCCTATACAAACATATGAATCCACTTTCATATCAAATTATGATCTTTGTTAGTCTCTTACACCCACACAATCCTCCAACCTTTGTAGCTAGCACTAACTTTCTCTCATGCACGCACACGCCCTCCTCGCCCTCCCCCTCCCTCACCATTCTATCCATCGTGCACATTCATTTTTTTTCTTTAGGTCATTCTCCCACAGTCTCCACAACTCCTTTCCGACACACACTGATCGATAAACCTCTCCAGCGATGTCTGCCTACAACATACACACGCACCTTCCATCTCCTCCTTTCTGTGTCCATGCCTCGTGTCTCTCATACGGTCCCACACAAGTGTAAACTCTCGCCCCTCTTTTCATCGATCTCACAACAGCACACTCCTGCCCCTATCTAGCTAGTAGCTCGGCCTCTCGCACCACCTCCTAGCTCCATTCTATCTGTCTATCCGTCTCACTCGGCCTTATTTGCCTCTAACAAATGGATGTACACCGACCGATCTCCCGCTATACATATAGCTAGCTAGGTCCTTATAACTCGTTTTTCCCCACGCGTCGATCGATCTACCTCATTAGTTATGTCTCTCCCTTCCTCCGACAAACAAAAATTGATCTACCGATCTAGTTAGGTTTTCTTACCAAACACATGGTCCCCCTTCATCATCCATACATGCGTCCCGACAGATCTATCACGCACAGGCACACACAGAAACACATCGCCACTCTTATTGATAATATTGCAGTTCTACCCTCAGTTTGTCTAGTAGGCCTCTCCTACCATCTTTGAGAAGCAACTCCATCACCCATCCAGCACTCTACCCCTCTCCCTCTCCCTCTCTCTCTCTTCTCTCTCTCTCTCTCTCTCTCTCTATCCCAACCTATTTCCCGTCCTTCAGTTATGTATGGATGTCGACCGCTCTCCCTCAAGACACAGCAGGGTCTCTCCTTCTCAACACATCTACGAGTTGTTCTACCTCTCTAGTTAGGCCTCTGCCTCCCCCCTCCCCCCACTCCCCCCACACACACCGATACATCAAGTGCTCTAGTCATGTCTCCCTGCCACACACAAACTTGCCATGTGCCCTCTGACGTTCCGGTAGGTTAGTCGCCCTGTATCTTTGACTTGCACACACACAATTTCGATGGCTCTCACCCACCCACTTGATCGTCTCTTCGACTCTATCGATATCTATGACCCCTCCCTCTCTTCTTGTGGATCGCCCCCTCTCTATATATGATATGGATAGGATTTCACACACATTGCATGCAAAATTTTGTATGCACACGCCATCTGTCTAGGTTTGTATCTCTCTCACACACACCCACGTAGGTGTTGGACGTGCATGAAGAGAAGAGGTGCACGCATGGCGCACGTACCCCCATCTCTTTCCCAACCACACCCGCGCAGGTACACGGTGGAGCTCATTTCTGTATGAAAAGGCAGCCCACGTGGTAATTTGATATGTGTACTAGTTGTCCACTTGATGGAGGATCGTATACCATGGGTGGACAAACAAATTGCGACTTGATGCGTTATGTTAAAAAAGAGGCAAACCATGTGGGGCCTACCTTAGAGGCAAGGTTCTATACACTCGAGATGCTCTGTACGTATTACTTTTGGTCTGTCCCGTCAACTCCCAGAACAAGGAGAATCTTGCTTACTACGCTGTCTCCCTCGCCCACGGGCGCGGTGGCTCACAGGACAAGGTGAAGCTTGCTTACTACTACTCATTGTATATTGGTTTATTGGTCCCCATAGTATATTGTGTCAAATTTTGACTATAGATTGAACTAACAAAACGTTCGTGCATGTTACCAAAAATAATATCATTGAAAACTATGTTGAAATACGAATCCAACGATATAATTTTTGTTGACATGCATTAACATTTTGTTAGCTAAATATTTGGTAAAATTTTGGCACGAACTACAAAGGTAACCTATAAACCAGGATGGAGGTAGTAGTACTACGCCTTACGCCCGCTCCCTCGCCCACGCGCGCGGTGGCTCGCAGGACGAGGAGGATATTTTACTACTCCCTCCGTTTACTCCTCGTCCCTACGTTGGTTAGAGAGATTATCATATTGTTTGGAACAGATGTCCTTTAGTAGATTCCAATATGAACTACTAGTACATACTCCAAACACTTATGTATATAGACGTATTTAGAGTGTAGATTCACTCATTTTGCTCTGTATGTAGTCCATATTGAAACGGATGTAATAGTACGCACTCTCCCTCACCCCTCGACCCTCGCCCACGTGGTGGACGTGCAGCAATTCATTCGGTCTCATATAGCCAGAACGATATATACTACAGTGCTATTATTTCTCGACTTCCCGAAGAGGCGAAGATCCAATCGCAAGGTTAATATTTTGGAGATGCCAAGCGCAAGGTTTATAGGAGAACGAGTAGTAGGTGCCGCATCATTTATAAATAAAGTTTTTTTCTTTAGTGGCACGTACGCAATATAAATAGGTTCATATGGAGAGAAAAGGAAACCGCTCCACTATATACATAGGCAGGACAACCCTACAGGGTTGCTTGGTGGGGTTGCTCTCCTCACACTCTCTCACACAAAATGACTGTGGCCACATCTCTAACATCCCGGTGGATCACGTCCGCCGGGGGAAGGGGTGGATGCTTAGTGTAGATGCGGTCACCGTCGCCGACGGTGAAAACCCACTATCAGCACATCCAGATTAGGCGTCCCCGCCGTTCTCTCTGACAAAGACGGTGAGGTTGCCTTCGTCCCTTGCTCACTGTCATGACGTGGGCAGTTTCCGCCTCCCGCCGCCCTCCTCTAGGTTGAGCTACGTCCCGGCATCCCTCAGGTACAACTCCCTTTACAGTCGGCTTGCACCACTGCTCCAGTTGCCCACATCACTCCATGTGGATATTTCTCTACTTCTTTGCCCCGCACATACCTCTACTGGCTTCTACTTTCTGTATTTGTGATGAGTTTATGTCTCAGCAACTAGTCCCAGTAATCTTATTCTAATCATGCTTCTTCAATTTCTTTGCCACAGCGATGCTCATCTCGATTTTGGTGAAACTGCACAAAATGATCCGATGGTCAAAGGGTTGCAAACTTCATTTCTTCGGAAGCTCCAACGTTGCCAGCAAATTAAAGCCTGGTTAGGGTTTATGGTTCAAGGGCTAGGGACTGCATGAATCATTTTTTTCTTTAGCTGTCTCTGTTCCAAAATAAGTGTCAACTTTAGTAGTAGTACAACTTTGTACTAAAGTTTGCATAAAGTTGAGACACTTATTTTGGAACAGAGGGAGTACATATTGGCTATGATCTGTCAATCATTGAGATGCAATAGCATGCATGTTAGTCTCCTTTGTATTTGATGAAATGTTGCAACGGGCAACCTTGGACACAAGATACATGAAACAGAAGCTGGAAGCTTCATAGCATTGTACAAATTTAACTCACTGATAAATTACAGTACGTACTATACTAGTAGTACTATGTAAAGAGTTAGGTGTCGCACGGTGTCCAGAAAATATGGTTATAATGTGAGGTGGGCCATGTAATCACTGAGCCTGCGTGTTTTCACTGCTCTCGCACTCCTCCGTTGTAAGAATGGAGAAAATTGTAATCTAGTAGTACCTCCTTTCGCTGAAAGCGTGGGACATCCAGCAGTCCAGCACCTCAGTAATAATGACCAATGAGCCGTCAAATCACATAGACCCTGCAGTAAGTTGGATGGACGAAGCAACCATCACTCTTGAATCTGCTTCTCTCTTCAACGCGGGCGCCAGTGAGAGGTCACGTCCGCTCTGCCCGAGCATGAATGCGGCACAGATTCTTTGGAGCGGCGCTGACCGTTTCGGGCGGGAAGCGCGCGCGGGCGATGGAGGGGCTTTGGGTGGGCCAAGCTGGTCAGGAGCGGGCGTGGCAGCGGTCCGCCTGTCCCGATCGGATGCCCGGAAGAGGATGCACCGACTCTCGCGGCAAAATCATACACTACACACCATCTCTCTGTAGGAGTAGGTCGATGTGTCGCTCTCTCTAACACACACATACTGTTAAACACACACGCACACGCACACACAGGTTCATAGAATAGGAATATCGTGCGAGTTACTTAGGGAGCATTTGGATCCTTAGCAAGAACAGTTTATAGCCTAGCTGGGCAAGGTTAGGCATTTGGAACTGTTAAAATACGTTAGCTTTTGTGGGCCAGCTAGCTTGGGTGGGCTAGAAAAACCTTTCTAGCTCAGGAGAGCCAGATCGGCTCGCTTCCCACGGCAAACTTCGCGTACTACCTCTGTCCTGGTTTATTGGTCCCCATTGTATTTCGTGTCAAATTTTGACCATAGACTGAACTAACAAAATTTTCATGCATGTCACAAAAAATTATATCATTGAAAGCTATGTTCAAATATGAATCCAACAATATAATTTTTGTTGACATGCATTAACATTTTGTTAGTTAAATCTTTGGTCAAAATTTGCCACAAAATACAAAGGGGACCTATAAATCAGAACGAATGTACTAGTAGTAACATAGACTAGTAACATATGCATGTTACTAGTCCAAGTTACTCACCACTATGACCAGCCTAAGCAATGTAACCAAACACTCCTTACTCTGCCTTGTTATCTCCCCCAGAAACCCAATGCACGGAGCGCAACTACGCGTTGATCAGTCAAGAAATCGAAGTCGGCTTGCATGCGAGTTAATACATGGCCCTACATGGTAGCTAAAATGGCATCTCTTAGTTGTTGGGATTAATTATTGTGTTTGGAGACAGAAATCAGGGCTTTGATTGGAGGAAGGACCGGTCAAGTTTCTCCTTCTCCTCCAATCTGCTTGCACCTTGGTCCCGCTGCACCTTCTAACGTGACTTATTACACCTAGACGGAGGGAGTAGTACGAGATACGGTGGCACACTGACTTAGGTCGAATACAAGTGCCCAAAATTGTGTGCATGTTATAATAAGGATTCACTTAAAATAGTACGTGAGCGAACAGAGGGATCGATTGGACAGTGTTCACGAGTAGTAGCGAGATGTGTGAGGTAAGATACACCGCTGGCGCTTTTAATTTTTCTTATTAATTTGTTTGTTTCACCCTCTGGCTGGTGGGACCCACCGTACTACGTGGAGAGAGGTAAGGTGACTAAGGCTGCATTATTTCTGTACTACCAACACTGCTTTAAATCCCAAAAGACCTTACCACCAAAGCCACATGAAATGATTATGATTTAAATCCCAATGACTCGCACGCAAAAAAACACGGCATGCTTGTCACACGGATGCAGGAATGTATAAAAGTTTATTTTCCGCTCGTTGAACATAACGGGAGGGTGGTGTAGCTCGTTAGCCTGTTCGCTCATCAAACTTGAGGTCTCGGGTTGGATAACTACACTTGAGCATAATTTTGTTTTTGTTCGACTTCTTTCTTCCACCCAATGACAGGTAGGCCCTGCATGACAGGGAGAGAAAGTGATCTGGGGCGGTGCCAGGAGGATTCTTTGACTGGTCAAAATGGATGGATACGGAGCTATACGATCTCATAGTGACCGTATAATCACCTCATCACGTATACGCTGCAGCCTCAGCGCTTGTTTTCTAGGGTTTGCACTATTCATACTCTCTCTCTAGTATATATATACACGCTGGAGCCTCAGCGCTTGTAGTTGCTCTCTTCACACTCTCTCACCCTCTCCAGATCTAAACAAGACTTCGTTGGCCTCTCTCTCTCCCCTCACTGCTGTTCAAAGAGCCAGCAGGATCCGTCTGCCGGGAAGGGAAGGAGGCTTAACGCTGTCGCCATCGGCGAGGGAGGGAATCCACCACCTGTGCAGCTGTTCTCTTTCACCCAGCAGCGGCACGGGAGAGCCTCCGACCCCTTCTTCCTCGCCGCCGTACATAGTGTGGGCCGAACGGCCTCCGGGAGCCCACTGAACCACACCCCAAGAACCTTAAGGTATAATTTACTTATTCCACATGCATTGCTCTCGCTGCATGTGGGCTTTTTCCGCTTCTACACTCGAATCTAGGTGTTGGATCAAATAGGAAATTAGTAGGGAAAGTTGTATAGCATGAATCCAGGACGTGGTTCAAAGAGGAAAGGAATGGGAGAAAGTAGTGGGGAAAGTTGTATAGCATGAATGTAGGACATGGTTCAAAAAGGAAAGGAAGGGGGAAAGTAGTCGGGAAAGTTGTATAGCATGAATCTAAGACGTGATTCAAAGAGGAAAGGAATGGGGGAACATAGTGGGGAAAGTTGTATAGCATGAATCTAGGACGTGGTTCAAAGAGGAAAGGAAGGGGGGAAAGTACTAGTACAGACTGGCTATCCAGCACCTATGTTGGTCGAAAAGGGAAAACAATGACAAACGCAGTACGCACATCTATGACGAACTGATCTTTTTGTTTTGGGGGACAAGGCTATAGAGTTTGAGCATGACTAGATTTGCTGCGCTCACATAGGGAAAGGTGTCTAAAGATAACAAAACTGGGACCAACGCAAATATGCTCCTTGGCTGTTTGTTCTTTGTTGCAACAGACTATGCATCACCCCTTCATACATTGGTAGATGCACATGGTGCTGGTGCGTCCACTGTCCCGTGCAACTCTTTAGCTGTTGTTAATCTAAGGCCTTGTTTGGTTAAAAAGTCCCTAGTCCCTACCTGCTTGGTTCCAGGGACTAAACATCGACTAGAGGTTATTAAATAACATGCTAAAAGACCATGTTACCCCTAGTAATGAACTAATAGAGACAAGGTGCGATGCGGGGCAGGGGCAACTGTTGGAAAAGTCCCAAAAAGACTCCCTCGGGGTCTTCTTTCTTTAGTCCCAAATGCCCACTTTTAGTCCCTAAAAGTCCCTCCTGTTTGGTTTAGATGGGACTGACACGGACTTTTTTTAGTCCCTACACCAAAAAGTCCCGGTAAACAAACACCCTCTAATAATGCCGCTGGAAAATTGATGCAATGCCACCGTTAAAAGCAAATTACATGTTTAACAAATTTTATTGATAATATATTCCCTCTATTAATATTAATAATTGCCACCATTTGAGAAATGCTACTGTCTTGCTTTATTTCCCATTTAGATAAGTTAGATGCTTCTTTTTGTTGGCTTCTGTGTCATCCACCGTTATTGACCACTAGTTGTTTCCTTTGCACCTCTGTGTAAACAGGGTTATTTACTTCACCTCATTGCTATTGTGACCTTTTGTTGCACTACACAAAACACTTCTGTTTTAAGAGTGTTTTGTGCAGTTCAACCAAAATGTCACACCGACAATGTTGCTTGATTGCTTGATCTTAGTGGAACTGCACAAGAGGAGATCTTACTTCCTATCCGTGTTGGCAAATTTGGTTCAGATCTTCTTCTTGTGAGTTTTCTGAATTCCGCGTCATGAGAGGTCAGTACTAGCTTTCTTTCACATGATTATGCAGTGTGCTTTCATATGTTGTGCTACTTGTACGGTAATGTTGCTTGATTATAGTGAACTGCACAAATGGAGACAAGACTTCCAATCTGTATCTGCACCGTAATATCCCATTGAGGTAAGATAAGGATATTTCACAACTGTTGGCCTGTATTTTGCCACTTTCATCAGAAAATTAATGTTGTTATTTAGTGCTATACTTGTGCTCCCTAATTGACATGCCAAATCTTACATTGAAGGCGAAGCTTGTCTGTTATTGAACCAAGTGATGAAGGGGAAGAACAAGCGGAAGAAAAACAAAAATCAACTCCTGTTGATGTAATGAAGCACTGGAACTGTGATGACACAAGCAATGATATAGTTTTGCATCTTAATTTATTGCTATGACTGGAACGAGCAATTGTTTTGCCACTGATTTGATGCCACTCTTAATGTAATATGTAATTATCTCTACTTGTGCAAACAGGGATCTTCTTTGAAGATACCATATATTTAGTGGAACTACACAAGAAGATGTTGGAAACATTAAACTAATCAAGGAGTATATAGTAAGCATGGCAACCACAGTAGATAACAACAGATGGTTCCGGAGAAGTGCTTGATATGTATGCTCTACACAATAAGCCTCCTGACAAAGGTTGGTACTCGCCCACGGATTTCATCCATATGATTGAGCTTTGTCATCTCTATTGGTGTTGTGCTACTGTTTAGATACTGTCATGAGAAAGTGGTATTGTCCTTGAGAAGTGCTTCATCTATGCTGTTTTAAATATTTCCTTTCCTTTTTTCCGAGCGAACAGAGATGCTAGCATTTAGTTGTCCTCTTGTCTTTGCACAACAGGATCATCCTCCTCTGAAGAAGAATATGGATTACGTGAAGTGACTAGTTCCGATTATGCCAGGATGAAGAAGCCATGTCTATCTTCTCATCAGAAGGAGCAGTTGAAGGATGGTTACATTGCTCCCCACAAGACCAAACTAACTTCAGCTCAGAAGACTGACATATCTCCATCTTTTTGCTGTGATGTGTAACTACAATGTTGTTCTAGGTTTATTTCCGGTGAGTTCCATTTTTTTAAAGTGTGCTCTACATCGACCATGTAGGTGCCTATTTAAACTGTCAATTCATAGTACAGTTTGCTTTATACTAATCACTTTTTTTGTATTTGTGCAAACAGGGGTGCTCAGCTTGATTTCAATGGGAACTGCACAAAATGTTTATGAATACATTGAATCATTCATTTCCACCACAAGAAAGGAGGTGCCGATATGTTCAACGCGTTGCAAAATATAAGGGCAAAATCATACAAGCTACACGCGAATTTGGTTGATTTTGGTGGAACTGCACAAAAAGAACAGCTGGTTTATTTAGCATGAGGTGCCATGTCAATGTCTGAACTGATGGCCAACCCTGCCCGTTCCACAATCGTAGGCATTTGATATTTTGGAATGGGAAAACCTTGTCAAAGTTTGCTCATTGATGTACGCAAAACAACAAGCATTTGACATTTTGGAATGGGACAACCTTGTCAAATTTTGCTCATTGATGTTAGCAAGAAAACATGCGTTTGATATTTTCGAATGGGACGCCCTTTGCTGTCAGTAGCGTCGATCTATTTTTCTTTATTCTTTAGTTGTGAAGTAAATATTGGCTCTGACATGTGAATCGCTGAGATTCATAATCATCGATTGTTTTGAATGTTCTCTATGAATTGCCAGGCCTGTTTGTTTGATTGCAATGTACAGGAATGCTAAAAAGCTGCTCAAACTCTTTGTACTCCGGTCAAAGTAGAGATACTTTGATTGTAGACAAAACTTGTATGCAGACTAAAAAGGACCGGAGGGAGTACATGTGAAGCTGCTGCAAACGAGGTGATCACCCTGGGAATAATTCTAGTATTTTTTGTTTTGCATGTTCATCCAATGCCAGTGATACAAGAATTCGAACTAATCGAACTAAATTCATTCGTGCATGGTCGGATTTCATATAAACATGCCGGATTTCATTACATTTCATACATTCTTCAAGTAAAAAGGGGTGCGCTGGAGCTATAATTAATTAACTGAAGCTACCCACCTATGTCCGGCTGAGCCGAACAGAAGCTTCTTCTCCAGCGGACTAAGCTTCAGTGACTTAACTACAGGTGCAGTTGCGTAACTGACATGTGGCCCAGATGCTTGTTGGGCCCACGTGTCAGTGAGCCAACTGCACCAGCAGTTAAGTAGAAGCAGCATCCTTCTCCAACATAGCTCTCCGACACCACGTCGCTGCCAAAAAGCTAATCGGTCGTCAATGGTCAACCCGCCTAGCTTGGCTTCAACCGGAGGGTAGCAGCGGTGGCCTTACTTGGACCCGAGCGGCGGCGACCTACCGTGTTCTACTCTTCCTCGTTTTCTGCGTGGCACGGCCTCGTTGGCAGCGGGGCGGGGCCTCAACGGAGCCGGCGATGTCCTCTGTCTCGTTGTCGGTGGGGCGGCGCCTCGGCGGGGGGGGGGGGGAATCCTCCCCCTCGTTGCCGGCAGGGTGGGGCCTCGACTGAGCCGATGATGTCCTCTGCCTCGTTGTTGGCGGGGCGGGGCCTCGGCGGATTAGGCCCTCCGCCTCGGTGGGGGAATCCTCCCCCTCGTTGCCGGCAGGGCGGGGCCTCGGCGGAGCCAGCGGTGTCCTCTGCCTCCCTGTTGGCGTCGCGGGGCCTCGATGGAGTAGGGCCTCCTCGACGCCAGCGGAGCAGGGACTCGTCGGAGCCAGCATTGTCCTCTGCCTCGTCCTCGGTTTCGCCAAACAGCGCCTCGCCTGCTTCATCGCCCTCTTTGTAGGCGGCCACAGCCTCCGCCACCCGCATGCGGTACCGCCAGTGCTTGAGGCGGCCCTCGCGGGCGGAGCGGTACGAGTCGAGCTGCACCTCCTGCTCCGCCCGCTCCTTGGCGATCTGCTCCTCAGCCTGCAGGTGCTCCTGGAGGAGATGGTGGTCGAGGCGGCGTCGGCCTGCGCCTTCCGGAACTGCTCCTCGTGCTTCTGCCTCGCCATGTCCATGTATTGGGCACGGGCCTCGCCGATGGTCATGGTGCAATGCACAGGCGAGGATGGCGCAGAGGATGGGGTTGGCGCCGGATCGTCGACTACCATGTTCTCCATTGGGACGTCGTCGTCCTTCGGCTGCCTGCCGGCCAGGCAATCGACAACAATGGCTGCCATCTCCTTGTGGTCCGTCGGCCGCTCGTCCCGAAGAGCGATGGAGCACGAGGAAGCCATGGTAGGCAGTAGTGGTGTGGACAGGAGAAAGGAAACAGAGGCAGATGATAGTGGCTATGGCCGGCGCAGCAGTTTATACTGCAATGGGGGGCGGCGGAGGGACGGACGTGTGGTGTCGGAGTAGCCGCCTTGGCAACCGCGTATCATTAATGTGGGCGACAGACGGACGGACGGGCGGCACTTGTGTCGTTTGAAGGCGGAGCAATCGCTTGCACCGGGAAGCGGGGCGGGCGGCGCTGACCATTTCAGGCAGAAAGCGCGCGCGGGCGAGGGAGGCGGCCTGGGTGGGCCAGGGCAGTCAGACTAATGCTTGGCAGCGGGTCGGTCCAGCAGCCGGACATGCTGGCTCACCAGCGAGCTCGCAGAGCTGAGCGACGACAATCAGACGATGGACGTAGCTTCCAACCAGGAGTCGGCGCCACTGTCCAAGCCGGTTCATGTCGTGTTCACCATAGAGCGGGTGCGGCCGCACTTCGATGACCTAATGGCGGAAGACCTACCAGTGCAGGAGGACCTGTGCTGCAACCTTCGTCTCGTCAACGAGCACCGGTCAACAAGCGAACGACAATGCCGTCGCGGACATGTGGCCTTATGATCCTGGCTTCCCGAATGAGCAGCGGGCGCTCTATCACACCATCCATAGGGCCCACGAGGCCCTCTCCGTCGTCCTTCGAGTTGTTGCGCTCGTCGTGGCGCCGCCGTCTCGCGTTGTCAACATGGTCAACAGACATGAGGAATGAGGAGATGACTTTCGTGGGAGAGGATAACAGTGGGGACCCACCAGGGTCATAGCCACACGTACGCAAGTGCCTCCTTATTATATACTACAACTGTATTTTTTTTCTTCCTCCTGGTTTCCTAACATCACGGTTCCACACCATTGTCAACCTATGTAGTCAATAAACGAGAGAATTGCGCAAGGAGCGGCCGACAGCTGGGACCAAGCAGCTCGAGCAGTATTTGTGTTTTTGAGGTGTGAGCACTGCCGAGTTTTTCTTGAGCGATGTTTTCATTTTTTTAGACAAGAGTGATGTTTTCAATGTTGTTTAGAGGAGAGCAGGGTATTAACTGGGCGGGCTGTGGCCCGTCTAGCCCAGGCCAGATATCCAGCCCTGGTATTAATTTTTTTCAAGCTGAAAATGGCTAGCCCAGCTATACTTTTTTTGAGGAATACCCAAGCAAGGTCAACTTGTTATTCTCCGCCCCGCTGGGCTGCAAATCTTTCCTAGGAGGGATGCATTAGGCTTAACAAGAAAATGGGCTTTAAGAAATAATAAATGGGATGTAATTATAAAAACTGGGCTGTAACTATAAAAAATGCACCAAACACGTAATTAGTTTATAAAATATTATTTTTGGATTTTGAAATTTTAATTTCATTAATTGTTGCACGCGCAATGTTTCGTTGGATTTTTACGTAAGACAAATTTATATTAAAAGTGTATTTAATCTGACTAGAAAATAAGGGATAAAAATATTTCGGATCCCATCAAAATATGGGAAATTTTATTGAATTATGTTTTAAACGGTTGGTTGAAATTATTAATCGTTGTCCAAGCTAGAAAAATGGGTTGTACTTTTAACAAACTGTAAATGGGCTGTAGTAAATTCCATTAGAATTCAAAAATGGGCTGTACATTGTTACAAATCTCAAATGGTCTATAAGTTCTCTGCCACACACTTTTGGGCCTACTAAGTCGACACGTCCCCTCAAAAAAAAGTTGACGCGTATGCAAGGCTTTATCAACTTATAGTCAACACACGGTTCTAGCAACAGTGGCCGTTGGATGTCCATCCAACGGATGTCGCGCGTCTTCTTCAACCTCGGATATTCTAGCTTCACCCGCCCAAAAAATGATTCCACCCCCTGACATCTGGGGTGCACCATTTTGGAGGCTGACCTGTGGGCCTACTAAATTGGCGCGTACCAAGGGCTTTGTCAACTTAGTCAATATAAACGATTCTAGCAGCAGTGACTATACGATGTCCATCCAACGGCCGCCGTGCTTCTTCAACGTCTGGTCTTCTTGCTCCAGCCGCCCAAAGCAGCCCCGGCCGTGCCGCCTGCTCCTGCCTCCCATGGCCGGCTGTGCTGCCACGGAGGCCTCACAGCCCCCTACTACTCCCACCGCTGGCCAGGCCCTGCAGTGATGGTAGCCTCACACCGCAGCCGAACCAGTGAACCCTCATACTCCTCTCCGTGTGGGCATCCACTGCCGCGTCTTCCCCGGCTCCGCGTTGTTCCCTTCCTAGGCCTCGCCGTCGTCCACCGCCTTGGTGCTCTCGGCGCGGCGTGGTCAATGTGGTCAACAAAAGACTTCCATCGGAAGAGTACTGTACATTGCATTACAAAAAAAAGACACATCCGTGACATTTTGGGCCGAACGAATTTTTTTTCCTGTCATACTTATGACACTTCTATGACGATAATTGTGACAAAACCCGGTATCATCATAGATGTGGTGGGGTCCTACTTCTATGACAAAAAATCATGACAGAAAATGGGCTTTTCGTCCTGGGCGGGCCGGAGACGCAACTGCATGACTTTCTTTGGGCCATCCATGACGGAAAAAACCGTGGTAGAAGCGAGGGCGAGGAAAATATCGGGGTGTTCCCGGTTACGGTGGGTGGTCGAGGCCGAGCGATGTGCGTTTCTCTCTCATACACGCACGCGCGTGGGTGCGAGGCGTTGTGCTCTAACTGAACCCGAGCGAGGCGTTGGGCTCTAACTGAACCGAGCGATTGCACTGCAGGCTACGCGTTACTGAACCCGAGCGATCGATCGATGGCTGACTGAACCCGATCGAGCGATTCCCTCGCTACTGCTGCTAACTGAAGCCGATCGATGCTGCCTCTGGATGAACAGTGAGCATTGCTGGGGGGGGGGGGTTGGATGAACAGTTCCCGGTGGGGGTGGATGAACAGGACTCCTTGGTGTTGCCTCTGGATGAAGAGGACCCTGATCGATCAAGCCGGTTGGGGCTGGAAGAACAAGACCCCGTGGAGGGCTGGATGAACAGGACCACCCCGTGGAGGGCAGGATGAACAGTAGACGGTGGAGGGCTGGATGAATAGTAGCCCGTGGAGGGGTGGTTGAACAGGAGCCCATGGAGAGGGCTGGTTGAACAGTAGCCGGTGGAGTAGCACGCGGTGGAGGCTGGATGAACAGTCGCAGGTGGAGGCTGGAGGAGGTCGACGGTGGATGAACAGTAGCCCGTGGAGGCTGGAGGGGGTCGACGGTGGAGATGAACAGTATCCCGTGGAGTCCCGTTTTGCGGTACGCCACACCCCTCCCGATGAACATGACCCCCGTTTCGACCGTAGTGCTCTGGTATGTCTCCGTCGTATCTATAATTTTTGATTGTTCCATGCCAATATTCTACAACTTTCATATACTTTTGGCAACTTTTTATATTATTTTTGGGACTAACATATTGATCCAGTGCCCAGTGCCAGTTCCTGTTTGTTGCATGTTTTATATTTCGCAGAAACCCCATATCAAACGGAATCCAAACGGAATAAAAACGGACAGAGAATATTTTTGGAATATTTGGGAAATATGGGAGAAAAAATCAACGCGAGACGGTGCCAAAGGTTGCCACGAGGCAGGGGGCGCACCTGCCCCCCTGGGCGCGCCCCTGACCCTCATGGGCCCTTCGTAAGGCAGTTGCTGCTCATCTTTGGCCGCAAGAAAGCTAATTTTTGGAAAAAATCTTGGCGAAGGTTTCAATCCAATCAGAGTTACGGATCTCCGGATATATAAGAAACGGCGAGAGGGCAGAATACCAGAACGCAGAAATAGAGAAAGACAGAGAGACAAATCCAATCTCGGAGGGGCTCTCGCCCCTCCCATGCCATGGAGGCAAAGGACCAGAGGGGAAACCCTTCTCCCATCTAGGGAGGAGGTCAAGGAAGAAGAAGAAGAAGGGGGGGCCCTCTACCCCTCTCTTTCGGTGGCGCCGGAACGCTGCCGTGGACACCATCATCATCACCGCAATCTACACCAACACCTCCACCATCTTCACCAACATCTCCATCACCTTGCCCCCTCTATCCACAGCGGTCCACTCTCCCGCAACCCGCTGTACCCTCTACTTGAACATGGTGCTTTATGCTTCATATTATTATCCAATGATGTGTTGCCATCCTATGATGTCTGAGTAGATTTTCGTTGTCCTATCGGTGGTTGGTGAATTGCTATGATTGATTTAATTTTCATGTGGTTATGTTGTTGTCCTTTGGTGCCCATCATATGAGCACGCGCGTGGATCACACCATAGGTTTAGTTGTATGTTGATAGGACTATGTATTGGAGGGCAAGAGTGACAGAAGCTTCAACATAGCATAGAAATTGTTGCATACGGGATTGAAGGGGGACCAATATATCTTAATGCTATGGTTGGGTTTTACCTTAATGAACGTTAGTAGTTGCGGACGCTTGCTAATAGTTCCAATCATAAGTGCATAGAATTCCAAGTCAGGGATGACATGCTAGCAGTGGCCTCTCCCACATAAAACTTGCTCTCGGTCTAGTAAACTAGTCAATTGCTTAGGGACGATTTCGCAACTCCTACCACCACTTTTCCACACTCTCTATATTTAATTTATTGTGTTTTTATCTAAATAGACCCTAGCTTTTATTTACGTGCTCTTTACTATCTTGCAAACCTATCCAAAAACAACTACAAAGTACTTCTAGTTTCATACTTGTTTTAGGTAAAGCGAACATTAAGCGTGCGTAGAGTTGTATCGGTGGTCGATAGAACATGAGGGAATATTTGTTCTACCTTTAGCTCCTCGTTGGGTTCGACACTCTTACTTATCGAAAGAGGCTACAATTGATCCCCTATACTTGTGGGCTATCAAGACCTTTTTCTGGCGCCGTTGTCGGGTAACAATAGCGTGGGGTGAATATTCTCGTGTGTACTTGTTTGCTTTATCATTAAGTAATTTTTATTTGCCGTTCTTAGTTGTTTTCTATCTTTAGTTATGGGTAGGAAACACAAAATACCAAAAAAATTAGTTGTACCCACTAAACCAATAGTTGAAGAACCACTCAAAATCTATCACACTCCTGAAGCTTTTTACTTGGATCATCTTCGATCCCTATGTGCTCGTGCTGAAACCCCAACTAGCTTAGTTGAGGGAAAATCTTTAGATGAGCATGCTTGTTATGTGCGACACCGCATATCTCAAAGAGGGAAACTTTCACTAGATCAAATTCATCGTTTGCAATGTTATGCTTGGAATTTATGTGAAATATATGATTTTACTTGTTGTTCTGAAAAGCCTGAGAAACACCTTCCCTACCAATGTAAGTTTAGCGATAATGGAATCGTATCTTCGTATGCTAAGGGTGTTTATATTTACTATGATGTTCAAAAATTGAAGAATTTGTTGCTTTTAAGGGTGCTTATGAAATTGCTTCTTTGATTGAAAAGTATGATGCTAGTCTTTACAAATCTGAAAACTTTGCCATACTTAAATATTGTTATGATAATTATGCTTCTAATGCCTATGTTAAACCATATATTGAGGACTCCTCCGCTGTCCAAGAAGAGACTAATATTTTGCAGGAGTCTATGGAAGAAGAAATTGATGAAATTGTGAGCTCATTGGATGAAAAAGATGATGAGGAGAGCGAAGAACAAAAGGAGGAAGAGCGGATTAGCTACCCGTGCCCACCTTCTAATGAGAGTAACTCTTCAACTCATAAATTGTTTAATTTCCCTTCGTGCTTACCGAAGGATGATTGCTATGATGACTGTTATGATCCCGTTGATTCTCTTGAAATATCCCTTTTTGATGATGCTTGCTATGCTTGTGGCTAAGATGCCAATATGAATTATGCTCATGGAGATGAACTTTCTATAGTTCCTTATGTTAAACATGAAATTGTTGCTATTGCACCCACGCATGATAATCCTATTACCTTTTTGAATTCTCCCGACTACACTATATCGGAGAAGTTTGCCCTTATTAAGGATTATATTGATGGGTTGTGTTTTACTATTACACATGATGATTTTGATGAATATAATATGCATGTGCTTGCTGCTCCTACTTGCAATTATTATAAGAGAGGAACTATATCTCCACCTCTCTATGTTTCCCACACGAAAAAATTGCAAGAAACTGTTTATACAATGCATTGGCCTTTACTATGTGTGCTTGAATTGTTCTTTTATGACATGCCAATGCATAGGAAGAGAGTTAGACTTCGTAATTACATGATATATGTTACTTTGTGCTCATTACTAAATGCCAAATCATTGCTAATTAAAATTGGCATTGATATACCTTGGGATCCGGGTGGATCCATTACTTGAGCACCATATGCCTAGCTTAATGGCTTTAAAGAAAGCGCCGCCAGGGAGACAACCCGGATGTTTTAGAGAGTCATTTATTTCTGTTGAGTGCTTTTATATAGTTTAAAAACAAAAAAGGAGGGGAACCCGAAACTTTTTCAAAAAGGAAAGTGAAAGTGAAAGAGACAAGCATTGTTGAAGTGGGAGCTAGCCTTGAAATTTGTTCATGCTCATGGAAACTTTGTGAATCTTCATTACAGAAACTTTTCAACAAAACTAATTATCCCCTTGTAAAAATTCCATTGTATTATAAAAATAATGTGCCAAGGTTTGCCTTTAGGATGTTTACAATGCTTGTTGGTTTGTGCGGTGCAGGACAGAAACTTTGGCTGTAGTGCGCGATTTTACATTTTTTACTGGAACGTCAAATGGTTCTGATTCTTTTTGCACTGCCTTTATATACAATTTTTTTTCCTAATTTTGGCATAATATTTTAAGTACAGAAGTATGGTGAATGTTCAGATTATTACAGACTGTTCTGTTTTAGACAGATTCTGTTTTTGATGCATAGTTTGTTTTGATGAAACTATCAATTCTATCAGTGGATTAAGCCATGGCAAAGTTATATTACAGTATCTATAATGCAAAAACAAAATATGAATTGGTTTGCAACAGTACTTAGAGTAGTGATTTGCTTTATTATACTAACGGATCTTACTGAGTTTTCTGTTGAAGTTTTGTGTGGATGAAGTGTTCGATGATCGAGAAGGTCGCGATGTGAGGAGAAGAAGGAGAGCCAAGAGCTCAATCTTGGGGATTCCCAAGGCACCCCAAGTAAATATTCAAGTATACTCAAGCGTCAAAGCTTGGGGATGCCCCGGAAGGCATCCCCTCTTTCTTCAACAAGTATCGGTATGTTTTCGGATTCGTTTCGTTCATGCGATATGTGCAAATCTTGGAGCGTCTTTTGCATTTAGTTTTCACTTTTCTTTTATGCACCATGCTGGTATGAGATAGTCCTTGGTTGATTTAGAGAATGCTCATTTCAATTCACTTAAATCTTTTGAGTATGGCTTTATAGAATGCTTCATGTGCTTCACTTATATCATTTGAAGTTTGGATTACCTGTTTCTCTTCACATAGAAAACCGCCATTTGTAGAATGCTCTTTTGCTTCACTTATATTTGTTAGAGCATGGGCATATCTTTTGTAGAAAGAGTTAAAATCTCTTGCTTCACTTATATCTATTTAGAGAGATGACAGGAATTGGTCATTCACATGGTTAGTCATAAAATCCTACATAAAACTTGTAGATCACCGAATATGATATGTTTGATTCCTTGCAATAGTTTTGCGATATAAAGGTGGTGATATTAGAGTCGTGCTAGTTGAGTAATTGTGAAATTGAGAAATACTTGTGTTGAGGTTTGCAAGTCCCGTAGCATGCACGTATGGTGAACCGTTATGTAACGAAGTTGGAGCATGAGGTGTTCTTTGATTGCTTTCCTTACGAGTGGCGGTCGGGGACGAGCGATGGTCTTTTCCTACCA
Organism: Aegilops tauschii subsp. strangulata; assembly: GCF_002575655.3. Lineage (NCBI taxonomy): Eukaryota > Viridiplantae > Streptophyta > Magnoliopsida > Poales > Poaceae > Aegilops > Aegilops tauschii. Next base: position 190,727,552 of record NC_053036.3, read on the forward strand.
ATCTTTTCCCCTAGGGGCATGCATAGTAGTACTTTGCTTTGAGGGCTAATAAACTTTTGCAATAAGTATATGAGTTCTTTATGACTAATGTGAGACCATGGATTATACGCACTCTCACCCTTCCATCATTGCTAGCCTCTTTGGTACCGTGCATTGCCCTTTCTCACCTCGAGAGTTGGTGCAAACTTCGCCGGTGCATCCAAACCCCGTGGTACGATACGCTCTATCACACATAAACCTCCATATATATTCCTCAAAACAGCCACCATACCTACCTATCATGGCATTTCCATACCCATTACGAGATATATTGCCATGCAACTTCCATCATCATCATATACATGACTTGAGCATTCATTGTCATATTGCTTTGCATGATCGTAATATAGCTACCATGATATTTTCATGGCTTGTCCGTTTTTTGATGTCATTGCTACGCTAGATCATTGCACATCCCGGTACACCGCCGGAGGCATTCATATAGAGTCATATCTTTGTTCTAGACATCGAGTTGTAATATTGAGTTGTAAGTAAATAAAAGTGTGATGATCATCATTATTAGAGCATTGCCCCAGTGAGGAAAGGATGATGGAGACTATGATTCCCCCACAAGTGGAGATGAGACTCCGGACTTTAAAAATAAATAAAAGAGGCCAAAGAAGCCCACCAAAAGAGAAATAAAAGAGAAAATAAAAAATGAGAGAAAAAGAGAGAAGGGGCAATGTTACGATCCTTTTACCACACTTGTGCTTCAGAGTAGCACCATGTTCTTCATATAGAGAGTCTCTTGAGTTATCACTTTCATATACTAGTGGGAATTTTCATTATAGAACTTGGCTTGTATATTCCAATGACGGGCTTCCTCAAATGCCCGAGGTCTTCATGAGCAAGCAAGTTGGATGCACACCCACTTAGTTTCCAGTTTGAGCTTTCATACACTTATAGCTCTAGTGCATCCGTTGCATGGCAATCCCTACTCCTCACATTGACATCAACTGATGGGCATCTCCATAGCCCGTTGATTAGCCGCGTTGATGTGAGACTTTCTTCTTTTTGTTTTCTCACACAAATCTCCATCATCATATGCTATTCCACCTATAGTGCTATATCCATGGCTTGCACTCATGTATTGCGTGAGGGTTGAAAAGGCTGAAGCATGTTAAAAAGTATGAACTAATTGCTTGGCTTGTCATCGGGGTTGTGCATGATTTGAATGCTTTGTGTGGTGAAGATGGAGCATAGCCAGACTATATGATTTTGTAGGGATGAGCTTTCTTTGGCTATGTTATTTTGATAAGACATAATTGCTTGGTTAGTATGCTTGAAGTATTATTGTCTTAATGTCAAATGATAGACTTTTGCTTTGAATCACTCGTGTCTTAATATTCATGCCATGATTAGATTATGTGATCAAGATTATGCTAGGTAGCATTCCACATCAAAAATTATCTTTTTTATCATTTACCTACTCGAGGACGAGCGGGAATTAAGCTTGGGGATGTTGATACGTCTCCGTCGTATCTATAATTTTTGATTGTTCCATGCCAATATTCTACAACTTTCATATACTTTTGGAAACTTTTTGTATTATTTTTGGTACTAACATATTGTTCCAGTGCCCAGTGCCAGTTCCTGTTTGTTGCATGTTTTATGTTTCACAGAAACCCCATATCAAACGGAATAAAAACGGATGGAGAATATTTTTGGAATATTTGGGAAATATGGGAGGAAGAATCAACGTGAGACGGTGCCCAAGGTTGCCACGAGGCAGGGGGCGCGCCTGCCCCCCTGGGCACGCCCCTGAACCTCGTGGGCCCCTCGTTAGGCGGTTGCTGCTCTTCTTTGGCTCCAAGAAAGCTAATTTTTGAAAAAAATATCGGCGAAGGTTTCAATCCAATCGGAGTTACGGATCTCCGGATATATAAGAAACGGCGAGAGGGCAGAATACCAGAACGCAGAAACAGAGAAAGACAGAGAGACAGATCCAATCTCGGAGGGGCTCTCACCCCTCCCATGCCATGGAGGCCCAGGACCAAAGGGGAAACCCTTCTCCCATCTCGGGAGGCGGTCAAGGAAGAAGAAGAAGAAGGGGGCCCCTCTCCCCCTCTCTTCCGGTGGCGCCGGAACGCTGCCGTGGCCACCATCATCATCACCGCAATCTACACCAACACCTCCACCATCTTCACCAACATCTCCATCACCTTCCCCCCTCAATCCACAGCGGTCCACTCTCCCGCAACCCGCTGTACCCTCTACTTGAACATGGTGCTTTATGCTTCATATTATTATCCAATGATGTGTTGCCATCCTATGATGTCTGAGTAGATTTTCGTTGTCCTATCGGTGGTTGGTGAATTTCTATGATTGATTTAATTTGCTTGTGGTTATGTTGTTGTCCTTAGGTGCCCATCATATGAGCACGCGCGTGGATCACACCATAGGGTTAGTTGTATGTTGATAGGACTATGTATTGGAGGGCAAGAGTGACAGAAGCTTCAACCTAGCATAGAAATTGTTGCATACGGGATTGGAGGGGGACCAATATATCTTAATGCTATGGTTGGGTTTTACCTTAATGAACGTTAGTAGTTGCGGACACTTGCTAATAGTTCCAATCATAAGTGCATAGAATTCCACGTCAGGGATGACATGCTAGCAGTGGCCTCTCCCACATAAAACTTGCTATCGGTCTAGTAAACTAGTCAATTGCTTAGGGACAATTTCGCAACTCCTACCACCACTTTTCCACACTCACCATATTTACTTTATTGTGTTTTTATCTAAACAGCCCCTAGCTTTTATTTACGTTCTCTTTACTATCTTGCAAACCTATCCAAAAACAACTACAAAGTACTTCCAGTTTCATACTTGTTTTAGGTAAAGCGAACGTTAAGCGTGCGTAGAGTTGTATCGGTGGTCGATAGAACTTGAGGGAATATTTGTTCTACCTTTAGCTCCTCGTTGGGTTCGACACTCTTACTTATCGAAAGAGGCTACAATTGATCCCCTATACTTGTGGGTTATCACGCTCCAACACAAGTCCGGTTCCTCCGTTTTGCGGTACAACACACCCCTCCCGATCAACAGGACCCCCGTTTCGACTGTAGGAGGTCCGTTTCCTCCGTTTTGCGGTACGCCAGACCCCTCCCGATGAACAGGATCCCGTTTTGACCGTGGCCGGTCGAACACAAGGCCGTTTCCTTCGTTCTGCGGTACGCCAGGCCTCGTTTCCATCGGCTATTCCGTCCAAGCCCTCCCGATGAACATGACGACGCATTCTGTTCCGACCCAGCCGGTTGGCTCCCTATGAACACGACGATGACGCAGTTTCTCCATCGCGACCCAGCCATGTACACGAGCCATGGCCGTACGTATGCGTGAGTAGGCGTTCGAGACCCTGCCCGTATGTACGTATGTGGCCGTATTTTCTTTCTTGCACACTTGCCGTTGTACGTACGTTAACATGCTACGTGCGCGCCTCTACTACGACATGTGCGCGCCTCTACATCGACCAGTATGTATGTACACGTTCGCGACCAGAATGACAATGCTACATACGCTTCGACCAGGTGGGTCCCGACTGTCAGGCACTTCCTTGCCTGCGAAGATGTAGCTGGTGGGTCCCAGCTGTCAGGGGGCGAATCATTTTTTTTGCCCGGATGAACTTCCTTGCGTGCGAAGATGTAGCTGGTGGGTCCCAGTAGTCAGGGGAAACATTTTATTCGCGAAATACGGTGGCCTGTCCCGTGGGTCCCCGCTGTCAGGTGGAGGAATAATTATTTTGCGCATAATAAGGTGGCACTTCCTTACTGCGGCCGTGGACCCAGCTGTCAGCCTCTCCACGTACAGTCCACGTCTGATGGAAGCCGTTCCTTGACCACGTTGACCACGCCGTGCCGAGAGCACCAGGGCGGTGGACGACGACGAGGCCTAGGAAGGGGACGACGCGGAGCCGGGGAAGACGCGGCAGTGGATGCCCATGCGTAGAGGAGTATGAGGGTTCACTGGTTCGCTGCGGTGTGAGGCTGCCATCGCCGCAGAATAACATGGCGTGTGGGTGAGTAGAGGGATGGCCTGGCAAGCGGTGGGAGTAGTAGGGGGCGGTGAGGCCTCCGCCGCATCGCAGCCGGCCACGGGAGGCAGGAGCACGAGGCACGACCAGCGCTGGTTTGGGCGGCTGGAGCAAGAAGACCAGCGGTTGAAGAAGCACTACGGCCGTTGGATGGACATCGTACGGTCACTGGATCTAGAATCGTGCATATAAACTAAGTTGACAAAGCCCTCCGTCCCCGTCAACTTAGTAGGCCCACAAGTCAGCCTGCCACTATACTGGGTCCCAGCTAGTAGGGGGTATTCACTTTTTTGTGCGTAATAAAGAGGCACTTCCTTGCATGCGAAGATATAGCTGGTGGGTCCAGGCTGTCAGCGGCGGTAACGTTTTTTTTTAATACAGAGGCCCTTTCGGTGGGTCCCAGATGTCAGGTGGAGGAATCATCGTTTTGCGCATAATAAGGAGGCATTTCCTTGCGTGTGGCTGTGGACCCAGCTGTCAGCCTCTCCACGTACAGTCCACTTTAGATGCATGTCGGTCATTGACCACGTTGACCAGGCCGCACCGAGAGCACCAGGGTGGTGGACGACGGCGAGGCCTAGGAAGGGAACGACATGGAGGCAGGGAAGACTCGGCAGTTGTTTCCCACGCGGAGGGGAGTACGACTGTACGAGGGTTTACTGGTTCGTCTGCCGTCGCCGGAGAATAACAGCAGGTGTGGGTGAGTAGAGGGATGGCTAGGCCAGCGATGGGAGTATGGTGGGGCGGTGAGGCCTGCGCGGCAGCACAGCCAGCCGCGGGGAGGAGGGAGCAGGCAGTCTCGCCGGCGCTGGTTTGAGCGGCTAGAGCAGGAAGAGCAGAGATTGAAGAAGCACGACGGTCGTTGGATGGACATCCAACAATCACTGCTTGTGCGTCAACCTTTTTTTAGGAAAGCCTCAAATTTGTGGAAAAAATCATACAGCCCATCTGCCATTATTTCTAATAATTTACAGCCCATTTGCTAATTCTTAAGGGTTTTTTGGAGCCCATATTCTTTTTGTTAGCATTACAGCCCATATTGTGGCCACGGTTAAAAAATTATACAAAATTTTGCATATTTCGGTGCGGTCCGAACTGTTTTTAATCCTGAAATTTTGAGTCACATTCAAACTGATTTTAAAAATAAATGTATATCAATATAAAATCCAACAAATTGTCCACGCATAAAAATCAATGCAATTTAAAATCTCAAAATGAAAAAAAGAAATTTGTAACTAATTGCCGGTTTGATGTGTTTTAAAAATGTATAGCCCATTTCTCATTACTGATAGGCCATTTTCTCAGCCAGCCGAATGAAGCTCTCCTCGTCTTGAAAGATTTGCAGCCCAACAGGCCTGACAAAGCGACTTACTTGGCAAATCACAAAAAAACTAGGCTGTGGTCGTGGACCCAGCTGTCAGCCTCTCCACGTACAATGCTCTTCTGATGGAAGTCGGTCGTTGACCACATTGACCACGCCGCGCCGAGAGCACCAAGGTGGTGGACGACGGCAAGGCCTAGGAATGGGACGACGCGGAGCCTGGGAAGACGCGGCAGTGGATGCCCATGCGGAGAGGAGTACGAGGGTTCACTGGTTCGGCTGCGGTGTGAGGCTGCCGTCACCGCAGAATAACAGGGGGTGTGGGTGAGTGGAGGATGGCCTGGCCAGCGGTGGGAGTAGTATGGGTGCGGTGAGGCCTCCGCAGCAGAACAGCCGGCCACGGGAGGCAGGAGCAGGCGGCACGACGGGTGCTGCTTTGGGCGGCGGGAGCAAGAAGACCAGAGGTTGAAGAAGCACTAAGGTCGTTGGATGGACATCGTACGGTCACTGGAGCTAGAATTGTTCGTATTGACTAAGTTGACAAAGCCCTCCGTCATCGTCAACTTAGTAGGCCCACAAGTCAGCCTCCCACTATGGCGGGTCCCAGCTGGCAGGGGGTATTCATTTTTTTGTGCGCAATGAGGAGGCACTTCCTTGCGTGCGAAGATATAGTTGGTGGGTCCGACCTATCAGCGGAGGGAACGTTTTTTTCACGAAATACAGAGGCCCTTCCGGTGGGTCCCAGATGTCAGGTGGAGGAATTATTATTTTGCGCATAATAAGGAGGCATTTCCTTGTGTGCGGCCGTGGACCCAGCTGTCAGCCTCTCCACGTATAGTCCACTTCCGATGGATGTCGTTCGTTGACCACGTTGACCATGCCGCGCCGAGAGCACCAGGGCGGTGGACGACGGTGAGGCCTACGAAGGGAACGACACGAAGCCGGGGAAGACACGGCAGTGGCTGCCCACGTGGTGGAGAGTACGAGGGTTGACTGGTTCGGCTGCCGTCGCCGGAAAATAACAGGAGGTGTGGGTGAGTAGAGGGATAGAAAGGCCAGGGATGCGAGTATATGATGGGGCCGTGAGGCCTTCCCGGCAGCACAGCCGGCCACGGGAGGCGGGAGCAGGCGGTTCCGACGGCGCTGGTTTGGGCGGCTGGGGCAGGAAGATCAGAGACTGAAGAAGCACGATTGCCATTAGATTGACATCTAACGGTCTGACGCTTGTAGAGTCGATTGTTGACTAAGTTTATTTTTTGATAAACCTTGTGTACGCATGAACTAGTAGGCCCACAAGTCAGCCTCCAAATCTGTGGCAGACAACATAGAGCCCATTTTCTATTTTTTTAATAATTTGCAGCCCATTTGCTAATTCTTAAGTAATTTATTAGAGCCAATTTTCTGCCCAGGACCACGGTCAAAAAGTTCAACCTTATTTTGCATATTTCGGTGGAGTCCGAACTTTTGTAATCCCGAAATGATAAACATTTTTTAAGAACTTATTGATTTGCCAAAAAAATCGTTTTGTTTTTGTAAGCAAATAAGACGTGGGACAATTGAGTTGGTTTAAGGGAAAACCAATGGTAAAAAAATCAGCGCTGGGAGGGAAAACAACAAAAAGAATAAGGATGTAAATATGAAAAGTGAATTTTATGTATTTTCAATATAATGATACGTGTATATGAACTAGTAAAACTGTAGGTAGAGATTAGAAAACGGATGTAGGACATGCGTTTCAAGAGGAAAATAGAACTGGGCGGTGTGTTTGATTCAGTAAAAAAAGTGCCTGCGGATGTTGTAAGACAAAATATAACTAACGCTGGAGGGCCAGAGGCCAGTAGATACCTGTTGGATCTTTGTGCCCCGTTGTCGTCATGGGCTGGGCCTATTAAAAACAAAACCAAGCCTGGGCAGTCTACAGCCCAGTTGAAACAATATACGTGCTCAATAAACGAGAGAATTCTGCAAGTATGGACTGATAACTGGGATGCAGCAGGGATATTGTTTTTTCATCATGATAATAAGAGCATGCACTTGTTTCGAAAAATTTGGAGAACTGGGAATTCGAGCGGGTGCTTATGCTACCCATCAAATAAAAATCAGGTGCCTGAAAATTCGTTTCGAAACAAATGATTCAGCTTTATATCCACGTCAACCCTCGACATGATTGTTGGAAGCAAATGCCAAGTTAATACCAAAAGATCGTTAGCAACAATACCAACTTGTGGACGATAAGGTAGTACAAGTACCAATAACAAACTAACTTATAATATTTTTACTCCTGGCCCTACTATTTGTCTGGTAGAAAATCTTGCAGAGGACTAGCTCCCGCTCCTTCTCTTGCTCCAGGTCCCCGAGGTGGTACTGGTGCATCACCCAGTTGGTCCTCTGCTAGTCGAAGTTCTTGTTGGTGTGCAGCACCAGAACCTTTTTGTTGCCCGTCTGCCGGCCGTTGAGCATCACCGGCAAGGTATTGCCGGTGTTGTGCCACATCGCGTGCATGCCGCACTCCGACTGTATCTTGTGACGCGTCCACATGCCCCTTTTGAACGCCCAGGATTTGCGCCGGAAGAAATGCTTGCTTAGGCCACTCAGTGTGTTACCTGGAGTATTGTTGAATACAGGTTTTAGTGTACGTAGTTGGCATTTTCATAACATCTTTGGCATGTTGCAGTCACTTGTTTCACTTTTTATTAACTGTCAAATTGTAATTGCTTCACCAGGTCTGCGTCTAAAAAGAAAAATAGAGCTATAAACAAAGGAATATATTTGTGCAAGTAGACGGTCGATCGGTGTCTTACCTGGAAGTTTCTCAGGATGGGTGTAGCATATGTCATGCTCGCTATCGATGGTTGGTATGAACAAATTGATGAGAGGGTGAGATCTCGCGCTGTCAGCACTCACTTTGGCCTGAAGGTGCTCGATCAGCTCCTGATCCGTGGGATCGAACTTGACGCCAGCCGGCAGCACCGGTCAATCCTTCTTCGACTTGCATGGGTTAATTCCAGTTATGTGGTACTCAATGTATGATCAATCGACTGTTTTAAGTGAATGATGAAAGATTTCGACGGATAAGTGGTACACCAAATCTGAAGTCCAGAATACCCGAACACGCCGCCGGGATTCTTGTGTCACCTCACACGCAGCGTGTTGTCACGTCAATTCAATGTGTGGACATGATCAATAATTTGACCGACGTATACTGGTAGAGCTACTGTACTACTTACTAGTCGTATTTAGTGTCACATTTTAACCATAGGTTTAACTAACAAGTACACACTTGAAGCCTAAGTGATATATATATATATATATATATATATATACTGCACAGCATCTCCATCATCATTATCAGTACATCCTGCGCAGGTGAGTTAGGATGCACTTGATCCCAGAAAGGTATATATCCTTCAAACCAGAGGAGTGCTTCAAACTAACAATAGTACATAATATCCAACAAAAGAGGGTCGTGCTACAGCAGCAGAATACATGGCTCAGTCTACATATCAGTACAAATCAAGTTGTGCATATTTGCTGTTGGCATGAACCACATCGCCGCATGTCGGGTTTGCAAAAGCCATCCATCGCATGGAAGCTTGATGCCTTTCACACACTGAAGATTATCTGGCAACAAGCTGTGTCGACGAATCTCTGGATATGGTGATTCATGAAACCCATGGTATGATGTGTAAACACAGTCCCCCCTGGCGAATGGAAGTTGCATAGCACGGTAATCATCGCCGATGATATGATCGATGATTGGTTGGATGATCGGATAATTGAGCCCGAGGAACTTGGAGTGGTTGCCGAGGCTCTAACCCGCCTCCAGTTGAATACGCCTGGCCCAACGGAGCTGGGATCTTTCTCGAACACAAAGCAGCCATAGCCATCAATGTCACAAACGCCCCAGGCATTGTACTGCATGTGGTTTGATGAAATGGTTTGGTCAATTTGGTATGTGCAAATGAGCACCACCCTCAGCTGAACGAGCGATAAACCACCACCCATCGGCTGGTATGATTCCAGGTCCTAGAATTATGAAGGCCAGCGCATTTGCGTCTGCTGCAACAATTCAAATTGGAGACCAAAAGGACAAAAGTAAACAATCATGTTCAGAGTATGTGTGGAATTAAGATTATTATAACAGTGACACATATCATAGACAGAGAATTGCAATGCCGTGGTCATAATCATACCCCAAGTTAAAAAAAATAAGCCAATGGCTTTCATATTCTAGCAATATATCATGGTTCAAACATCATGTAACAATGAGAGGAAAACATATATGACAGGGCCTACTCATATTCTACCATAGCACTTACTACAGTTATCATATCAACTCTAAGCAATAACATGCGTTGTTATAAAAATCCTGGAAATGAGAGTAACATATAGAAATCATGAGGTTATACTCATAATATCTATTCTAACAATCATTAGATACCAACTGTTCTCATATCAACTCTAACAATAACATGTGTGGTCATAAAAAACTAGGAAATGAGAGGAACATATAGCAGTGATGTGGTTATAGACATACTATATATTCTAAATTTGTAACAATGAATAGGCAGTCGTATTCTTAAGGTAAAGATGAGATGAGATAGAACAATTACACGACGATAGATTCCACCAGTATAGGCAGCCAATCTGTGCGTCGACCGCATAAACGATGCCATCATGCACAATAGCATTAGACAGAATTGTTGGGTAAAGAGGATTGACGATGAGCCATAACCATGTATGGCGACCGAATTCCAGATAGACTAATCCCATGTTAAACACGGCAATGAGCTTGTAATCCATGTAGTCTTCTGATGGTGTGGGCACTTCGCATATTACAACCTTCAGCAAACAGAGGTCGAGCCAAAAGCTTGACGCGTCTCGTGCGTAGTAGGCAGGAGTGTCCGGCGGGCCGCGAGGCTCGATGGCGGCGGTATCCAAAGATGGAAGGGTGATCTCTCGCTGGGTGTAGATATCCACGAGACGCCACGGACTACCGGATTGGTGGATGAGGACGATCCAGTTGGCCTTCATGCCCGCCCATTAGTGGCCGCGCATGAAGGACAGGTGGACGGGTAGTGGTAGCATGTCGAGGGGCACCACGGCAACCTCCATAGGATCGTCAACTCGGTGTCTTGGCCACCTGCGAGGATTGGGCATCAGAAAGAAGGGTGTCTTGAAAAGAGCCGGCTGGTTGCAGACGAGTAGACGGTACAAAGACACCAAGCATGCGGCTAGAGGGACGGTGCTGAGTAGGTCCATATGATTACAGATCTGCTCGAAGAGAACATCGGGGAGGGAATTCCAATCGCGGCTCTGCGTGTCAGTCGGTTCTGCCATTGGGCTTTTCGGTGCCTGCGAGCCAGCGGGGAAGTGGATTTGGGCGGGCGAGCGAAGAAGCTTCTCCTCATGTGGCTGAGCAGTGAGAGGGGGGATATGGTACGCGCGAGCTACCAAGGAAGATAGCGCAGGCGGGCGAGCAGAGAGCGGGGGGAAATGGTGTGCGGCCGACGATGGGGAAGAGAGGAGGAGGAAGAAGAGTGGAAGACGGGGAAGAAAGTGCATTAAATCTCAATTCTACTACTACTACTAGGATATACCGCCTTCGGAGTGTAAATAGTTACACCGATGACATATGTGTCTACCACAAGAGGGCCCATATGTCAGTTAATGGAGGACAGAAGCGTGCTCTACTAGCAAACATGATGGCAGTACTGGGTAAGGCAGATTTAGTAACACCAACACGCTGGTTCAGCTTATTAATTAAGTGTCCCATCTGCTGCAGCATGTATTGTCACTTCACTGCGAAGAATAGTTGAATAGTTCTCTCTGACCGAGATGGGGAATAATGGATCACGAAGACTTCCTTTCTACATTATCTCTATGCCTCTACGCTCACTTCACTCATTTTGCTTCGTACATAGTCACTTGTTGAAATCTCTAGAAAGACAAATACTCCGTATTTGGGAACAGAGGGAGGATTTTACTCCGTATTTGGGAACAGAGGGAGGATTTTACTCCGTATTTGGGAACAGAGGGAGTATCACCACATAGGGGAAGCTTTAAATATGAACATGTCAATGGGAGGGAGTAAGCCCCATGCATGCATGCATGCAACATGCAACACTCACACGTACACATGGACGCACGCAACACTCACGCACCCATGCGGCACATAGCACACGACGCAACACACACGCTCATGCTCAAGTGCTCAACCTACTCCCTACGTCCGTGAAAGACTGTACATTTAGAGATTTACACATTGACCAGGGCATAATTAACGCCCAAAAGTAGCAGACTTAGGCTGGTCATAGTGGGGAATAACCTAGACTACTAACATGCATATGTTACTAGTCTATGTTACTACCTTCATAGTGAGGAGTAGCATATGTGTGGTATCATGCAAGGCATCATTTATTAAGATGTAGACTCATTTTGCCTTGAGATGCGTTATGTTACTGTAACATATTATGTTACTCCAAACACCTCTCTCCTCATTAAGTACATGCCACATAAGCAAACTTTTCTTGGGGTGTGTTATGTTACTTGCTAAGTTAATCCCACTATGACCAGCCTTATGTGTGCATGCGACCATTGAGAGAAGAAGATTAAATGAAGGTCGTTGCATGCTGTAATTAAGGATAGACATGTAGCCTATACCTAGAGCACAAGTTGGTGCATTAGTCAATCAATACCGATTTAGATTAAAGGCTAAATGCATTGGAAGTGTAGATGTACTACACTCTTTGTTTTTTAACTGATTTCTTTGCTCTGCCAACTGACAGGTGGGACCCATAAACCAGGTGACAATTTAACCAGTCAACAAAGTGCCACGTCGACTATGTGGCCGGTCAGTAGGGTGCAATACGGTGCTCTACGATGAGCTAGTGATCGTATAGTCACCGCAAAACTATATATAGTGACTGTAAAGAGCGTATTGTTACATACGTTGACCGCCAGTGTATTTTTCTCGTTTCAAATTAAGCCATATTAACTGGAAAGGACACAGTATGGACTAGTACTAGTACTGCTTTGATGTGTCCCGTCAACTCGCCGAATGAGGAGAAGCTTGCTTACTACGCCTCTCCCTCGCCTACGCGCGCGGTGGTTCGCAGGACGAGGAGAGGGTTTTGACTACAGCGCCCTCTCCCTCTCCCTCTCCCTCTCCCTCGCCCTCGCCCTCGCGGTGGACGTGCAGCAGTTCAATCGGTGTCAGATTACCAGAAGCATAATGTGTACTGTAGTATCATCATTGTTGGACCTTTCGAAGAGGCGAAGAGCCAAGTGCAAGGTTCACACGAGTACGAACTGTTGAACCTCCCGAAGAGGCAAAGAGCCAAGCGCAAGGTTTTATAGGAGTTGTCGTCCTAGTAGGATCGTACTACAACTATAGCGAACGATGCTACTGTATGATGCCGCCACGTCACGTATATCCAAAGCTGTGCCACCTTTTTTTCTCAAAGAGCATGTTGGAGCCCGTGCAACAACCACACAAGTTGCACGTACACATAACACATTTACTAGTAATAAATTCTAAAGGACAAATGCAGTATGCCACACAAGTCATCTCCAATTCATGTGATAAATTTGTGCATGACTATTCTACATATATTCACAGTGCTACCGTTCACAATTTATCGTACTCCACTTACACGGTATAGATGGGCTACATGTCCTCCTCCAGTTTCCAGTCCCGGGTGTTCTTCATGGATGGCACGATCCATAGTTGTGGGCAACGGGAATCATTGTCGCAGCTTTCTAGTCCGGTTCCACACGATGGAGACTCATCCAAGCTGAAGCGGCAGAAATCAGGGATAGCGTGTCCCAGCATGTCGTTCATCCGGCGGTGCGCTCTGAAGATACAACCATGCTTCATGAACGGCAGGCCTTCTATGTCGTGCACGGAAGGTGGCATCTGCTTCACAATGGGGTAGTTGTCCCCAATGAAAAGCGAGTACTCTCCAAGAGTGTTCCTCGGCACCCACGTAGCATCACGGGGGTCGAACTCGGTGTCGTTCATCTGGTACACGCGGCATCTCAGATCTAGACACATGGTGACGTACATACTCAAGGTCCATGCATAATAATGTTATGCTCAAATATAGCGGTCAGTAATACTGTGCAGCATATAGTACTACTCCGGTATAGAGGAAGTAAAATAACCGGCTTATTATATATAGCCACTCTTGGCTACATGGATGAGATAATAAGACATGGAAAAACAAAAATGGTGGCAGCTAGTGGGTTCAAGTCTTCAAGGGCCTAGCCAGCTATACGCGTCCTCCACGGTAAAAAGTACTCCTACTAGTACGTAAGTAGAGTACTAGTACAACAATGAAAAAGAAGGCGAGAGGGTTAAAAAATGGAATACCTGGGTAGATGGTGACGGTCCGATCATGGTAGATTGTGTGACCATGTTGCACATCAGTGGTACCATGGGTAACGACTGCTAAGATAGTTGATCCCAATATGCCAAAGTCAGCTACAAGGTTCCAGGTTAGACCGAATCGCGAATGCAAATGCACATCCAGGATTGGCGATCTTATTTTGACCGCGGGATGACTGGTCCCTGCAAAATAATGGAGTACCGTTAGGGATGCAAATGATGGTTTGTGCATTCCGTTTGTAATCTCCCGTACCGTAGGATGGCAACCAGATGAAACAAGTCCCCTGGCGTGTCACCGCGAAGATGCGGCCCAGATGGCGCACGGCGTCTTCGAACGTGTAGGGGTACAAATCTGCCGCCGCCAACATGCGCCAGCCTCTGCCGTTACTGCCTCTTGCATTGATGGCAATCCTTATGTCGAACACCGCGATGAGATAGTAATCGTCGTAGCCGCGTCGCTTTGTCGGCGGGTCCGCAATTGCTATCTTCTTCAATCTCATGTAGGCATCATCATACGTATTCAAGCCCAGCCAGTTCAGAAGGCCGATCCCAATGGTGGAGAAGGGGTCTACCGGAACGGCCACACTGTTGTGGATGTTGTGCGGGTATCCGACCGGAGGTATGCAAGCCAATCTTCGTTGGCACCGACCCAGACCTATATATAAGACGGTGGGCAGCGGAGAAATTATGGGAATGAAATGGAATAACTAAGTACTACATGATCAAACTCCATTACTGACCTGCTCGTCGGACAAAATCCGACAACCTCTCAACGTCGGCAACTCTAGCGGAGTCAACGTGCAACCATGGCCAGGGAGCGGTGGGCTGTTCGAAGAATTGTCCCATAGAAGAACCTTCTCCTCGAGGACGCATGGAAGGCCAACAAGCATGGCCTTTTCCCAAGCCATTTTAAGCACCGTCTTGAAAAAGTTGGTGCAGGAAGCACCGAGTCTTGCGACGGTGAGGACGTCGGAGTGGCGTGTGATTTATCCTAGAGGATCGTCGTCCAAGGTCTCCCAGCCCCGACGAGGAGGAGAACCGCCTGGCAAATCCATGGGAGCAGCGACGAACTGCCTTCTCTTCGGGGGGAGGGGAACTGGCGAGGAGGAGATAAGAGCGTAGTAACCGCAGGGCCTCGTCCCTTCCAACTGTAGATCGTTCCTTCCAACTGTAGCGAAGGGGTGAGGCTATTATTTACTACTAGTACTAGCATTATGGGACGTTATGGGATTGCATTATACTGTAAATAATAGCACTAGTAAGAAATTTTTGGCACTAGCTAGTAGTTTTTGGCGTGTATTAAGAAATTTTGGGTATGTTTTTGCTATTTTTTGTACATGCCAACTAGTGTCAAAAAACGTCTTACATTATGTGACGGAGGAGTACATACTCGTACTGTAGCAGTACTAGTACTACTTTCTCAATTAGTAGTGCGAGGGTACTACAAGTGCTATGTACTATACTACTAGTATAGTGCACCAGTTTTGAACTCTTGAATCTCACGACCAAGGAGCTACAGTTGGAAGTGGAGGGTACTACTGTTCTCTAGAACCATCGTTGTACTATCAACGCAGGGAAAGTACACCTGCATAGCGGCCTAGTGGGTACTCTCGGTGCTCTATTCAACCGCTCCTCTCACGTAGCTGGCCTACCCAGCCGCTCCTCTCACGCACACACTAGCAGCCTGTTTATCAGCGACGGTTACTGCGGGGGCAGAACATTTGAGTTATTTAATACAGCGAGACTAGGCTTTTCGCTTCCATTTGTGGAGGTGTAATGGATCTCGTCGAACTTTGTTAGTAGTTCCTTCTTTATGAATGAGATGAAGCAAAGCTTTTGCCTCCGTTTCAAAAAAACACGTCAAGAGGAATTTCTTTTATAGTAGAGCCGATAATGGAGTGAAGTCCATGCGTGCAACGCCACAAGCTACAGAGTATTAGTAGCGCACTTTACGTACAGAGCCATATTGCACAGTTCCCAATGCCCCGCCAGCCTTTTCCGGCTCCTCGGGCTTAATTGGGAGGCGCTAGTTTAAATATGCTACTAGGTGATGAGGAAGCTGCAAGCGAGGTGCGGCTAGGGCGAGCACGTCACTACTAGAAAAAGGCTTACTAGTGGCGCACCAGTTTTGCCTACTAATGGCGCACTACTGGTGCGCCACTAGCATCACGCCACTAGTAATATTTACTAATGGTGCACCGCTGGTGCGCCATTAGTATCTGGTACTCTAATGGCGCACCAGGCAGTGCGCCATTAGTATAGGCCCAGGTGCGCCATTAGTATGCCTCCCAGTGGGCATGTGCTTTGCCATACTAATGGCGCACTTGTGGGTGATGCGCCATTAGTATCCTTTGGCATACTAATGGCGCACGTCTGGGTGATGCGCCATTAGTATGTATATTAGGGATTTTTTTTCTTTTCTGATATTTGCACAGATTACAAAATATATTATTGGACAAATATAAACAGCACCACACAGCAACAGCAGATTCATCGAATACAATAGAAGATTAGTCTCCGAATACAATTCATCATATTAGTCTCCGAAATCAAAAGACCGAACAAAGATAGAACATTACAAGTCTCGAGACCGCGAGTAGCGCGTTTGTCGAAATTAATACTAATCCTAACAAGTCCTACTAATCATCATCATACAACTTCTACTCGTTATTAATAACAAGTCATACGATCATCATCCTGATAGTCATCGAACCAACCCTACTTAATTGTTCTTAGCACATGATCATCAGTATTAGGCAGGACCTAAAATACCCTATTTAAGGTAAAATAGCATAAAACAATATAGACCCTGACTCTCGATTATGGAGAATGGAGATCATCCTGTCTCCAATTCTTGCGCGGCGCTTCCTTTTGCTTCCAAGAACCTCCTTACGACTGTCCATACATTTTTTCCATTCTCTGATTAGCATGTCTCCACTTCTTCTAGAAATCCGGTATGGACAGTTGAGATTTGTAGGATGACCTGGATATAAGTTCAAAACTTGAAGGCTGCCATTCTGATACATCAAATGAGGCACACAATCCTCTGGGATTCTCTGTTGAAAAACATAGTAATAACTTCATAGTTAGCAATGATGTACTAGTTTTAGAAGTATGCAAAAGATGCACGGATGTTGTTGAGGATATAGACCTGGGAGTCACCCGCCAGGAGGGCCGGGTTACACTAAGGGTCATTGCCAGAAGCCCGGAGCTAAGTTTCAAGATAATGGGCCAGAGATGGGCTGAGACCCGGCGATGGCTTATTGCCCATAGTTATCATCATTGTTATAGTAGACTTGTAGTGTAAGGCAAGTATTGTTTAGAGTCCGAGCCGGACACTCTTATGAGCCGGCCGGGACTCTAAGGGCCGCTGGGTGCCAACCTCCCTATAAAAAGGGACGACCCGGCAGCGGTTTAGGGGCGACAACAATCTGATCGAGAGCCGGGCATAGCTGTTTAGCTCCCTGGTTATCGAAACCCTGATTAATACCACCTCAACTGGACGTAGGCTTTTACCTTCACCGTAAGGGGCCGAACCAGTATAAACCCTCGTGTTCCTTGTCCCACTTAACCCCTTCAAGCTTCCCAATTGCGATGGCTCCACGACTAAGTCCTAACCCGAGGACATCTGCCATGACAATTCCACGACAGTTGGCGCCCACCGTGGGGCTGGCGCACGGTGGATTTGAGTTCTTGAAGGGCAGCTTCGAAGGGCTCAAGGGATACGCTGTGGGCCGGATGACCAAGAGTCATCGCGGCAAGCTCTACATCGACGATGCGGAGTGGGGCCCCGACGCCGGCTCAGTGGAGTACGGGTACCGGCTCCCCTTCGGTGGAATTCATGTCTTCATCGGCAAGATTGGAGAGCCGGGCCCCGAGCCGGATCTCCGCGCCGGTCTCATCGAAACGGCTCAGCGCGCACGACCCGCCCGAGCCCGGCCTGCCTTAAAACGCGCTTTTGTGGGATGCATCCACGGAGGGCCCTCTGATCCATCTGGGTCTGGGGATGAGGCGGCCGCCGGCTCTGACGGCGAGTCGGCCGCTGATGAGTCAAACTCGTTGTACCAACTTCAAGATGGCAGGCTCATGAGTTATTTCGATGGCAGCAGTATTCCGGACCTTTTTGAGCCGCCAAGTCAGGTTGGAGTTTTTATGGCTGGTGCGCAGCCTGTTCAGAAACCCGCTTCCGGATCGGAAAACCCGGTGCCTTCCCCGGCTCAGGTGCTGATGGATCTCACGGATAAGATGACGGCCCTGTTAACCGCAACGGTCGACCCGGCGGATCAAGTTCAGCATGATGCGGCGGTGGCACAGCTAAAATTGGATCTGATAAAAGCTAAAGAGGACCTTGCAGCGGAAGGGATCAGACTGGCCGCGGAGCGGGCGGCTCTCGATGCCCGGACTCAGCTGATTCAGGCGCAGTCCTTCCAACTCACGATGGATCAGAACGCGGCCAATGAGGTCATGAGAAGGAGGCATCAAAAGGCTCAATCTCGACTCCCGCTGGTTTACGATCCGCGCAACCTCTTCAACACACCGGGTGCGGGGTCTAGTCACCCGCCGGGGGTCGTAGCACCCGGATCTGGACCCCGTATTCAACCACGAGTGATGGGGCCTCCCGAGGGGGCCCCCGCCCCGCCTCAGTATGTGCCAATACCCCCGGACCATTATAATAACCCGCTGGAGAACATGGTCGCCGCAGCGGCACGGCTGGCGGCTCTGCCCGTTGATGGCGACTCTCCGACGGCTATTGAGACCCGCCGGGTCAGAGAACTCCTCCAGACAGCGCTGGCGCAGCAAGAGGCGTACTCCTACAGCCGGGATAGGATCCATTCAACCCCTCGTCCAGGGCAGAGCCCGAGTTACAGCCGGCACATGGTCTCGGCGACCGGCTCAAGTAATGTCCCACGCCATGACCCGCCCCCTGGTCATGGCCCGGCTCATAATGGAGCCTTCTACGTAGCAGACCAAGCACGCCAGGAGGCGGACCCCCCCGACTTATCCGACGATGTCCGTTGATGCGGGTATCCCTACTAGAACCGGGGGTGTCCCGTGTTTGATGCCAGCTATCCGTAATGAACGTCTACCCAAGGACTTCAAAGGACCTAGGAAGGTGCCTAACTATACAGCAGACTTACAGCCGGCAGCCTGGATCGAGAGTTATGAGATGGCTATGGAATTGCTGGAAGTCAGCGAGGCGGCCATGGCCAAATATTTCACCATGATGTTAGATGGAACTGCCCGCACGTGGTTGAAAGGGTTACCGCCGAACTCCATCGGGTCTTGGGCTGAGCTGAAAGCCCGTTTCATTCAAAACTTCAAAGATACCTGCAGGCAATCTATGTCAATCATGGATCTGACTAACTGTAAGCAGCAGGAGGGTGAATCCACGACCCATTGGGTTCGCCGGGTCAAGGAGATCATACATTCATCGGATAAGATGGATGCCGGCTTTGCAGTCTTAATGTTGGAACAAAACTGTCGCTTTGTGCCCCTAAAGATGAAACTCGGGCGGCTTAAGCGTGACTGTACTGATATGGGTACACTGATGGCAGCTCTTGTCAAGTACGCCGATTCCGATGGTACCAAGGATCCCCCTTCAGATGATGAAAGGGCAGGGAAGGGAAAGAAGAACGGCAATGGCAAGGGTCCTCAGTTTGGCCCGGGGAACCAAGGAGGAGGCAAGCGCAAGGCCGATGGCAGCCTAGAGTTTGTAGCCAACACCAACTCTCAAGGTAATAACCAGCGACGCAAGGGGAGGCCCCCTCCCCGAGGCGGCGGGTCAGGACCTTCTCTGGAACAGCTGTTGAATGAACCTTGTCCGAGACACGGTTCTAGAGAGAAGCCAGCGACTCATCTGTGGAAGGATTGTGCTATCATGAAGGCCTTTAAAAACTACAATGGTCCGGGTGGCGGCTCAGGCGCCGGCGGCTTTCATGGCCCGGGCGGCGGGTCAAATTCCGGTCCTCAGAACGGTCAAGGGGGCTTTAATCAACAGTCTGGTCAGGGTCATCAACAGCAACAGGGGGGCTATCAAACCAACCCAAAGCAGCTTAGCGGTGGACAGTATCACGTGTTCACCACTAGTTTGTGCAAACGAGACGAGAAGCTTCACAAGAGGGCTGTTAATGCTGTTGAGCCGGCGGTTCCACGCTACTTACGGTGGTCCGAGCAGCCCATAGTGTGGAGTAGGGAGGATCACCCTCCCCGGGTGGATAACCCGGGCCACCTGGCCTTAGTGGTGGCTCCTCAAGTGGGAGGCTATAAGTTCACAAAGGTACTCATGGATGGAGGCAGCAGCATCAACATCCTCTATTATGAGACTTTCCGTCGTATGGGGCTAGTTGATAAGAACCTCAGCCA
The DNA here is from genome assembly GCF_002575655.3 of Aegilops tauschii subsp. strangulata. Taxonomy (NCBI): domain Eukaryota; kingdom Viridiplantae; phylum Streptophyta; class Magnoliopsida; order Poales; family Poaceae; genus Aegilops; species Aegilops tauschii. Next base: position 190,747,697 of record NC_053036.3, read on the forward strand.
GTCAAATACTATCTTCCATGGTGTGGTACCCGGTAAATCGGCTTATCCAGTCGGCAAGATCGAACTGGAAGTGGCCTTCGGTGATGAGAACAACTACAGGGTGGAGAAGTTGACCTTTGAGGTGGTCAAGATAAGAAGTCCTTACCACGCCATATTTGGACGGCCGGCTTACGCCAAGTTCATGGCACGGCCGTGTTATGTGTACTTACAACTCAAGATGCCGGGTCACAACGGGACCATTACGGTTCACGGCAGCCGGAAAGTGGCTCTGGAGTGTGAGGAAGGTGACGCGGCTTATGCAGAGTCTGTTTGTGCCACAGAAGAGTTGAAATTTTATAAAGACAATGTTGACCCAACAGATATGACCTCTCTGAAAAAGCCAACCACGGAGAATGAACCAGCAATGAAGTTTAAATCAGCTGATGAGACTAAACTTGTTGATTTTGTTCCAGGTGACTCGTCTCAGCAGTTCAGCATCAGTGCAAATCTGGACCCGAAATAGGAAGGCGCGCTCATCGAGTTCATCCGTGAGAATAGGGACATCTTCGCATGGAAACCTTCTGACATGCCAGGTGTACCTAGAGAACTCGCTGAGCACACTCTCAATGTTGATCCAAAATTTAAGCCGGTCAGACAGTTCCTTCAACGGTTTAACGAAGAGAGGCGGAAGGCTATTGGTGAAGAAGTGGCCCAGCTTTTGGCGGCCGGGTTCATTGTTGAGGTTTTTCACGCAGAGTGGTTGGCTAACCCGGTGCTTGTACTTAAGAAGAACGGCACCTGGCGGATGTGTGTGGACTACACGGACTTGAACATGGCGTGTCCGGCTGATCCTTTTGCTCTCCCCCGTATTGATCAGATCATTGATGCTACGGCAGGTTGTGCACGCTTAAGTTTCTTGGACACCTATTCCGGGTATCATCAGATTAAGATGGCAGTTAAGGACCAGGAGAAGACGGCGTTCATCACTCCCTTTGGAGCCTTCTGCTATGTCTCTATGCCCTTTGGGCTCAAGTGTGCGCAGGCGACTTACCAGCGTTGTGTACAGAATTGTCTCCATAAACAGATCGGGCGCAATGTTCACGCTTACGTGGACGATATTGTGGTTAAGTCCATCAAGGAGGAAACCCTGATAGATGACTTAAGGGAAACCTTCGATAATCTCCGGGTCTACAAGATGATGCTTAACCCGGCCAAATGTGTTTTTGGTGTTCCTGCGGGCAAGCTATTGGGCTTCTTGGTTTCTGACAGAGGAATTGAAGCTAACCCGGAGAAGATCAAAGCTATTACTTCTCTAGCTAAGCCGGCATGTATAAATGATGTTCAGCGTTTGGCAGGTCGCATCGCTGCTTTAAGCCGGTTCATAAGCCGCTTGGGTGAGAAGGCTATGCCCTTATATCAGTTGATGAAGAAAACGGATAACTTTTTCTGGAATGATGCAGCTAATACCGCCTTCGAGGATTTGAAAAAGCAACTGGCAGAGCCCCCCGTCCTTGCTGCTCCGGTTGATAAGGAGCCCTTGCTACTGTATGTGGCGGCAAACACACGAGCCGTCAGTGTGGCTATGGTGGTGGAGCGTAAGGAGACGGGTAAGGAGCATCCGGTTCAGCGGCCGGTTTATTATGTCAGTGAGGTGCTTATTGAGTCCAAGCAGCGATACCCGCATTGGCAGAAGCTTGTATATGGTGTGTTCATGGCGAGCCGGAAACTCAAGCATTATTTTCAGGGTCATCCCATCACTGTGGTCAGTTCTGCCCCTCTTGGGGATATTATCCAGAACCGAGAGGCTACAGGGAGAATTGCTAAGTGGGCTATTGAGCTTGGGCCTCATGGCCTCAAATATGTGCCACGCACTGCTGTTAAGTCTCAGGCTTTAGTGGATTTTATTAATGATTGGACAGAGTCGCAAGTGCCTGAGCAGAAGCCGGATAACACCTATTGGACTATTCACTTTGATGGGTCCAGGCAGCTGGAGGGCTCGGGGGCTGGTGTTGTATTGGCTTCCCCTAGGGGTGACAAGTTCCAGTATGTGCTACAATTGATGTTTCCTTGCACTAACAATGCGGCTGAATACGAGGCCTTACTCCACGGTCTTCGGGTGGCTAAGGAGATGAGCTTAAGCCGGGTACGGTGCTTTGGGGACTCAGATTTGGTGGTTCAACAAGTATCGGGCACTTGGGATTCTAAGGATCCCCTCATGGCGGCTTATCGCCGCGAGGTTGATGCCATTGCTGGGCACTTTCAGGGATATCAAGTGGAGCACATTGATCGCAGGAAGAACGAGGCGGCTGATGCTTTAAGCCGGCTCGGCTCTCAGCGAAAGCCGGTGCCGCCTAACACTTTCCTGGATGTCCTATATAACCCTTCAGTTAAGTTGCCTACAGAGGAGGACTTGGCTATCCCTGACCCGGAGGCACGACTGGTGGCGGCTCTTCATGTCATACCAGACTGGACAATGCCGTACTTGGTTTATATAACCCGGGGAGAGTTGCCTGAGGATGAAACTTTGGCCAGGCAAATAATCCGGCGGGCCAAGTCAATGATTGTTATCAACGGCGAGTTGCATCATCGCAGTGTTTCAGGGGTATTTCAGCGTTGTATTTCCCCTGAGGAAGGTCAAGAGATCTTGAGCGAGATCCATGAAGGGGATTGCGGCCATCATGCCGGCTCAAAATCCCTTGTGGCCAAGGCATTCCGTCATGGTTTTTATTGGTTGACGGCTCACGCTGATGTGGAGGACTTGGTCAGTAAGTGTGATGGTTGTCAGAGGTTCTCCCGACGGGCTCATGTGCCGGCTCAGGAATTGAGGATGACCCGATCACTTGGCCCTTTGCGGTCTGGGGGCTTGATATGGTCGGGCCTTTTAAACAGTCCAAGGATAAGAAGACCCACCTCTTGGTGGCAGTGGACAAATTCACGAAGTGGGTGGAAGCTGAGCCAGTTAGCAAGTGTGATGCAGCCACGGCGGTTCAATTTATGAAAAAGGTGATCTTCCGCTTTGGCTTTCCGCACAGCATCATAACAGACAATGGCACTAATCTGTCGAAAGGCGCTATGTAGCAGTTTTGTCAATGAGAGCATATCCGGCTTGATGTTTCTTCAGTGGCTCATCCCCAGTCCAATGGTCAAGCTGAGAGAGCTAACCAGGAGATTCTGAAGGGCATCAAACCCCGGCTTTTGGTCCCTTTGCAACGGACGCCGGGTTGTTGGGTGGAGGAGTTGCCCTCCGTCTTATGGAGCATCAACACTACTCCTAACAGGTCTACTGGCTTCACGCCTTTCTTCATGGTTTATGGGGCAGAAGCGGTCCTCCCTAGCGACATCCGTCACGATTCACCTCGTGTGGCGGCTTATGTTGAGACGGACAATGAACAGGCGCGCCAAGTTGCTCTGGACTTGTTGGATGAACAGCGTGATGTGGCAGCAGCCCGTTCAGCGATTTACCAACAAGACCTGCGCCGTTATCATAGCCGCCGGGTCAAAACCCGGGTCTTCCAGGAAGGCGACCTTGTGCTCCGGCTCATCCAGGATCAAACAGATGCACACAAATTATCCCCACCTTGGGAAGGGCCCTTTGTGGTCAGTAAGAACTTGCACAACGGGTCATATTACCTCATTGATGTTCGGGAGCGTAAAGATTCGCGTAAATCTGAGGAGGAGACCCGTCGGCCGTGGAATATCGCTCAGCTTCGGCCTTATTACACTTGAGCTACCAGCTCTTGTGGTGTACATATTTATCTCAGACATATATATATTATGATAAGCAATAAAGCAGGACCTCTGTCCTTTTTTCTCCTCCAAATATACGTGTCATACTAATTTGAAAGGAGGATCCGGCTTATGATCGCATTTGAGTCTAGCCGTAAGCAGTAAGATCACTTGGGGGCTTCCTGTTCAAACATGGGTCGTATTCGAACCAAAGAGAACATAGCTGTCGATACCCATTTGATGGGCAAAGTGCCGAGCTCATTGGGAGGTTGCCTTTGGTCATATTTGAATCATAGTGTAACCCCTCTGAGAACCGACGTGGATCGTATTCGAATCAGCGTCGTTAAACAATTTTCAGAATCACTTGGGGGCTTCCTGTTCAAACATGGGTCGTATTCGAACCCAAGAGAACATAGCTGACGGTACCCTCTTGATTGGCATCGCCACACCCATTGGGGGCTATATGATCGTATCCGAATCTTGGCTTAAACCCCTTTCGGGCCTGGTCTCTGGTCGTATTCGAACTGGAAGCCCCTAAGTTCCGATTTATCGCAAAGTCTACTCTGATCATGACAACGTGTGCATGGCCGGGTTTCGCTTGACCGGCTTAATTTTGGAGTTATCTTGTTAATTGAACATCTTGGATGTCATCAAGACAAGTCCATTAGAGTTAAGATACCAACGGTGCTACCCGGGTCATTTAATCCGGAGGGTGGTAAGCCGTCTTGAGACTTGTGATTTACCTTCCTATGCAGATGCTTGAAGGTACTTTTTTAAAGGTTGAGAAGCACGCAGGATAATTATGACCCGGAGGAGCATCAAAAGAATGACTTCAAAGGATTTCAGCATTCATTACGTACACGATGGCACGACAGAGATAAATTGTTGCACTTATTCTATTACAAAAATCTTTCAAAGTTTCAAGGGTGGAGCGTTGTTTGGTGAGCCGCTAGCCGGTTTATGACGCCTGCTGAGTCGAAGTCCCCAGCTCATCTTCTGCTCCGGCTGATCCCAAGGCTTCGAAGGTCGACGACTTCCAGTTGATGCCGCTGAGAGCTTCGAACTGAGCTTGTTCGTCAATTAACCCGGCCGGGTCAATCTCGGGGGCGTAGGTGTGTTGGCGAGCCGGAGGAATCAGACTAAGAGCTTCATAGCGAGGGGTTGGAATCCTCTGATTCTCCGCGTTGTACCCCGGCTGATACTTGGTTAAGTTGGTGTCGTTCCCGATGATGGTGGCCACCGGGCGTACAGCCTTCACGCATGCCGCGAAATCCTTCTGGTCGAAGGTGGAGCCGTCTTCCTTCAGGCTGGGGTAACCCAGGGCGATGTCTGCCGGGTCTAGCTCCGGCAGGAAGGCTTTGGCCCGGCTCAGCGCGGCAATTGCTCCGGATCTTGCGGAGGCTCGACGTAGCTCTTGGATTCGCTGTGGCAAAACTGCGAGCCGGCGCAGGACTTCAGCCAGATGGGTTGGCACCTCATTGGATAGGGCCACCACAGCTAAGGCGCGCTGTGACCCGATGTAGAGTTGTTCCACCAGGGTGTACACGGCCTTTAGCTTGGTGACCACGCTCTGGTTGAGGTTGGCACTCCTGGGACCTGTTTAATAAAGGTCAGGTAAGCCGGTGACAAGGGTGAATCGTAACATGTGCAGACTTGATGAAAGCCGGTGAGGCGACTTACCGAAGATAGCAGCCACCATTTGAGAAACCTGGTGCTTTAGACCGGAGAGCTCAGCGGTCTTCTCAGTGAGGGCCTTCTCCGCCTGTTCTGCCCGGGTCACCAGTGCGGCTTTCTCCTCAGCCCAGGCCTTCCGCTCAGCGTCGAATTCAGTCTTCAATTTCTCCTGAGCGGCGATGCTGGAGACAAACTTGGCATTCGCCTTCCGGGTCTCCATCTCTTGAGTTTTTAACCGTCTCTTGAGACCCGCAAGTTCCGACACAAATTTCTTGCCAGTAGCCTGCATATATTTCCGGGTTATTAAACAGTCATTATATAAGTCCCAAGCACTTTCCAAGCAAAGACACTTGGCACTTGGGGGCTAATGCATATTGAACGTGTCTATCTATGTACTGCTGGTTCAATTAAGTAAGCCGGACTCTAAAGTCTACAACATATGCCAAGTATAAGTTATAGACTTGGGGGCTAGCATGACAAGGATCACTATGCGGAAAGTAAGAAGACAGCAGAAGGTTACCTCAGACTTTTGTTGGATCTGATTGACCATGGCGATCTCCGCGTCCCAGCTCTTGTGAACCTGGCTGATGTAGCCAGAAACGAGCTCTCCAATGCTCAAATCGGGGTAGCCCGAGAGATCCAGATTCGCCTGGTGGGGTCGCAGCAGCTCCCCCTTCGCGGAGCATTGGGCCAGTGCGGTCGGCCTCCCCGGCTCAACATACTCCGTCCAGGTAATTACCACGTCCGGGTCGTTAGCCGGTGGGGTTGAGCCGGAGGCCTCCGGATTAGCTGACGTTTCGGTCGTTGTCTTGGTGGTCGGGGCAGGGGCTTCAGGCGCCGTATCCATGGGAATGGTGGCCTCGGAGGCGGCTGGCGGATCTTGAGCCGTCGTCTCCGGCTCAGGCAAGTCCGGCACTCCGGCTGACCTAGTCTTGTTTGCTCTTTTGGTGAGCTTTGCCTGGGCACTGAAAAGACAGAAGTGTTAGGCATACAAAGAGTAAATATAGACAGGTAATGTAAGGTGATTGTTATTACCCGGGTGCAGTTTTGAAGGCCGACAGACTTGACTGCATGGAGTCACCAGAAGAAGGGGAGGTCTCCTGGTAATTGGAGTCAGAAGAATTAAGCGGTTGACGGATAACACCCGCCAACGGATGAAAAGGGTACAAGAGAGAAAAGACCTCGGTGCGACGTTTCCTTGTCGCGTCGGGTAACCCGGCGGAGAGGTCGGTGTCTTTGCGGGCCCGGGTGAGACGCCGGCTTTCGTGAACCTGCTGCTTCAAAAGAAATTGAGGGTCTTGATGAGCTAATGGATGAGAAAAGCTTACTTTCCGGGTTACCCTTCGGACTTTCAGCTGTGGCAAAGGCTCCGAGTCGGAGGGGAGTAATGTTACCTCTTCAATCACCGGGTTACTGGCGCCGGTGTCATCCTGTCAATAAGCAAAATGATGGTAAAGTGGACAACAGCAAACAATAAATATGGCAAGAGTTTAAAGGTTTAAGGGTTACCTCTGACTCGGAGCTATCGCTTAATTGCAGCAGCTCCGAAGCAGTGGGTCTGTTTCCCTTTTTGCGAGGGGCGGCTCTCTTGGCGGCTTTCTTCGCCTTCCTGGCCTTCTTGGCCGCCTCATGGTCATACTTGACCCGCCAGAATTTATCATCAGCCTGAGAAATACAGTAACGAGTTCTTAGTAAGATGACAGGTAAAAAAAAAGGAAAGGTTAAAGTCAGCGGCTTACCGCTGGGGCTGGATTGGTCTTGCAGAACGGGGCTAGCCCGGTTCTTCCACAGTCTGCCAGGCTCTCGTTTAATAGAGCCTTGGTCTCTTCTTCGGCAACGTCTTCTGGAAGGTCGTTGCGACTGTGCCTCTGCGGGTCATCCTTTCGCCCGGTGTACTCACACATTAAGCCGGGGCGGCGGCTCAATGGGATCACCCGCCATGAGATCCAGACCCGGACCAGGTCTATTCCGTTCAGACCGTTGCCTAGCAGGGCCTTGATCTTATTGATCGTTGGAAGCAGAGGCTGGCGTTCCGCGGCAGTCAGCTTGTCGGATAGCGGATGAGTCGGCTCCAGGCGCGTTCGGTGAAAGCCGGGCAGCGGGCTCTCATCAGCCGGGGACGTGTCTTGGCAGTAGAACCAAGTCATGTTCCATTCCTTGGAGTGACTTGGCGGTTCTGCGTAAGGAAATAGACAGTCCCTGCGCCGTTGGATGGAGATGCCGCCTAACTCTAGACTTGGACCATTTGCGCACTCGGTTTGGCGGTTCAAATAAAACGCTCTCTGAAGAGCAGCAGACTCGGCTCTTCTCCAAGATATACTTCACAAAAAACTTGGAAGTTGCAGATGTTGGATATGGAATTGGGTCCTATATCTTGAGGCCGAAGGTCAAAGAAGTTGAGCACGTCCCGGAAGAATTTTGAGCCGGGCGGTGCGAAGCCCCGGCTCATATGGTCTGCAAAGATCACTACCTCCCCGTCCCTCGGCTGAGGTCTTTCTTCGGACGGTTCAGGGGCACGGTAGGACATCACTTCCTTCTTGGGCAGATATCCGGACTTAACAAAGTTGGCCAGGGTCTCTTCGGTGACGTTGGATTTCATCCAGTTGCAAGTAATGGGAGCCTTGGGAGGCATGGTGACGGTTGGTGGTCTATGAGGAAGAGAAAAGTGTCCGGGTTAATTATAAGCCGGGGATTATCATTCAAACTACAGTGACGGCTTATGAAGGGGACTAATGATATATATTGATATGGTGGGTTATCTAAGCTGTCGGGGCTTTCAGGTTAAGTTGGTCATCTACGGCTTACTGCAGTTAAGTCGGAGGATTTTACAGAGCACGGTTCTCTTTAAACCGGACATGGAAGCCGCCGAGATTCAATGGTTGCGTTTTTACTAAGTGTGGTAAACAGGTTTCACATACTACCGTAACTTTTTTGGATCAAAATAGTCGGAGCAGAGAAAATTTTCTAGACCAAAAAAACAGAGGCAGGAGAAGTTCTTGAGGTTGAACACAGTTCTTATGCAGTAAAAAGAGGATTTCTTGCAGATGAAATGAGTTCCGAACGTCTACCGCAGTGGTTTTACGCAAGGATAAAGATCAACCGACTATAGTGGTGACGAGGACTGCCGAGTTTCTAGGCAAAGGTGACGAACACGAAGAACGGAAGGAACCCTACCACAGATCTGTTCTAGCAAGGCAGAGAAGACTCACCGGAGTTGAGGAAGAGCGAAGGTCGCCGCCGTTATCTGGTCCGGGTCAGGGTGATGCAGCGGCCGGGTTGATGAAGATCAGGGGCGCGATGGCGGCGGCGGCGGCAGAAGCTCGGGCAGAGGAACGACAGCGCGAGGAAGAAGGAGAGTGTGAGAAGAGAGTGCCGGGTCGGCCTATTTATAAGGTAAGTCATAAGTGGGCGCGAGATTCAAGGAGACCACGGCGTGGTTATCTCCCCCTCACGGCGCCTCGATTCTCGCAAAGACAGTAAAAGCAGAGATCCGTTGCGGATCTGGCGGAGTAAAAAACGGACTTAATGGAGGATGACGTCACGGCAGATTATCCGGAGTCCGGAGAATGACGTCACTCCGGGTTATGGCCTTCACACGAATGGTAAACCGGAGATTTTTCTGTCGGCAGAGTTGAAGATTGACACGAGCCGGCTCAAGTCAATCTGGGGCCTAATGTTGAGGATATAGACCTGGGAGTCACCCGCCAGGAGGGCCGGGTTACACTAAGGGTCATTGCCAAAAGCCCGGAGCTAAGTTTCAAGATAATGGGCCAGAGATGGGCTGAGACCCGGCGATGGCTTATTGCCCATAGTTATCATCATTGTTATAGTAGACTTGTAGTGTAAGGCAAGTATTGTTTAGAGTCCGAGCCGGACACTCTTATGAGCCGGCCGGGACTCTAAGGGCCGCTGGGTGCCAACCTCCCTATAAAAAGGGACGACCCGGCAGCAGTTTAGGGGCGACAACAATCTGATCGAGAGCCGGGCATAGCTGTTTAGCTCCCTGGTTATCGAAACCCTGATTAATACCACCTCAACTGGACGTAGGCTTTTACCTTCACCGTAAGGGGTCGAACCAGTATAAACCCTCGTGTTCCTTGTCCCACTTAACCCCTTCAAGCTTCCCAATTGCGATGGCTCCACGACTAAGTCCTAACCCGAGGACATCTGCCATGACAATTCCACGACAGATGTCGTAATAGTAAAAAATCTTACCAGGGTATCTCCATGGTAGTTACCGTAGTTCAACACGTGCACTAGTGGCACGTATTGACCATAATGTTGAGGAGTTTGATTGTAGATATTGTAATTCTCAAGATCAGTAAAAAATCCGACCAGATGATTTTTCTCCTGATAAGTTAACTCGGAGCCATCGGTGTAGTGGGTTTTGTCTACCATTTTCCGCACATTTTTTGAACAATCAAAATAAGCTGTCAATGGAAATAAGTTGTCAACTATTTTGAAATAAACAATATAGATTAGTTAATAATTAACTATGTTTGAGAAACTCACATAGCGGTAGAACTGGAGGCGTATCAACAAGGACCAAAATGTCCATATTGTCTTGGTCGATGCCAGGATCACCAAGATCCATGGTGACAAGCATACCCTCATCAAAACCATACATCTTGCAAAATGCTTCCCAATTTTTGCAACCAAAATGGGTTACGCTCTCAGCATTATACAGATTTACTTCAAAATCCACATCATGATGTGTCCTTAGGTGAATTTTCTTCGTTTCAAAATTTTCATGATCTTCAAAATCCATCCTCTCCAAGACATAGCGTCTTGCATGGCATGGGACAAACTATACTCGAATTGTAAAAGATGAAATTACACGTTGGAATAGTTGAAGTCATGCTTAATTATGAAAAAAACACTTGTCGTCATTGCGTACCGTTACAACTTCGAAGGTCTCCTCGAGCTTAATGCTAAAGCGCCGATCATCGTCTAGGTGAGGCATGTCGCACAGACCTCGACTGTCGTGGCACCAGTCGCACTCCCCCGAGAGACTTTCATCGTCCGATGACGACATTTCCTATGTTCATAATTCAAAACTACATCATCTCTGTTGGGTCCAATAAGATAATCCACAGTGTGGTGAAAACACGCCCATCCAAATAGAATATGTGGTATGGGCTTTCTTAGTAGGTCATCCTACCAGATTAGGGTTTATCGATGACGAGCAACTGACATTAGTAATAACTATGAGTAGATATCACACTTCTATATGAATAACACAAGAGGCAGTTGATCCTACTTAATTAAGTACTAAGATACCCCGGCCCATGCATTAGTCGGAAGTGCCCCATATGTCCTATTTTTAGCAAAGTCATGCTAAAATTCACGGAAAATTTCAGCATGACCTTTGCTGAAAATAGGACATATGGAGTACCCGAATTTGCCGGAACGGAAGTTAATCGACATTCCGGCAAACTCAAGGGCCTCTCGGGGTACCTGCAAAATCATCACGACACGATGGTCGCAGACAAAACACAGCAAACTAGCAATTGATGGATCAACACGTAAAACAGTACATGTCCAATAAGAGCATATAATTCAACAACTCCACTGAAAATGAGAGCTGAAAGATGCAGGGAGCACAAACAGCTCAGAAAAAGGATGCAGGGAGCACAAAGAGCTACACTCTGAATCTTTTATCTATTTATACCTGTAAATTAGCACTCCGATGCTGGCCTTGACAAATGATCCCACTATGTTGTTTGCTGGAATCTGCAAAATGATCCCACTATGTTGACAAATGATCCCACTATGTTGTTATACTTGAGAACACTGTAACAAAATCAAAACCACAATAAACAGTGGTCAAATACAGAAGAAGGAACAATTTATTTATACTGTAAAAAAGGTTAGAGAGAAAAGTTAATGAGGATGAGTCACATAAACCAATTCAGATCACTCCCTCCCCAACACTGGCAATGCTCACTAGATCTTTATAAACCTGGGTACTTGTTTGGGATAAAAATAATAGAAGGGATTTCAGGAAGGAGTTCAAAACATATAACATTGGAGGGTTAGATTCAATTTAACCTCTTGTACCTCCTGTACATGTGTGAATTAAGGAGTAGCAAGCACAGGAACAGCAAAATTCAGAGATGACAGAAAATCAAGGCACAAATTACACAGAACCATGAAGCTAAAATATAACTATTTAAATGAAGGCACTGTTAGAAAAGACAACATAGTTCAGTAAAGTCATGAACATAAATACTGCTGAATTTAGAGACCACTTAGTACTGTAAATTCAGTTAGCAACAAGACAGAGAAATTGCACTTAGATTTCAAAGAAAAATATGACTACTCCACACTGTAAATCATCAACATTGACACTGTAATAACTGTATACTCCACACTGTAAATAGACAGAACATTTTTTGTGCTCAGAGGTGCTGCTGGAGATGCTGTCGGGGCAGCGGGCCGCTGGACAAGGAGGAAGGAGGAAGGAGGAGAGGTACCTGGGCGGGCGCGGCCGGTCGCCGGAGGGGTCGGGGTCGGCGGCGGCGGCGTCGAAGGGATGGCTGCGCGGGGGAGGGCGCGGGGGCGGCGGCGCTGGGGCGGGGGAGCTGCAGTGGTGGGGGGCACGGGGGCGCGGGGGCGACGGGGGTGGAGTCCGGCGGGGGTCGGGGCGGCGGCGTCGTGGGTCAGGTGAGCGCGCGGGTGGACTGGCGAGGGAGAGGGAAGGAATTAGCTAAGGGGGGAAACTTACTAATGGCGCACCCCGAAGCGGTGCGCCATTAGAATGTGTTTTTACATAGCAATGGCGCACCCACGACGGGTGCGCCATTGGTAAAAAAAATTTATGTAGCAATGGCGCACCAGCCATAGGTGCGCCATAAGTAATTTTTTTTATTATTTTTTGTTGCATCTAATAAATTTTTTAGAAAATGAATATGAATATGAAACAGTAACAATTTTTTACAAAAACAGTAATAATTTGTGACGGTGGAGCGGGCCGGGGAGGGTGCGGGGGGTCGTCGGCGGCGGTGGAGCGGGCCGGGGAGGGTGCGGGGGGTCGTCGGCGGCGGTGGAGCGGGCCGGGGAGGGTGCGGGGGGTCGTCGGCGGCGGTGGAGCGGGCCGGAGAGGGTGCGATGGGTCGTCGGCGGCGGTGGAGCAGGGGAGCTAGGGTGCGGGTGGTCGTCGGCGGCGGCGGTGGAGCGGGCCGGGGAGGGTGCGGGCCGGGGGGTCGTCGGCGGCGGTGGAGCGGGCCGGGGAGGGTGCGGGGGGCGTCGGCGGCGGTGGAGCGGGCCGGGGAGGGTGCGGTGGGTCGTCGGCGGTGGTGGAGCAGGGGAGTTAGGGTGCGGGGGGTTGGCGGTGGCGGTGGAGCGGGCCGGGGAGGGTACGGGGGGTCGTCGGCGGCGGTGGAGCGGGCCGGGGAGGGTGCGGTGGGTCGTCGGCGGCGGTGGAGCGGGGGAGGGTGCGGGGGGTCGGCGGCGGCGGTGGAGCGGGCCGGAGAGGGTGCGATGGGTCGTCGGCGGCGGTGGAGCAGGGGAGCTAGGGTGCGGGTGGTCGTCGGCGGCGGCGGTGGAGCGGGCCGGGGAGGGTGCGGGCCGGGGGGTCGTCGGCGGCGGTGGAGCGGGCCGGGGAGGGTGCGGGGGGCGGCGGCGGCGGTGGAGCGGGCCGGGGAGGGTGCGGTGGGTCGTCGGCGGTGGTGGAGCAGGGGAGTTAGGGTGCGGGGGGTCGTCGGCGGCGGTGGAGCGGGCCGGGGAGGGTGCGGTGGGTCGTCGGCGGTGGTGGAGCGGGCCGGGGAGGGTGCGCTGGGTCGTCGGCGGCTGTGGAGAAGGGGAGCTAGGGTGTGGTGGGTCGTCGGCGGCGGTGGAGTGGGGAAGGGTGCGGGGGGTCGGCGGCGGCGGTGGAGCGGGCTGGGGAGGGTGCGGTGGGTCGTCGGCGGCGGTGGAGCAGTGGAGCTAGGGTGCGGTGGGTCGTCGGCGGCGGTGGAGCAGTGGAGCTAGGGTGCGGTGGGTCGTCGGCGGCGGTGGAGCGGGGGAGGGTGCGGGGGGTCGGCGGCGGCGCCCGGTGGAGCGGGGTAGAGGCTGCAGGGGGTGCTCGGCGGCGAGGGGGACCGGATCTGGCGAGGTGGGATAGCGATCGAGATGGAGGGGGATCGAGATCAAGTGTCCATGAAATATACACTAATGGCGCACGGGGAGCAGTGCGCCATTACTAGCTTAAACTAGTAATGGCGCACTGCACGAGGTGCACCATTAGTAGTTTTGCAAAAAAGTAAAAAATAAAAATTATATTTTAGTGCGCACTATGCTGCTGGTGCGCCATTACTAGTTACAACTAGTTATGGCACACTATGTCCTGGTTCGCCATTAGTATGTCTGGCAAAATAAAAAAATAAAATTTGTTACTAATGGCGCACCGTTTGTCTGGTGCGCCATTAGTGTCTTTCACACTAATGGCGCACCAGCACATGGTGCGCCATTGCTATATAGCAATGGCGCACCACATGTCTGGTGCGCCATTAGTGGCCATTTCATATATAGCCCGTTTTCTAGTAGTGCGTGAGCCACGAGATGCTGGGAAGTAAAACCCGTTCACGTGGCTAGGCTATCCAGTGCACCCAGATTGTGGTGCCGCACGTTCGTTTGACTTCAAAACTCAAGCTACCCGTGTAAAATATTGGCTCGAAGCGAAGTTACTATTCAAAAAAAGGCCACCGTGCGTTCGGCCGGGATCGAACCCACAAAACGAGGTATACACTCCCGCGACCACTAGTAGTACTCGTTGGAGTACAACGCAACCTAGAATCGCCTTTTGTCGCTAGTAGTACATTGTTGTCACGTTCCTAGTTCTGGTATGACCTAGACTAGCTAGTCATGTGTGCATCATGTTTAAATTTCATTTTAAATTGAAATGGGGATCTGTTAAACCCTCAGAATCATTTCTGGAAATGACCCAGATAAAAATTGCTCCAAAAAGGTCCAAGAAAATGTTCATGTTACTCTCTGAAAATATTGGACAGAGGTAAAAATCAAACCAATATTTTAGGAGCTCATAAATATTTATCTTGGCCATTTGGAATTAATGCAGTAATTATTTGCATTGGATATATATATGTTATATATTTTATATATGTCCAAAAATTCTGAATTTTGATGAGGGGCTTTGGATTAATCCCTTAGGTCCCTGCAAAAATTGACAGAAGTAAATAAAATGATTTAGTATTTTACTAAATCAGAACAAATGTCAGAAAAATAGAAAATAAACAAAAAGCGGAAAACCCTTACCTGGACTTACCTGGGCCACTTGCTGGCCTGGCTCTGTGCCGGCCCAGCTGACTGGCCAGTGCCAGTCGTCCCCTTCCTCGCGCCAGGAGGATAGGGGCACGCGCTCGCCGCCCGCGCGCATGTGCGCCACCTCCTGCTTCTCCCCTCGTCGCCTGGATCGCCCGAACGACGCCACGCACCCCCTCCAAGCCTCTCTCGCTCTCCCCCGTGCCCATTCTCTCCTCTCCCTCGCTCTCTCGCACGACGGCCGAACGCCACCGTCGCCGCCGCTCGCCATTGCCGTAGCCACCGCCCCCCCTCGCCCCTCCGACACGCTCAGGAGCTCCGCCCCTCGCTCTGAAGCTCTCCGTCGAGCCACACGCCTCGGGAGGCCCTGGAGCGCCGCCATCGCCATCGTCTTCCTCCTCGGGCTCCGCCGTCTGCCGCCGTCGATTCGCCGTCACCAGGGCTCCCCCGAGCCCGCTGTGCTGCTCCGAGTGATCGCCTGGAGCACCTCCCCATTTCCCACCTCTTCTCCCCATCGTTCCCGCGTCGTAGCCACCGTTTCCTCCACGGCCGTACCTCCTCGCCACCGTCCATGTCGCCGCTGTCGCTCAAGCCACTGCAGATCGCAACCGCACGCGTCACTGTGTTCCTGGTGACGCCAGGAGGCTGTAGAGCCTCTCCGCTCGCTTCCTCGTGCTCCGTAGCCCCGCAGCCGCTCGAGCCCGAGCTCCGGCGGCCGCCGTGAGCTCCGCTCCGGCGAGCTCCGCCGCCCCCGCAGCCTCTCGCGGGCTCCCCTGGATGCGCGGGAGCGCGGGCAACCTCCTGGTGCCCCCAGGCGCCGCTCCCGTGGCTTCTAGTGGTGACTCCGCCGTGGCCAGTGGTCGCCGGCGACGAGCCCTGTCGCCTGAGCCCTGCCACGTGGGTCCGGCCTGTCAGGTGATTAGCTTAGTGCTAATCACCACCTAACCTAACCCTGACACTGACAAGTGGGCCCCAGCGCCACTAACACTATAATTAGGATAAACTAACCCCCTGTTTAACCCTGTGTCACTGACGTGTGGACCCCACACGTCAGGTTTGACCAGCCGTGGTTGACTCACTAACGTCATGCCACCGTCATGCTGACGCATTTATTCTTTTCTGGATTTAAATTAATTCAGGAAATTCCAGAAATTAGTAAAACTTCTAAAATTCATAGAAATTCAACCGTAGCTCAGATTTAAATAATTTATATATGAAAAATGATCAGAAAAATTCAATCTATCCATATGTGCCATTTTCATGCATGAAAAACCAACCTATACATGCTGTATATATGAAAACACACTTATGGCATTTAAAGGGACTTATATTAGAGTTGCATTTGAACCTTTGGTTCAAATGGATCTCTTCCAAGTTGAATGCTAAATGCATTGGCTCAAAACACATCACATATTCATGCCATATTCATGCATCATATTGTTGCATATGATTGTGTTTTGATTGTTGACACCGTTCCTTCTCGATAGGTCCTGCTCCGGAGAGTGTTCCAGAGTACCTATCTGTGGAGCAGTGCCACCCTGTTGATCTACCAGGCAAGCAAACCCCCTTTGTTCATTCCGATACAAACCTACTCTCTCGCTCCTGCTCTCTTTTACTGCATTAGGACAACAACGATTCAACTGCTACTTTATGCTGCGGTAGTTGAACCCATTCCTCTGCATGACCTGTCATTGCCACAGTAAATAGTTGAAACCCACTAGCATGTGTAGGGGTTGATTGAGCCATGTTGTGTTCCTACCATTCCATGCCTGCTATTGCTTAGAGTTGTGTCAGGTCTGGTTCATTGGGAATGAATTGGAGTGTTACGATATGTTCTGGTGCCGAGAGTTAAGCGTGTGAACACGATTTGGTAAAGGTAGCGGTGAGAGGCCATGTAGGAGTACATGGTGGGTTGTCTCATTGGGACCGTCCTTAAGAACCGAGTTCTGTGTAAGTTGTCCAATGACTAGCTACTACCACACATTGGGCTCCGGGCGCTCCAAGCTCTCTCGACTTATTAACCGCCTTGATCTATGTCTAGGAGTTGCAATTAGTTTCTGGTGTTTGCAGGTAGTGTTAGTAGTCTACCAAGTGGCACCCGGCCAGGTGGGCTTGGGACAGACTAGGCACAAGTGGCACGGTGTACCAAGCGTAGATCCATCTGGCGAGGTGGGCTTGGGAACCCTGCACACATCGTTTGGGGCCGCGAGCGACACCCCGGCCGGATCTCCTTGTGGATGGAACCCGAATAGGCAATAAACCTGGACTAGAGTCTTGTGTGGTTAGTCAGGTCGTGGGCGACACCCTCGCCAGGCTTCCGCTTGAAGGTTGCCGAGGTACATGACGTGTACATGGCGGTAAGTGGTGAGAGCGTGTGTGAAGCAGTACACCCCTGCAGGGTTATCATGATCTATTCGAATAGCCGTGTCCTCGGTTATGGACTTCTTGGATGCTTACGTGGTACATAGACAACTTGAAGTGGATACTCTAAAATGCTCAAGATAAGCGTGAGTGCTATGGATGGCTTCTCGTAGTGCGACGGGAATGAATCCATAGTGGTGTATTGAGGTGGTGATTAGTGGACTCGTGTGCGCCTTCTTACCTCAAAGAAGTTTCTTGTAGTCGTAGAACAGGATAGCCACTGAGTCAAAGCTGGCTTGCTGCAACTAAACCCCACACTACCTTCTTGATACAAATGCATGTAAGATAGGATCTGATGTAAGTCTTGCTGAGTACCTTTGTACTCATGTTGCTTTGGTTATGTTTTTGCAGCGGAGACTTCAGTCTTACTAGTAGCTCCGCTTGGACTTTGACGAGTAGCTTGTACCTCAGCTACGATCTTGTACCCTTGGGAGGGGCTTGTAGATAGTCAGGCTTCTCAGGCTTTTCTTTTGTAGTTGTCTGTACTCAGACATGTAATGCTTCCATTGCTTGTATGCTCTGAATGATGGGTCATGTGACCCCTGTTTGTACTTAATGTTATGTGGCTCCTCTGGGCCTTTTATCTATATGAGTTTGTGTTATGTTGTGATGCCATGTTGTACATCACATACTTGCATGTTATGCGTACGTGTAACATGTATTGCTATGTGTGGGATCCGGCAATCTAGTTGTTTATCCTTGGCAGCCTCTCTTATGGGGAAATGTAGTCTAGTGCCTCCTTGAGCCATAGTAGTCCGCTACAGCCGGTTCACCGGAGTCCTGCTAGCCCAGCACTACTGCTCTGGACACTTGACTGGCCGGCATGTGTTTCATTTCGTTCCTGTGTCTGTCCCTTCGGGGAAATGTCACGCGGTGACATCCGGAGTCCTGCCTAGCCTGCTACAGCCCGGGTTCCCGGAGTCCTGTTAGCCCAGCGCTACAGCCCGGATTCACACGCTGCTGACCGACACGCTCGATGTTGATTCATGTATGCCTGTCCCCATACGTTAGTGCCGCTTGGGGTTCACGACTAGCCATGTCGGCCCGGGTTCTCTGTCATATGGATGCTAGCGACATTGTCATATACGTGAGCCAAAAGGCGCAAACGGTCCCAGGCCATGGTAAGGCGACACCTGTGGGAGTATCGTGCGTGATGCCGCAAAGTGATATGAGGTGTTACAGGCTAGATCGGTGTGACTTAGAATCGGGGTCCCGACAGCTTTGGTATCAGAGCCTGACTGCCTGTAGGATTTCCAAGCCAACCTGGCCGAAGTTGAGTCTAGAAATTCTTTAGTTATATAAGGGAATTGATTGTGGAAGGGAACGTAAGGCTCTTTTACTCCTTTTACCTCATGCCTTCTGATCTGAGTCATCCTATCTTTCCTACGGGGTTAAGGAACTAGGCTTTCTCTTCTATCTATCAGGATCACGTGTTACTACTCCGTAGTCTCTTAGGATTGGTTGATCAGAGTCATATCCCAGTTTGAGTACCTTCAGTGTAGCCTGTTTAGTAATATTTCAGAATCTTGATGACGATGTTGAGTATGGTGCTACCCCGTCCTTTGCAGAATGTCTCATTTTGAGCATTTTACCGCCGTTATGCTGCCGGATTTGTCCTAGGAGTTTGAGAGATACTAAATTTTCTTATGCTACATGTTGCATCCTATAGTTGTTGTTGACCTCGTCCTTGGTTCCGCTCCTCAGGATGTCGTCAGTTAACCGAACTTCTGTTGCTCGTTGCCTGAACCACGGAGGTGGTAGGGATGAGGAGGATCCTCCCGACCAGCCTTCATTGGCAGAGTTTATGTTAGAGATGGAGAGGAACAAGCATGAGTCTAACCGCTTGTTAGCACGTATCGGAGGAGAACACCGCACCTCAGTGCAAAGAGTCAGCGACCATCTATGATTTCATTGGTTTGAAACCACCTACCTTCCATCATTCCATTGAACCACTCGATGCAGATGACTGGCTCCATAGTATCACACACAAGCTGCGTTCTGCGAACGTAGCTGAAGGTGACAAGGTCACTTATGCTGCATATCACCTGGAAGGTCCTGCTAGTCATTGGTGGCAGAACTATGAGGCTATGCTTCCAGTTGGCCAGATACCGACCTGGAGGGATTTCACTGAGGCTTTTCGCGAGCATCACATTCCTCAGGCTCTCATTGACCGCGAGCGAGAAGAGTTCTGTAGTTTTACCCAGGGTAAGATGTCTGTTGATGCTTACAGTAGAG
The DNA here is from genome assembly GCF_002575655.3 of Aegilops tauschii subsp. strangulata. NCBI lineage: Eukaryota > Viridiplantae > Streptophyta > Magnoliopsida > Poales > Poaceae > Aegilops > Aegilops tauschii. The sequence continues at coordinate 190,766,993 of NC_053036.3, forward strand.
AGTTTGAGAACCTCACCCGCTATGCTACAGAAGAAGTGCCCACGGATGCTAAGAAGCAGGCTAGGTTCCGAAAGGGTCTCAACCCCAAGTTGCGTCGAGATCTCCACCTGCACCATTGCAATACATTCCAGGCTCGTGTGAACAAGGCCATTAATGTGGAGACAGCTCAGCTCATCTACGAGGAGTCTCGTAAGCACACCCGTGATTTGGGTTCTTCCTCCGGTTCCAGTTCCCAGAAGCGCCGGATTTGGATTCCGAACTCTGCTCTTCCACCCGGTTATACACCAAGGCCATCTTATGTGGCACCTCACCTAGTTCAGCCATATGCTCCACCCAGGCCTATTGGTGGACCGCCTGCCAACGCGGGTCCACGTCCTACCTCCAAGATTTGTTACAAGTGCGGAGAGCCAGGCCACACCGCCCGTATTTGCACTCAGACCCGTGTTGCTCCACCCCAGCCCGAGAAGTCTCTTGGCCGTGGTAAGCCATCATGCAAGATGATCAGTACCAAGTCAGCTCCCACTGAATGTGGATGTGTGCATCATGTCTCAGCTAAAGACGCTCAGGATGATCCAGATGTCGTTCTTGGTACACTCCATGTAAACTGTCATCCAGCTTCGGTTCTATTTGATACTGGGGCGTCTCATTCCTTCATTTCCAAAAGTTATGCCCGCTTGCACGACATATCATTTTGTGATATGCCCTCCCCACTACTCATTCAAACTCCTGGATCCAAATGGCAAACTTCTAGTGTAAGCCATGGTAACGAAATCCTTGTTGACAGACTTGTATTCCTTGCATCACTCATAGCCCTCAAGTCTTCAGATATTAACATCATCTTGGGTATGGACTGGATGAAAGCTCATTATGCCAAGATTGATTGTTACACCCGGTCTGTTCAGCTCACACACCCATCTGGCAAGATAGTCACTGTCTCCACCAGAATTGCAAAGCGTCAACTTTATTCTCTTAATGCCAGCCCTCTTCCAGACCTTGAGGATATCCCGGTAGTCCGTGACTTTCCGGATGTCTCCCCAGAAGAACTGCCAGGTATTCCACCTGACAGGGATGTAGAGTTTGTCATAGATCTTATCCCAGGAACCGCCCCAATTTCTAGGAGACCTTACAAGATGGCACCCTTAGAGCTAGCCGAGCTTAAGAAACAACTCGATGAATCCTTGCAAAAGGGTTTCATCCGTCCTAGTTCTTCTCCCTGGGCTTGCCCCGTCCTCTTCGTCAAGAAGAAGGATGGTACGGACCGAATGGTTGTAGATTATCGTCCCGTTAATTTGGTTACGATAAAGAACAAGTATCCGCTCCCCAGGATCAACGACCTGTATGATCAGCTCACTGGATCCTCAGTCTTTTCCAAGATGGATTTGAGGTTAGGCTACCACCAAATCAAGATTAGAAACGGGGACATTCCTAAGACGGCTTTTGTCACCCGTTATGGCCAGTACGAGTACACCATCATGTCCTTTGGTCTAACCAATGCTCCAGCTACCTTCTCCCGCTTGATGAACTCGATCTTCATGGAGTACTTAGACAAGTTCGTCGTGGTTTACCTCGATGATATCCTTATCTACTCGAAGAACGAGGAAGAGCATGCCGAACATCTTAGACTTGTGTTAGAAAAACTCAGAGAGCACTGCCTTTATGCCAAGTTCTCCAAGTGCGAATTTTGGTTGCCAAAAGTGACCTATCTGGGCCACGTGATCTCTGGTAAGGGCATTGTTGTCAATCCTGAGAGAGTTCAGGCCGTTCTTGATTGGACTCCACCTGAAACAGTTAAACAAGTTAGGAGTTTCCTTGGTCTAGCCAGTTATTGTCGCCGCTTCGTTGAAAACTTCTCCAAAGTAGCCAAACCCCTCACGGAACTTCTCAAGAAGGATAAAAAGTTTGAGTAGTCCCCACAGTGTGAATACAGTTTTCAGGAACTGAAGAGACGCCTGACTTCTGCCCCCATACTTGTGCCATCGGATTTCACTAAAGACTTTGTTATCTACTGCGACGCCTCATGACAGGGACTAGGTTGCATTCTTATGCAGGATCGTCATGTGATTGCCTATGCATCTCGACAGTTGCATCCACATGAGGAGAATTATCCTACACATGATCTAGAGCTTGCAGCCGTAGTCTATGCTCTTAAGACATGGCGACATTACCTTCTTGGTAAACGTTGCGAGATTTACACCGATCACCAGAGTCTCAAGTATATTTTCACCCAACCAGATTTGAACCTTAGGCAAAGACGTTGGTTGGAGTTGATCTCAGATTACGACTTAGGGATTACCTATACCCCGGGCAATGTCATGGCTGATGCGCTAAGTCGTAAGTCCTATTGCAACAATCTTATGTTGCAGCAGGGCCAACCACTTCTCCATGAGGAATTCTGTAAGCTTAACCTTCACATTGCTCCCCGCGGATTCCTTTCTACCTTGGTGGCGAAACCTACTCTTGTGGATCAGATCATCTCTGCTCAGAAGCAGGATACGGGAATTTCCCGGATCAAGAGAAACATTAATAAGGGAGTTGGTGGAAGTTTCTCTGTAGATGATCGAGGTGCTGTTTTCTTTGAGAATCGCTTGGTGGTTCCCAAGAATCAACATCTGCGACAATTGATCCTTAAGGAGGCGCATGAATCCCCTCTCACGATTCATCCCGGTAGTACTAAGATGTATCAGGACCTACACCAGAGGTTCTGGTGGACTAGGATGAAGAGAGAAATTGCTGAGTTCATAGCTAACTGTGACGTTTGTCATCGCGTTAAGGCAGAGCATCAAAGGCCTACTGGCACCCTTCAGCCTTTAGCTATTCCTGAGTGGAAATGGGACAAAGTTGGTATGGACTTCATCACCGGCTTTCCCAGGACCAAGAAAGGGAATAATGCTATCTTCATAGTCATTGATCGTCTGTCCAAAGTGGCTCACTTCCTACCTGTTCGAGAGAGTATCACTGCTAGTCAGCTCGCTGACTTATATATTTCTCGAATAGTGTCACTTCATGGTGTTCCACTAGAGATCAATTCAGACCATGGTAGTCTCTTCACTTCTCATTTCTGGGAGAGTTTCCAAACTGCCATGGGCACCCATCTTTCCTTCAGTACCGCTTTCCACCCTCAATCAAGTGGTCAGGTGGAAAGGGTCAACCAAATTCTCGAAGAGATGCTTAGAGCTTGCGTTATCTCATTCGGTATGGATTGGGAGAAATGCCTACCTTTCGCCGAGTTCGCTTATAACAATAGCTATCAATCCAGTCTTAAGAAAGCTCCTTTCGAGATTCTGTATGGACGAAGATGTCGAACACCTTTGAACTGGTCAGAAACCGGTGAAAGACAATTCTTTGGACCGGACATGAACCAGGAAGCAGAAGAGCAAGTTCCCATCATTCGTGAGAATTTGAAAACAGCCCAGTCTCGTCAAAAGAGCCAGTATGACCGTCGTCATAAGGAAGTGGCTTATGAAGTTGGTGACAAGGCTTACCTTCGGGTTACTCCTCTAAAGGGTACCCATCGTTTCGGTATCAAGGGCAAGTTGGCTCCTCGCTACATTGGTCCTTTTCGCATTATCGCTAAACGAGGAGAGGTTGCCTACCAGTTGGAACTACCCCCACATCTTTCTCGAGTCCATGATGTCTTCCACGTCTCTCAACTCAGGCGTTGCTTCTCGGATCCCATCCGCGGAGTGGACCACGAAACGCTTGATCTCCAAGATAACCTCACATATCGAGAGTACCCTATTCGCATTCTTGATCAAGCAGAGCGTGTCACCCGATGTCAGAACATCAAGTTTCTCAAGGTTCAGTGGTCTCATCATTCCGAGAGAGAAGCTACTTGGGAGCGAGAAGATCGTCTTCGACTGGAGTACCCCACCTTCTTTCCATCGACCCCTGAATCTCGGGGCGAGATTTTTTCAAGTGGGGGCGAGTTGTCACGTTCCTAGTTCTGGTATGACCTAGACTAGCTAGTCATGTGTGCATCATGTTTAAATTTCATTTTAAATTGAAATGGGGATCTGTGAAACCCTCAGAATCATTTCTGGAAATGACCCAGATAAAAATTGCTCCAAAAAGGTCCAAGAAAATGTTCATGTTACTCTCTGAAAATATTGGACAGACGTAAAAATCAAACCAATATTTTAGGAGCTCATAAATATTTATCTTGGCCATTTGGAATTAATGCAGTAATTATTTGCATTGGATATATATATGTTATATATTTTATATATGTCCAAAAATTCTGAATTTTGGTGAGGGGCTTTGGATTAATCCCTTAGGTCCCTGCAAAAATTGACAGAAGTAAATAAAATGATTTAGTATTTTACTAAATCAGAACAAATGTCAGAAAAATAGAAAATAAACAAAAAGGGGAAAACCCTTACCTGGACTTACCTGGGCCACTTGCTGGCCTGGCTCTGTGCCGGCCCAGCTGACTGGCCAGTGCCAGTCGTCCCCTTCCTCGCGCCAGGAGGACACGGGCACGCGCTCGCCGCCCGCGCGCATGCGCGCCACCTCCTGCTTCTCCCCTCGTCGCCTGGATCGCCCGAACGACGCCACGCACCCCCTCCAAGCCTCTCTCGCTCTCCCCCGTGCCCATTCTCTCCTCTCCCTCGCTCTCTCGCACGACGGCCGAACGCCACCGTCGCCGCCGCTCGCCATTGCCGTAGCCACCGCCCCCCCCCCCCCCCCCCCGCCCCTCCGACACGCTCAGGAGCTCCGCCCCTTGCTCGGAAGCTCTCCGTCGAGCCACACGCCTCGGGAGGCCCTGGAGCGCCGCCATCGCCATCGTCTTCCTCCTCGGGCTCCGCCGTCTGCCGCCGTCGATTCGCCGTCACCAGGTCTCCTCCGAGCCCGCTGTGCTGCTCCGAGTGATCGCCGTGAGCACCTCCCCGTTTCCCCCCTCTTCTCCCCATCGTTCCCGCGTCGTAGCCGCCGTTTCCTCCACGACCGTAGCTCCTCGCCGCCGTCCATGTCGCCGCCGTCGCTCAAGCCACTGCAGCCCGCAACCGCACGAGTCACTGTGTTCCTGGTGACGCCAGGAGGCTGTAGAGCCTCTCCGCTCGCTTCCTCGTGCTCCGTAGCCCCGCAGCCGCTCGAGCTCCGCTCCGGCGAGCTCCGCCGCCCCCGCAGCCTCTCGCGGGCTCCCCTGGATGCACGGGAGCGCGGGCAACCTCCTGGTGCCCCCAGGCGCCGCTCCCGTGGCTTCTAGTGGGGACTCTGCCGTGGCCAGTGGTCGCCGGCGACGAGCCCTGTCGCCTGAGCCCTGCCACGTGGGTCCGGCCTGTCAGGTGATTAGCTTAGTGCTAATGACCACCTAACCTAACCCCTGAAACTGACCAGTGGGCCCCAGCGCCACTAACACTGTAATTAGGATAAACTAACCCCCTGTTTAACCCTGTGTCACTGACGTGTGGACCCCACACGTCAGGTTTGACCTGGTCAGCCGTGGTTGACTCGCTGACGTCATGCCACCGTCATGCTGACGCATTTATTCTTGTCTGGATTTAAATTAATTCAGGAAATTCCAGAAATTAGTAAAACTTCTAAAATTCATAGAAATTCAACCGTAGCTCAGATTTAAATAATTTATATATGAAAAATGATCAGAAAAATTCAATCTATCCATCTGTGCCATTTTCATGCATGACAAACCAACCTATACATGCTGTATATATGAAAACACACTTATGGCATTTAAAGGGACTTATATTAGAGTTGCATTTGAACCTTTGGTTCAAATGGATCTCTTCCAAGTTGAATTCTAAATGCATTGGCTCAAAACACATCACATATTCATGCCATATTCATGCATCATATTGTTGCATATGATTGTGTTTTGATTGTCGACACCGTTCCTTCTCGATAGGTCCTGCTCCGGAGAGTGTTCCAGAGTACCTGTCTGAGGAGCAGTGCCACCCTGTTGATCTACCAGGCAAGCAAACCCCCTTTGTTCATTCCGATACAAACCTACTCTCTCGCTCCTGCTCTCTTTTACTGCATTAGGACAATAACGATTCAACTGCTACTTTATGCTGCGGTAGTTGAACCCATTCCTCTGCATGACCTGTCATTGCCACAATAAATAGTTGAAACCCACTAGCATGTGTAGGGGTTGACTGAGCCATGTTGTGTTCCTACCATGCCATGCCTGCTATTGCTTAGAGTTTTGTCAGGTTTGGTTCATTGGGAATGAATTGGAGTGTTACGATATGTTCTGGTGCCGAGAGTTAAGCGTGTGAACACGATTTGCTAAAGGTAGCGGTGAGAGGCCATGTAGGAGTACATGGTGGGTTGTCTCATTGGGACCGTCCTTAAGAACCGAGTTCTGTGTAAGTTGTCCAATGACTAGCTACTACCACACATTGGGCTCCGGGCGCTCCAAGCTCTCTCGACTTATTAACCGCCTTGATCTCTGTCCAGGAGTTGCAATTAGTTTCTGGTGTTTGTAGGTAGTGTTAGTAGTCTACCAAGTGGCACCTGGCCAGGTGGGCTTGGGACAGACTAGGCTCAAGTGGCACGGTGTACCAAGCGTAGATCCATCCGGCGAGGTGGGCTTGGGAACCCTGCGCACATCGTTTGGGGCCGTGAGCGACACCCCGGCCGGATCTCCTTGCGGATGGAACCCGAATAGGTGATAAACCAGGACTAGAGTCATGTGTGGTTAGTCAGGTCGTGGGCGACACCCTCGCCAGGCTTCCGCTTGAAGGTTGCCGAGGTACATGACGTGTACATGGCGGTAAGTGGCGAGAGCGTGTGTGAAGCAGTACACCCCTGCAAGGTTATCATGATCTATTCGAATAGTCGTGTCCTCGGTTATGGACTTCTTGGATGCTTACGTGGTACATAGACAACTTGAAGTGGATACTCTAAAATGCTCAAGATAAGTGTGAGTGCTATGGATGGCTTCTCGTAGTGCGACGGGAATGAATCCATAGTGGTGTATTGAGGTGGTGATTAGTGGACTCGTGTGCGCCTTCTTACCTCAAAGAAGTTTCTCGTAGTCGTAGAACAGGATAGCCACTGAGTCAAAGCTGGCTTGCTGCAACTAAACCCCACACTACCTTCTTGATACAAATGCATGTAAGATAGGATCTGATGTAAGTCTTGCTGAGTACCTTTGTACTCATGTTGCTTTGGTTATGTTTTTGCAGCGGAGACTTCAGTCTTACTAGTAGCTCCGCTTGGACTTCGACGAGTAGCTTGTACCTCAGCTACGATCTTGTACCCTTGGGAGGGGCTTGTAGATAGTCAGGATTCTCATCCTTTTCTTTTGTAGTTGTCTGTACTCAGACATGTAATGCTTCCATTGCTTGTATGCTCTGAATGATGGGTCATGTGACCCCTGTTTGTACTTAATGTTATGTGGCTCTTCTGGGCCTTTTATCTATATGAGTTTGCGTTATGTTGTGATGCCATGTTGTACAGCACATACTTGCATGTTATGCGTATGTGTAACGTGTATTGCTATGTGTGGGATCCGGCAATCTAGTTGTTTATCCTTGGCAGCCTCTCTTATGGGGAAATGTAGTCTAGTGCCTCCTTGAGCCATAGTAGTCCGCTACAGCCGGTTCGCCGGAGTCCTGCTAGCCCAGCACTACTGCTCTGGACACTTGACTGGCTGGCATGTGTTTCATTTCGTTCCTGTGTCTGTCCCTTCGGGGAAATGTCACGCGGTGACATCCGGAGTCCTGCCTAGCCTGCTACAGCCCGGGTTCCCGGAGTCCTGTTAGCCCAGCGCTACAGCCCGGATTCACACGTTGCTGACCGACACGCTCGATGTTGATTCATGTATGCCTGTCCCCATACGTTAGTGCCACTTGGGGTTCACGACTAGCCATGTCGGCCCGGGTTCTCTGTCATATGGATGCTAGCGACATTGTCATATACGTGAGCCAAAAGGCGCAAACGGTCCCGGGCCATGGTAAGGCGACACCCGTGGGAGTACCGTGCGTGAGGCCGCAAAGTGATATGAGGTGTTACAGGCTAGATCGTTGTGACTTAGAATCGGGGTCCCGACAATTGTTCCTTACAAGAAACCACTAATAATGCAAGAAACCACTAATAATGCCAAGAAACTACTACCACTTGCATACGTGGCAGACTTAAGATAAGACTACCTTATCAACCATTGTACATGCTCTTACCAACTAGCCCTAACAAGAAACGACTACTCTACAAAGTGCCGTTATAGGCACGTTTCAACCCATGGCCCTGTTTGGATACATTTGTTAATCTAACCCTGCCATCCAAACACCACTTTGTTTAGAGTTAGTTCATGGTTAGAATCTAACCTCTGACTTAGAGTATCCAAACAGGGCCCATGTCACCCATTAAGTCAACACCTTCTATTCGACCGGGCATTATGACTTGTGGGACCTACATGTCAGTCTGCACAAAAATCCCCGAGTGACCTCCTACCTCCGGCCCGTCCACCTAGTCATCCTCGGCCATGGGACGCACCTACCGCCACTGGCAGAAGGCGAGGTCAAAACCGCCGGTGGTGCGGAGCCCATCTTGTGGCAGCCCAGAAGCCAGCTCCGTCCGGCGCTCGCGGCCGCTAGCTAGCCAAGATAGCTCCATCCAGCTGCTTGTCTGCAAGGTTTGCTAGCTAGATTGGCACGGCGGCGCGGCGGCTTGCTCGCGCACGCCGCGCTAAGGCCAGCCATCTGGCTCAAGCGAAGGCCAGCGCGGCGGCTTGCTCGCTCGTGAGTCACGCTCGGGCCAGCCTGCCAACCCGTGCGGAGGCCAGCGCGGCGTCCGGCCCGTCCGGCGGAGCGGCGACCAACTCGCTCATCACCGGCGCCACCGACGAACACGCATCAGTACTGTTTGAAGTAATGTTCAGGAAAAATAATGATTTGAGGGGGAATAACAGGATAGAAGGTCAGATGTGGGTCCCTCGTGTCAACGGTCAAACAAAATGTGTTGGTTTAAGCTGCCTCGTCAGCACGAACGTGTGGGCCAACCCTGTCATAAATGGGTTTAAACTAACCTAATCGGTAGGTAGTAGTTTTTGGCGTGGATTAAGAAATTTTGGGTATGTTTTTGCGTTTTTTGTACAATAGAATCTTCCTAGGGCTGGTTGAAAGTGGTAGTTTTTTGTTAAATACTCTACATATTGTAAGTAGGAGTGAAAGTTAAGCTTTGGAACCCAATAAGCAAGGCTAGTTACATAGTGCATATGTGTACATGATTGAAAGTAAATATCAAATATGAGTGACTAACATCTTGATGGAAAACTCGAAACTATGGAATACTAGGGAAAAAATTGCATGGTTGGAAATACTAGCAATGTTCATGTGCGTTGCAACGAATCATAATTAGAATAATACTTATTCACAAACTTGATACAAAACACTCTAATTTTGATATACATATATCACTAGAGATATATTATGTTTTAATTAGAATATATTCCTTGGGCTGTTTTGGTGAGGTCAGGGAGGGATGTGGTTGGTTTTAAGATACTAATTATGGGTTTTTCTGCAAATTGGTAGACAAGTGGGATGTTTGTGAGAAAAGGCAACAACTTACCTCACAGTCGTTAGATGTAGATCTAATGGTCACAAACGACGGATGGCAGACACACCATCATCACCAACTTAGTCTTCCGTAGGAGTACTAGCAAGATCCGTGCATTGCACGGAACATCAAGATGCATTTTTTTAATAAAAACACTCGTTGTGATTGACCCATGCGGGAGTAATCCCATGTGTAAAAACTAATGATATCTCGAGAAATAGGAGATAAGGTGAAGAGGAGTGGGGCGTGGTGGTGATTGGTGGTCGGACTGAGCGGAGGCATGGGGATTGACGACGCGGGCAGCGGCCACCAGGCCAATTTGTTCCAGAGGCTTCCTTTCTTAGTTGCTCAACAATGAGGTTGTTGGAGATAAGCATGAATGAGGGAAGGCCTTGTCTGCAAATGTGAAGAGGGGTGCGGGTATCTTTTAGTTTAATTTCCATCAGTCAGATATAGATCGGACGGTCTATATTGCAAGATGGCATGCGTACCATCATCACCAACTCGGTTTTTTTATAAGAGAAGAAATATAAGTATGGAGATACAAACGTATTATCGATACTTGTTTCCGTAAACTAGCATCTACATTCTATTCAACGCCTCAGCATGTGAGGCCTTAGCACAATGACTTCTCGACTGTGTAAAACAAAGGTTTTCCCGTCGCCGATAAGGAGGGGGTGACGGCGGCGCGCTTTTTGGCTTGCTCTAGTCCTAGTAGTCATACTAGGTGGTCTAAGCACGTGTAGATTTATTCTTTTTCATGTCTTGTGTTCGCCGTACTGCCACGACTGTTGATGAATAGACGGTAAGTTATTCACGGGGAAACCCTTGTTGAGCGTGTTTGCGAGAGAGAGAGATAGTGTGCGTGTGTGATATGTCTAGAGACTGAGGCAATGATACCAGATTCTTTGTGTCTATGTGTGTGGAGGATAGACAGAGATATGTACATGGGGCTTTGTGTTGTGTAACATGGAGACACATATACATAATTAGAGAGTGAGTGTGCGAGATACACATGCGAACATGGGGAGAGATGAGGATCCAGATTAATGGGTGTTTGTGCGTGTCTGTGTGTGTTTGTGCGCACGTTTGTGTGTGAGAGGGAGTGTGTGTATGTGGAGTAGAGAGACTACTAATGATGTAAACCTAGTATAAGGGAAGGGGGAATGGTGTGACATGTGTAGTAGCGGGATAGCATGGGTGCGGGCGGGGGGAGCAGCCTATTTGGAAGAGACATCAACTGTGTGTGGGAGAGGGGTGTGAGAGTGAGTGAGAGAGAGAGCTAGCGACGGAGAGAGAGAGAGAGAGAGATGAGGGGGGCGAGAGAGGGCGATTGTGTCCATAAATGGCGTATAGATAGGGAGACAATGTTGATGTTGTTTGAAATTGGCCTATGTACGGTGACGCAAGGGAAGCGAGTCATCGTGTGTGTGATAGGGACTTCATGAGAGATCTAGAATAGATGGTGTAGAGAACAATGTGCGAGATCGAGAATGATGATACATTAGGGAGCTATGGAAAGAGTCACGACATATATGTATACAGGGAGGAGTTGGGGCGGGTCCGCATGTGGGAGAGATAGAACGAGGAGAGTGGTGCACAAGGAGACAAAGTGTGCTTGTTTTGAAGTGGGGGTGGTGTGTGAGGTGAGTGTGCGAGAACCACATAACTAGGGAGATAGACGTTTGGGGGCGACGTTTTGTGTGTATGGGAAAGATAAACTCTAGATAGTGCATGTGCTTGGGAAAGAGAGATGCCGGGAGACCTAGCTAGAGAGTGGGGGAAGAGATGTGTGCATGCCCAAGAGACAAAGTGATAGAGACCTATATTGGGGTCTGGACTTTATAAGAGAGAGAGGGGTGTTAATGTGCTCGTGTGTTGGTGTTTGCGGGAGAGAACGACTTCTCTGTGTGTGGGGGGGCGAAGAGGGGGGGTGTTGGCTTCAGATAAAGAGTGAGGTGTCTATATTTGAGGGACTTTAGCGTAATTGAGATATACATGGTCAATAGTGTGTGCACTCAACGTTGATCAATTTGTATCACAGTTTGGACTATGAGATAACGATACTTTTAAACATGTGTGATATACTTTGATCTACCAGAATTACAAACCTAAGATTGGAATTTTGGACTTCGACTCCATCATTAGCTTTTGTAATTCATTTAAACAGAGGTACATTTTTAAGTCGGGATTTCGTGATTTCAAATTCATATATCAAACCTAGAGATATACACATACGAGCATGTTCAAACTTTATAATCAACCACTTTATTCATACACATACACATTTTTGCTTTTGTCATCATATTTAGGATAAACACATTTGGAATTTCATTTGAATTGGACCATATGATGGTATTTGCTTGTAGTATCTCAATGATCCATATTTGAATTGAATGGACAATCTAAGTTTCGAGTTGGAGACATTGATTTTCAAAACTTGCACTTTTTTCCCTGCAAAACAAACAAATTCTCGGCCATGATATCATAGTCGGACGTACAAGATCAGAATATAATTTCAGGCGCCAAAAGCTTTCAAACTTCCCGCTCACATCGAAATATCTCGTGCCCGAAAGTTTAGCCCTGCGATATTCTTGTTTTACCCCTGCCACATGAACGGAAAAGGGCTGCTTTGGTAACTCCATTGTTTTCCCCTCTTTGCCCCCAACATTCTTCCCCAGAGCCCCTCCCCTTCCCCTCCCCAACCCCCCCCCCCCAACCATGGCAAGCCGCCGAATCTAGTCCTTCGCCGCAGCAGTGGACCTCACACCCCGACGGATCTACCTTCCGCACCTTGGAGCCCCCAACTGCCAACTCACCACTTCACCGGAGCCGCTTCAGCGAATGGCTTGTACACCGCTCCAGATTTCCTTGACCGCCATCATGGTCCACCGCACCGGATCTGCTTAACCGGCGCCCTCGTCCACCACAGTGTAGGCCCTTCACTGACTCCCTCATCCGTCCCTTCGCTGGCCCTTCATACAAGCCCTCGTCCGCCGCAACAGATCTGCCTCACTGAAAGCACTGTACAACGCGCCCACCGAAGCCTTCGTCCACTGCACCGGACCCGCTCCACGGACACCATATTCAACTCCATCGGCCCTGCTTTACCGACACCGCAGCCTCATCAAGTTATTTCGATCTGTACTCCTTCGGTTTTTCTCTTTATCGTGCAAGTACCACAGATGAGCTTTCTTGTATGTCGACAGGCGCGGCCACCGTAGCACCGGAGCCGCTTCAGCGACGGCGACAGCCGGCCCAAACTCAACCGCAACATGAGCACCATCGACGATCCTTAGCTATCAAGTATGCCAACGATACCCATACGCCGCCGAGAAACAGGTACTATTATCCAACGGCCAGCGCCTACGTTCACTTTCTTAGCATAAGCACCGCACCTTTGAATTTGTTTAGGGCATCATACAGTTTTTCATGAGACGCGTTATTCTGCTTGCACCTGTAGGGCCATACTTCTGGCAGTGAACATGTTACATGTGCTAAATTACATACTAGTGCACATATAGTTAATATGCTTTAGTTTTGTCCTAAGTATTACTGCACTTCCTAGATATCACTGCCTACTATTTTACTTCTTGCATGCTATATTTATGATAATGGTGTTGTTCTAATGCCACCTGTTGGTTCCATCAGACTGCTTCATGTTCTCTATGCCTAATTACACATCAGCAAACTAGCATGTGGTTCCGCTGGTCTTTGTTCGTTTTACCCTACATTTTCCGATGCTAGCTATTACATCACTGCTACAAGCCTATGTTCATTACTTTTTTGTGTGTTCTTGATCTTCCCAAGTTGCATGACTAATTTGATGCTTCTATTAATTATGGAGCTGCCAACCCATCAAGCAAAATATTTGTTCTTTTGGGGCTGGCACCTCGAACAAGCATAAAAATAGAGGGAAGCAGATATATTGTCGTGTATGCACACACCCTTCTTTCATTAGTTTAGATGAACCATTGATGATCAATTCAAACCAGTGCATGCGATTAAAATTAATTTTACCTAAATAGAGGGTGCAGAATAAACTACAACAAGTAGATTTGCAACCACGGGATGCCGACGATATCTTCAAAGAACATTGCAACAGCAGCGAGGCTTCACAGCAACATATGGTAAGCCAGTGTGTTTTAGTACATGTGAAATGTAATGCGTGTGGGCTGCTTTCTTGGCTTGTGCCCTCAACCTGTAATCCTACAGAATAACAAATAGTTCAGTTGTCTGCTTTGCTGTATTGCTTGCTTCGAATGCTTGTTTGTTACTTGTTACGCTATACCTGAGTTGGCCAATATGTCAGCAAGTGCCTGCTGTACTATGGTAAAGAAATGCATGCCTAGTTCATTTGAGTCCTTAACTTTTCCTCTGAACTTCATCACAAGACTGTCTTCGTAGTTTATATGAGGCCACACTGTTAAGTGCTTTCTCAGATTATTTCAACTACTTAGATGCCTTGGCAACATAAATATAGCGGTGGTACACTCCCTTTCAACTAGGGATGTCAACTGGGTCCCGGTTAATCCCGATTAAAGTCCACTAGTGGTATGATAGTTCAAAAGAGTTTTTGTTTTTTGAGGAAAATGAACTAGGGAGCTAGCAAAACTAACTAGATGGACTGGCGGATGTCGTTTATTTGCCACTTACATCCCTGGTTTCATCTTACCATTTTAATTTCTTTTCGGATGATGCTGCTTCGAACCATCTAAATATAGCTTGCCATGCTCGGCAATAATTCGTATGTCGTTTACCATGTAAGCTTACTGCCTGGATCATGCGATAACTATCTCTTACTTATGTCCAGCGGAAACCTTTTAGGATGCCGTTCACACTAGGACACAATGTACAACCCTAGAATCTATTTGTGGAAGCAGTGCGCCATCCATGTTACCAGATGGTAGCAGTTCAGAGGCAACACTGCCGGAGAGCAGTCCGAGCATAGATATTATAGTTCTTGAGGCTCTACTAGAGGCAGAAAGAGATGGTGTGGCTGCCATGAATGAGGTAATCTCGATCTTGAAGCTGGAAATTATGCAATTAGTTACACGCATTATGCAAGCAACCCAAGAATTGGAGGAAGTAAGAATGTTGCATTTGAAGACGGAGCAGGTCCTGCTGCTTCTGCTATCTGAAGTCCAGGGTAATCCCAGTTCTTCTTTAGATAGCAGTTGAAATTGTCATTAGATTATTGTACTTGCATGTTGTGTCATGTCTCTGAATGGATTATGTTGTAAGACCCCCTATGTTGTCCATGTGTTGTAATGATCCGAATTTTTTAGGCGAGGTAATCCTGAGTACTTGTATGATTGACATAAGGTGAACTGTTTTTCGTGTGAGCATATGGTATTGGATGAAATAACTGTTTGACTCAAAGTGTATCCAACCCACTGAATTCGAAGATCACGGAATTTCTAAATCATAATCATATATAAAGGTGGAATAAATCTTTGTTGTGGTTTTGAAGAAATAAATAAAAAAATCTGGAATTATCTGTGGATATTCATAATCGAATAAAAATTCGATTTGTATTTAGTTGCCAGGGCCCAGGGCAAACGTGAATGCTAATTCTCCCAAGTTTTGAACGAAGCGGCTAAACACCCACTATCATTTGTGGGCTGCCCGAAGCAAGTGTTTGCGAGATGGAAATTATTGTCTACCCCTGACACTTGACATCCTTATCGACTTGATTTATACTGCTGTCGATAGGGGTAGACTAGTAACTTGAATCAGACGTGACACGACGGCCTCTGAGCCCATTCAGACACAGTGGGTGCCAAACGTGGGCGGCAAAACACATTTGATTCAAGCTCGTCCGAAAGACATGTGTCTCTCCCTCCATTTCCCCATTCATCCACGGTGAGCGGCAAAACAAACTCTCCTCATCCGAAATCACTGTAGGCTAATATTTTAAATAGGGGCAGATGTGTAACTTCCCTCAGATGTGACACAACCGCCCTACCTGTCAGCCCCGTTCATACACCGTGGGCGCCAACCGTGGGCGGCAAAACACCCTCTCCTCGCCCGAAATCGTTACCGACAAATATTTGGGAGATGCGAGATTACCGTCCTATCCCCAACCGACGTGATGTCCGAAATTTTAAACGGGGGATAAGTTCGTAACTTTCCCACATTTCAGACAAGCGCGTCCCAAAGTTTGAGATCCCCCCTCCCCCTCCATTTCCCCATTCATACACCGTCGGCGCCACGACAACCTCCCCACTGTGGCCAGCCTCCTCCGTCCGCCACCCCATCCTCCACCTTGCCAGAGCCGCTACCCCTACCCTGTCGTCCACTACAAGAGATGGACGTCTCTCATCCACGGCGCCAGACCAGGATCCTTTCATCGCGTCGTCTCGCTTCATCGGCGCCATCGTCCACTTTGCCGTTGCCGCTCCTACGACCGCCTCGTCGACGGCAACAGGATTTATCCCCCAACCTGGCCGTCTACCATCTAAAGTCTTCTTCCCCGCCGCCGACAGCGATCGCACCCGCAGCACCCTCAATGTATCAGCAGGGGCCTACACGGCATCGCAAGAGAGGTGGTACTCTTCCATATGTGCTTAAGTTATTGATCTCACCCGGAAAATAGATCTTAAATTGTTTACTGTACTTTTCTTGTCCGTACGAAATCATAGTGGCTAGTTGAATGCAAACATTGGTTGCGAAGTAGCTATGTCCGGTTTGCACCTTCAGGTCCGCCATGTCACGGTCACCATACTCGTAAAGCTTACGGTTTCCCTCCTTTATATTCACTACCATCATCGTAGGTGCTTCACTGCTTCGTGTCATGCTAGCACTACTCCTCGAGACCTCAACCCATCAAGAGAAACAACATGCCACTCATAATTCCAAAGCTTACGTGTTGAAATACGAATCTGATATGATGCTCATATTACTAAAACAGAGAACATTTAATTGGTCACCTAATGTTCCTCTATTCGTTTCGAAAAGCATGCGCGCCACCCACTGGTCCCGCTAGTTCCACTTTCCTGATTTTACTCTTGATGCTTAGGGTTTTCCACATTTATCTACTCTACTATGATCTGCGTAGGTGCTTTCTGTCATACTAGCATTACTCCACCCTTCAAGCTAAACAACACAACACTCAAATATCCAAAGCTTAGTTGTTCGAATATGATTGTGATATGATACTGATATTAGTTAACAGACACATTTAATTGGTTAGCTAAAGGTCCCACTTGAGTTTCCAAATGCATGTCGCAACATATAGACAGACATCAGAATTGCATTTCTTTGTCACTTGTTGACTGTACTTTCTTGTCCATACCAAATCTTAGTTGTTATTTCAAAGAAAATATCGGTTGCTAACTACCCTTTGCGCGGTTTGCAGCTTCAGATCTGCCATCCCACTGCCACGATCAACACTATACTCATCATGCTTATGGTTTCCCCATTTTATGATGACCACGATCAGCCTACGTGGTTCGTGTCGTAATAGCACTGCTCCACCCATCAAGCTAAACAAGCTTAGTTGTACAAATTCAAATCTGACATTATGCTGATATTAGTAAAACTGGGAGATGTTTAATTGGTCAACTAAATGCTCCTACTTTAGTTTCGAAATGCATGTGAGCCACATATGGAGAGACCGGAAGGAATAGTATTTCTCTGTGCGCTCTGGTTCATCATGGGTGGCCAACCAACATTGTATAGAAAGACTTGTAATATCTTTAATCTGCTTGCTCTTCTGCTCTTCTTTAAGATGATCCTCTTCTCTTGCAGTTGACTGGTCAGGTCGAGTTATTCTCCCTTAGTATATTTTGAATCTGTCAGGTCAGGTCGACTTGTTCTTCTTTACTATATGTTGAAGCTGTCATCTGCGAAGTATCATCACTTCTGGAGCTCTCATATTTTGAGTAGTAGGCCGCATTATATTAATGCACACACCAAATTACAGCATGCATGGCACCTCTTAGAAGAATTGCAGAGATAGCACAAAGGGGTTTATAGGGAGGAAGTATTGGATTAGAATCACTTATGCATTACAAAGATAATCTCACTTGTTTTTATGTTTTCATGCATGTCAGGTATTGAACATTACCAAAATGAATATGAGAATGGGTGCACGAGAGGAATATTGCGGAACAATCCACTGGCTAACAAACTTGGCATGGTGGAGGATGGCCTATCTTATTCACCCATCAAGGTGCATGCTCTAACTTGGCAAGGTTGTCTTGGTCGCACATATTTTGCATCTGACCTCTTGCATTACTTCTACTTTGTTACACTATCTGCTTAGTTTAAGCATCATATATGAGTATATGCCATACCTATCCATTTTTTGTACCTATTCCATGTGTCGTCCTACTATGTTTTTCCAGTCAAGTGTTGTTCTTTCGTAATAGATGTCCAAAAGGAAGAGGGTGATTGCAGATCCTCAAGGAGTACAAACTAGGTATTTGGAAAAGGTAGTGATACCTGTTAAATCAGATAGATCAGCAGCCACAGAAAACACAGGCCCAACTATAACAGACTTTACCCGTACTCCAGTGGCCAAACCCCTATTAGAACTGTTGACAGCCCAGCATCAGGTACTGTCAATGATATCGATTCAAAATTTGAACTCCTAAATTTCTGCATGTGCCTTACCTTCTCTCTTGTATGAAAACTAATTTCAGAAGAATCTCCTTGCTCAAAGGATCATAGGTCTTGCGACAATACTGGGCTCTACATTGCTCTTGTCAGTACCTCTTGCCCTTTGTCACCATACTTACACTCATTGCTGTTTGATTATGTAGCATCACTGTAAATGTTCGCTTCTTTATCCTCCCTTTGCTTGAAATTATAAGATCTATATTTACTCTTAGATAAATGTAGAATTAACACAATGGTTATGAAGTTTTGGATTGCTCATGTAAGTACCTGTTGTCATGTAGTCCCTCTGTATCGAATTAATTGTTGATCAATTGGATGTATTTAGAACTTAATAGTGCTAGATACATCCATTTGAGCGACAACTAATAACGGACGGTGGTGGTATTATTGTACATGCATCGCGAGATAGTTGATTGTCTAGCATTACTCTGCATCTTATCTGCCCTGCCCTCCACTTTCTCCAAATTATCATATCTACATTTACTCTTACCAAAATGTTGAATAAAGCCAATGCCACTGGACACGTTGATGTCTGCATTCCTCTTGTCAGTACCTTTTGCCTTGTAACGATGTACTTAATTAATTGCTATTTGATTATGTATCATCAGTCTGCACCTGAGCTTCATTATCCTCTATTTCTTCCAATATTATTTGATCCATATTTACTCTTTGCAAAATGTAGAATAATGGCAACGCTTATAAAGAATTTTCTTTAGGGAATTTATTGAATTATCTTTCCATCAACATGGAGAAGGGCTTTGTCCAGCCCGTGTTAACGTGTAATGTAAGTTCCTCCTTCTCAAGCCTTCAAACTTTGTTCTAGTATAGATTTGGATAGGCATCATTTCCTCCACTGCTGTTTACATTTGATTGGATGTTTGCAACAACTACCAGTTTTAAATTGTAGTTGTAAAAACATGTTCCTTATGCAGAACAGATCCATTTATTTGCTTATATAATTGTGAAACCTGTTACGTGTCTCCTTGTTTCTCTTTCATAGTCGTATCTCTTATGCCAGGCGGAACTTTAGGAAAGATAGTGAGCCAAACCATCTTGAGGACAGCGAGATGACCCCAAGGTCCTGTCTTGATGAAGACAGTGAGTTGACGCTACTCACCAGCAGGTATGAGACAACCTCTGTGCAGTCGCAGCCGCAATCAGTTCGACTTCTTTAGTCCCAACTTAAAGCGGAAAGGCTTGCTTCAGCTCAGCTCCGACTTGAAGTCAAAGATGTAATGAAGATGTCAGGGGACTGCCTTGCGCACTATGGTGCCATACAGCTAGGGATGAAGCATCTATCGTTGACATAACTGAGGTGTCATCAGCTTGTTCGGCTGCTTGCGGGGCCCGAGCTTGCCAGGTCTAGTGCCTTCTGAAGTGCTCTCAGTTTTGTATATTATTTTGTCGACGCGTTTATATGCACTTGTGGCGACCTTTGATGCCCAGTGTATGTAATTCGCGGTCATGTTGCGCTTTATTATCACTGGTAGCGAACTTTGATTCCCAGTGGATGTAATATGCCGTAATTTCTTTATTGTATAGTCTAGGTTTATTCTTTGGTCGGTATGCTGTAATTTAGGCCGGAAGGTTCAGTGGATCTCAGTGTTGTCGGTCTTCAGGCCATCCCGTTACTCATATGGGCCAAAATGTGGGCCTATAATTATCTTGGGCCATTAGCAGGTCTAAACCTATAGTAGTTTCCCGCCTTTAACAGGCCATGGGCTACATATTTACTGTAGTGACACTGGGCTTCCTACGGGCCATAGAAACAATGGGCCTTCTACGGGCAGTATCATCAATGGTCCTTAGACGGGCCGTGTGATCGATTGGCCAAACATGGGCCAAAAACAGACCGCATTATGGTCATAAACGGGCTAGACTTGGAGTCGTCCATTCATGGGCCGACCATAACGGGCCGTCGTTAATAGGCCGTATTTGATGACGCTATGAAAACGGCCCAACGTATTAACGGGCCACAAACGGGCCGACTGTAACCACGGGCCGAATTTGGCCCACAAGCAGAAAATGGCAATAACGGGCCGTAAGTAACTGAATGTTGGAAATGAGCCCAAGAATAAATGGGCCGTGAGAAGGCCGAAAGATAACATGGGCTGCAAACAGCCCAATGGATTACTGGGCCGTTAATGGGTATAAAGTGATACACTGTTCATTACGGGCCAGTTTCACCACGGGCCGTTAATGGGCCAAGAGTTACAAAGGGCCTCATATGGGCCGAAACACGTCATGGGCCATACATGGGCCGGAACTTAAAATGGGCTGGAATCATATTGGACGGCCCAGATGACGCTACTGGGCCTAATTCGGATAGGTCGTAACGGGCCCTAGGTTAGCGGGCTGTAAATGGGCTATATGCGAACAGGCCGTTAACAGGCTTTCCGTGGGCCGGCCCGCCACCTTTTGACCTAGTCAAATGGGCCGGCTTTTTCACAGGAATTGGCCTCTGTTTGGCCGTGCCATGTGTCGACATATCATAGGCGCCTTCGGTCCAATGAGTGGATGACATCTGTCCCAACGGTGAGCCGACACGTGTTTCCTCCAGCCAATGATGATTTTACACGTGGAAAATCCCCATTGGTCGGGGCTGTTAGCGGGTTATCGAATCCAAAACCGGACCCGGTAGCTTAACGGCATTCCGTTACGGTGGATGCCACGTGTCGGTCACCCTTGACGACAGCACTTTTGTGACGCACGATTTATCGTCATGGAAGTGGACACTGCTGTGATGATAATTTTGGTAATGTCATGGAACACTTCTACGACAGCACAGGTATGACTATCTTGATTCTGTCATAAAATTTTCATGGATGTACATGCATGACAAAAAACGCGACCTGCTGTGACAAACACGTATCAGCACGGAAGTGTATTTTTTGTAGTGTTGAGAGGCTGACAGCTGGGTCCACGGCCGCAGCAAGGAAGTGCCTCCTTATTACGCGCAAAATAATTATTCCTCCACTTGACAGCAGGGACCCATCGGACGGGCCATCGTATTTCGCGAAAAAAAATTGTTTCCCCCCTGATTACTAGGACCCACCAGCTGCATCTTCGCATGCAAGGAAGTGCGTCCATATTACGGGCAAAAAAATGATTCGCCCCCATGACTGCTGGGATCCACCAGCTACATCTTTGCACGCAAGGAAGTGCCTGACAGTCGGGACCCACCCGCTTGAAGCGTATGTAGTGTTGTCATTCTGGTCGCGAACGTGTACGTACATACTGGTCGATCGGTTTGTCTGCAGGCTGCAGCGATGAACCGTGGCCGTGTAAGGAAGGTCACGTGTCGTAGTTAGGCGCACACGTAGCATGTACATGTACGTACAGTGGCCGGGGTGCAAGAAAGTAAATACGGCCACGTACGTACATATGGGCGGGGTCTCGAACGCCTACTCGTGCATACGTCCGGCCATGGCTCGTGTACATGGCTCGGTCAGAACGGAGAAACTGTGTCATCGTCGTGTTCGTGGGGAGGCAATGGAATGCGTCGTGTTCATCGGCAGGCAACGGAACGCGTGCTGTTCATCGGGAGCCAACCGGCTTGGACGGAACAGTCGATGGAAACGAGGCCTGGCGTACCGCAGAATGGAGGAAACGGCCTTGTGTTCGACCGGCCACGGTCAAAATGGGATCCTGTTCATCGGGAGGGGTCTAGAGTACCGCAAAACGAAGGAAACGGACCTCCTACGGTTGAAACGGGGTCCTGTTGATCGGGAGGGGTGTGGCATACTGCAAAATGGAGGAAACGGACTTGCGTTGGAGCACTACGGTCAAAACGGGGGTCCTGTTCATCGGGAGGGGTGTGGCGTACTGCAAAACGGGACTCCACGAGATACTATTCATCTCCATCGTCGACTGCCTCCACGGGCTACTGTTCATCCACCATCGACCTCTTCCAGCCTCCACCTGCGATTGTTCATCCACAAGCTCCTGTTCATCCAGCCTCCACCTCTCCTCCACCAGCTACTGTTCAACCAGCCCTCTCCACGGGGTCCTGTTCAACCACCCCTCCACGGGCTACCGTTCATCCAGCCCTCCACCAGCTACTGTTCAACCAGCCCTCCACCGGCTACTATTCAACCAGCCCTCCACGGGCTCCTGTTCGTCCAGCCCTCCACGGGGTCCTGTTCATCCACCGGTCGACCGATCGGGGTCCTGTTCATCCAGCGGCAATGGCCTCTACTACCACGGGGTCCTGTTCATCCAACCCCCCACAGGGAACTATTCATCCAAACCCCCCAACAATGCTCACTGTTCATCAAGGGAAGGAGGCAGCAATGTTCGATCGGCTTCAGTTAGCAGCAGTAGCTAAGGAATCGCTCGATCGGGTTCAGTTAACAGCCATCGATCGATCGCTCGGGTTCAGTAATGTGTAGCATGCAGTGCAATCTCTCGGGTTCAGTAGGTGAACGCCTCGCTCGGGTTCAGTTAGAGCCCAACGCCTCGCACCCACACGCCTACGTGTACGAGAGAAATGCGCATCGCTCGGCCCCCGACCACCCACCGTAACCGGGAACTCCCCGATATTTTCCTCGCCCTCACTTCTACCACGGTTTTTTCCGTCATCACGGGCCAAAGAATGTCATCCAGCTGCGTCTCTGGCCCGCCTAGGACGAAAAGCCCATTTTTTGTCATGATTTTCTGTCATAGAAGTAGGAGCCCACCACATCTATGATGATACTGGGTTTTGTCACAGTTATCGTCATAGAAGTGTCGTAAGCATGATAGAAAAAATTCGTTCGGCCCAAAATGTCACGGATGTGTCTTTTTCTTGTAGTGAATGTCTTTGCCTTCCGGGAGGGGAATGTCAGGACCCTGACAAGAGAAGCTACTCAGGTTATCTGAAGAAACCTGAAGATAGAAGAGGATAACTGACGAACTCTGCAGCAACGTTTCGTCAGTTATCCAACAATGGAGATGCGAGAGCATTAATGAAGATGGATGGTTCAGATGCTGAGTAGCTGGAGTACGAGAACCAATGTAATTCAAATAGTACTGTGTTAAGTGTGCTTTCATTTCACCCACTGTGATTTGTGGTAGCTTATAAGCGGAGACCTCGCTGAAGGGAAAGTAGGAACGAAAGAACATTTATCATATTTTGTTGTTAGTCTAGCTTTCGTCCTCGTCTTGTATCAGACCAAATCAGGGTATCTTTGTGTAAATTCCGACCACAAATACATGAGGAACTCCATTTCTGTGTTCAAGTTAGTTTGATCCCCATCCAGATCCTCACAGGGAAAAGGTTCTATTTTCTGGTTGAGCTGTTGCAAGATTCTTCAAAAGTTGTACAGGTTTCTGTTGCCAGATCCAAGAAATTGGTCATTTTTTAGAGCAGAGATGTGCGTGAGATTCATACATTTGTGTCATCGAAGCCATAGTCTCTCCTTAACATGTGAATTGGTGAAATGTTTAGAACTAAGTTGGCTGTGGATCTCGAAATTAATAAACTATGGATTTAGCCTTTATAATGGACTCTTTGTGGAAATTTGTACTTCACCCTTGGTGAAATTTCTCGTACTCCATCACTTCGAGTTGTTACTAGATTTGCTATGAAAGTATCCAGACTGTTTTTTCCTTTGTGGTATGTGCCGGATAAGTATACATGACATCAAGATAAGGAGAGCAGCGTGATCAAGAATATATAAGTGTCTTCTTAAGTTGTGAAGTTATCATATCCCAGCCTCAATGAATAAGGGTATGCTTTTTTTCCTTGTTGAATCAAGACCAGAGGCATCCAGTATGCTCTACTTTATTAGTTTGTTAGCTCGGTAATTCAGCTCGGATCATTGTCCGGTACTCAATGTCCCAACATTGTGGATTACTTGAAATAAATCACCAGTTCACTTTCTTCAGTTAATTGGATTTAGGCATAGTGCTTGAAAATATTTCAAGTAAAGTTTACACGGAGTTATGTGTTCCGTGTAAACACTAGGACTCAGTTTTGCTTCATATGTATGCCTTTGGGTGGATGAACACTTGGTTAAGCAACTGTCCTTTCTTGATTCATCCAAAGACAAGGGAGGGCATTAAAACCAACAATTGGTGTGAAACAGTTGTAAATGATTGATTAGAAAATGGTCAAGTTTTATAAGTGTATGGCTATGAGAAATACATGTGTTTTTCAATTTTCGGATTAATGTACGTATTGTAAGAACTTCTGGTTCACTAATGTTGATCTATTGTTTTCCTTTTGTTCACTTTACTCAACCAGCTGAATTGCTTAGTTGACTGTTGGCTTTATCATATTAATGAAAAATTTGTAAATTGTTTCTTAATGAGTCTTTTTACTTATCTAAATAGATTGGGACCCCAAAAACAGAGTAGTTTGTACTTCATTCACATTTTTTTGAAGTATACAGTCAGTCGAATATATATATACATTACAATGATCGGAAATTTTGTACCCCAAATTTGCGCTCAGTTCATTGTTAGGTCCTGCCAAAAATTTAATGGATAATTTTGGTCGCAAGTTAGCACCTTCTGGGCATTCATGTCTTTTGACATTTTAAATCTTCAATTGTTTACTAAGCTAATCTTGGTAATTAACTATGTTGCACGGACTTCCAACATGTTCCAACTTTTTCAAGTATTATCTGATTGTCACTTGACTTGTCATTCTATCTTTTATAACTGATGGATTTTTAAACATGAAAGATCATATACTTTGGTTATTTCACTTCCCGCTGATAAATGGATGGGGGTGTTTGTCACACAACAAGCCTCTTTGTCGATCTAGCACAAAAAAATATTGGGAAATTGATTTTATGTTAAGGATATACTCACATAGAAGTTGTGATATACATTGTGAAAGAAGATGTTAACAAAATTTACAGAAGTGAGTTATGTTTTTCATTTTAATTTATGTAAGACATTTATGTATGAACCAAGTTTAAATGTCGACTCTTTAATGTATTTGTCATCATTTTTAAATATTCTGTTATGCTTGATCTCTACCATCATTATCACTGAAGATCACAACATTTGTTCTGTTGCAACGTACGAGCAACTTGCTAGTTAATCATAGTGTACGAAATACGAAGACCTCATCAGATGGAAAACAATGGATCCATGCGTTATATGTTTAGCGGCTAACTCTTACTCAATGTTTCAGGAGAACGCATGCTGAAATCTTCATTATCACCAGTGGGATTGATGTAGTGATCCAGGAAGAAGTCGCTAATAAATCTCCATACCATCAGCAATTCACCAGCCGGGAGTGGTTCAGGGGTCCTCGGTTTGAAGATGAGCTGCAATATTTTTAAGATCAGAATGTGCCATATGAGTGGAGTAGAAGATATTAATTAAGATAGACTTACTGGTTCTAATTCGCGAGGATCTTCACAACTATCAGCAGATTTGCAGATGGAGATCATGTGTCTGCAAACATAGTATCCACAAAGGTTGGTCCCTGCTACTTGCTGAGGACACTGAATTTTGTGTACAAACTTAGTCATGTATTTGTCCTATTAGGAACAACCTAACCGGTGTTAGATGTATTATTTTTTCTTTGGACAAAATAGAAAGAGGTTTATTTAGAAGCTTGAACATTTGACTAGCGTAAGGAAAGGTATTTGCAGACTGTTGGATAAATTTTCCGAAAATAACGGATTTCGGTGTGTTACCGGAGAAACGATCTCGTGCTGCAGAGGTTGTTCCGTCTTGAACAGGTTCCCTGGTCCACAATGCGAGCACACTACAAATGATGATGAATTTTGACAACATCAATTATTGAACCAGATATGAATGCAAATTAATTTCAACATCATAGAATTCAATACCTATCCAAGAATTGCTGAACATGCATCAGATCCTGAGCGTTTGTTGACTCTTTGAGAGAATCGATGTAGTAAACTATGTTCTTGTTTGGAACAATGAATACCAATATCCAGTGATTGCTACATATTAAAAAAGCCATGAACTTACGAATGATGTCAAAATCTGAAAGACAATCAATGTATGCATGGTTGTTTACTTGACTTACCGTTCATGATATGGCCAGAGAAATGATTTTGCATGGGACATGTTTTCGAAGATATGGACAACCATGTTAATGGCCCAGTCCCATCGGTCCTTACCATCTAATGTTGTGCCATTTGCTAATGCTGGATCTATGAAATACACACTCTCCCTTTTTCTTCTCTGCGCGTTCAATCCCCTGAGAGGAATAAAATGCAGGTAGTTGTTTATCATTTACAGCCTTGTATGGAGAAGTTGATCAGAGTTTGTTAAGTACTTACAAAATCAGGCATCTAACAAGCGTGTCATCGAGCACGTTGAAGTTGAAGAAGAGATGTAAGTCCTTGAAACTCACATTGATGGAACCAGCATCGTGTCGGAAATGATCTCTGTTGTAGTGGACTAGCAAACCATGATGACCTTCTGACATTTGGTCCATGCAATATTCATGTAACTCGCGGCAACTGGAGCTGCACTCATCAAGTATTCGCCAACAAGAAATGGTTGGCCATGGACGTAATTGCGTGCTTCAAGTACGTCTGCTTTACTTTTAGAAAGCAACAAACATACTTCTTCATCATCCATGGCATCACAAATAATATTACTCCCCGATTCGAACAAGCTGTTGTTAATTTGGTTCTGGGCGATGAGTGCCTTAAGTAAGAGGCAATCGTTCTCTTTCCTCTTCGCTCTCCCGCTGCGCTTCCTCGTGGGTGTAGCCTTTTTGGCCACTTCCTTCTTGGTACTTGAAGCATTTCTGGCAGAATGTCTAGTTGGCTGCAAGGTAGACTACCGAGCAGACGGTGAAGCTTGGACGGATTGCTTAGCAGACGGTTTATCTATGCCGGACCGCTGAGCTGGCGGTGCTGCTATGACGGACTACTGGGCTGTAGGAGCAGAGGCATTGCACTGCTGACCATACGTTGAAGCCATGCCGGGTTTGTGCGCAGGTGGTGCCAACTTGTCGGTGTGCTGAGGAGGCCATGCCAACGCGTTGGTTTGCTTCAGGAAGGGTGGGCAAGGAGAGTGTCACCGGTTGAGGGGCAACAGTGGTTGCTTTTGGCGGGGCTTCAGGAATCTAATCGATGAACTCTATTTCCTTTCGTGGCCACTGGATGTGATGTAACAATGTTTCTCCCAAGGTCCTTTGCTCATCGAAGTCTCCTAGGACATTCTTCAGGGCAAATTCATTGAATCTAGGCTTTACTTCAGTCACGTAGCACTTCACACAGCCCGGTTTCAATGGCACATTGTCCAAGAAGAGGCCATCTTCCACGAAGGGTGGGCAAACCCAGGTTGTTGCACATTTTAATGTACCCTCATAATGTGTAAGCACGCCCTTCACTCTATCTTTCAATCCAGATAGATCAGATATAGCATCATCACGAGTAGCTGCAGTCTCAGTGTCGCTGGGGTCAGCTGATGCACAACTACTCTTGTGCAGTGTTGTCGCACAATAAGCAGCATCCTCCATGCCCGCCTCCCCTCCCATCTGCTGGCTATCTGTCAGTGTTCGAGTCTTCTGCATCATCGTTGACTCCTCAACATCCTTTCGAACAGCCAGATAAATCTCCTTCTTCAACCTTTCATACAATGCATTCTTCTTCATTTCACTCCTCGCTTTTTTCATGCTGAGCCTCTTTTATTTGCTGAGTGTGAAAGCCCTCTTGTGCAGGACATTAACACCTATACCCCTTGCACGGCCAGGGGGCTCTTTTTTGTCCAGAGCAATGGACAGAATGTCACATGGCCCTGAGTTCCTTAGAACCTTCCAGGGATCTTGGAAGCCTCTAACATCACTTCATACAGTTTGGTGTCACGTGCGTTTTCAAAGTAATAAGTTCCATCATCACGCCTCATTGCACGTGCCCGCAAGTAGTCTCTAGCGCGTTCGCCCCTGATTTCACTAAAGGCCGGATTCCCACCCACCGCTACTGCTTCTTTGTCCTCCTGTTCCCATATCAGTTTCATGCCGTAGTATCCTGCCACACCCATACATGGGGGTGTATGTTCTTCTTCTGAAGTTCCGATTGCTTGAAACTCTTCTCAGCAAACTCTTTAGTTGCCCTGCCCCTTTTGAATTCTGCCCAGTCTGCCTTTGTAATTTGGAGGTATGCGGGGATTGGGTCCTTGCCTTCACTCAAGTACTTCTTGTACAGTACGTGCTTCCAGTTTTGTCCAAGCATCCCTAGCCTTCTTCAGTGCAGCGTGTTCCACCTGCACTGGAACGTTGAAGTGACCCATGATCTCCCGGACTATCCTTCGCCGTTTTTCTGTCTCAGCCTTCCGAAACCCCGGCAGATTAATGTTGAGCCTTGCCCTGCCAACAAATCCACACACACTCCTGAACCTCATGCATTCTTTATCTGGTTTAGTTGGAGCCCAGGACTTTAAATCAATCTCGGTTACTTCAGATACACCTTTAGGCTGGTGTGTGGGCTTCCTTGGAGCGTTCCTCCGTGTCCTGACCGGAAGGGTAATTGCTATAGCTCTATCCCGTTCAAGACTACTTGATCCCTCACAATCTGCTGAAGATACATGGCCTGAATGAGTGCTGTCGCTGCTACTCGGCATCTACAGAGAACACATGTGAAACTCAGGAAAGGAGGATAAGCATAAAACTAACAACTTGGTATCAAGCTTTCTAAACATGCCATGCAATAATTTAGAAAATGTACAGCTAATTTGTTAAGTTTGTGTGACTCGGACGCCCGCGATCTGTAAATAGGCAGTAACTTATTGGAACAAATACAACTTATATGTAATAAGTAAGGTAGATAATGAACATATAGATGCTCTCTGTTATTTTATAGCCAATTTGGGAACATACGGAACGAAATTGGAAGAGGGATTGCGAGGAAATATGCCTCACCGTGGTGGAGAGCAGTAACTAACAGGCTTCTTAATGCAAACCCGTCCAGACCATAGGAGAGGCGAGGGTTACTGCATCGATATGCTCAAGGGTGGCTGGCGAGCAAACGAAGATGGCGAGGCGCGGGCCGCCGCATGTTGGGAACGACAGTGGAGGTAGGCTTGACGCCGAAGAGCGGGCACACGGCCGGGGTGAGCATGGCGGTGCCGAAGAGGGTTCTGCTGTGGAACTCGGGGAGGGGGGAGCTGGCGAAGGAGATTGGGTCGACTAGTTGAGTGAAACGCGGGCGGACGG
This sequence comes from Aegilops tauschii subsp. strangulata, assembly GCF_002575655.3. Classification (NCBI taxonomy): domain Eukaryota; kingdom Viridiplantae; phylum Streptophyta; class Magnoliopsida; order Poales; family Poaceae; genus Aegilops; species Aegilops tauschii. The sequence continues at coordinate 190,796,274 of NC_053036.3, forward strand.
TGGGGGGTGTTGGGGACTCCAGGTGTTGGCGGCCTAGGTGAAAAGGGTGAAAAATATTCCCAGTCGCCGCGCGCGGAAAGGCCTATGCAAACGGTTGCCTCTAAGCGCATGTGTGCACAAACCAAATAATTTTGTTTGAAATGAAGACGTACTAATTTTGAAATGAAGACGTGAGTTCATCGTTTCGCCTCTAAATTTTTCCCATGTAAACCAATCACAATTTTACCACGGGTTTGATTTGCTGGCGCATTTCAGGTCTCGTGTGCTATATGTAAGACATTTTTTGGCATTTACCGTGCATGTTGGCATATAAATCAATTCCTAGCCGGACTGCATTTCCTGTCAAAAGGGATGAGAATTTCCGTTCGATCTGGGAGCATCCAACGGTGCAGACGTACGATCCGTGGTGTTTGGGTTCTGGCCAATCAGAATGGATGACTCAGATCGCACGCGCAGCAAGGGGGGGCATCGGCCACGGTTTGGTAGGCACACGGCTTTCGTGTGTGAACTGTGTGCTATTTGAAAACATTTTTGGGAGGGGCTATTTGAAAACATTTACATGTGTTGTCGAAAGGGATGAGGATTGCCATTTGATCAAGGAGAATCCAACGGTGCAGACGTACGATCCGTGGGGTTTGGGTTCTGGCCAATCAGAACGCACGACTCAGATCGCGCGCGTGGCATAGGGGTGGGGGTGCATCGGCCACGGTTTAGTGGACACACGGCTTTCGTGAGTGAACCGTGTGCTCTTTGAAAACATTTACATTACCTAATATCATATTTTTGTTTGAATGAAAACATGAGTTCATCGTTTCGCCTCCAATTTTTTTCCACGGTAAGAAATCACGAGTATAGTGGAGAGTGTCATATACTAGTATCATGAATATATAGTATATATGATACTAGTGTATGATACTACCTTTAATTAATTATAGTGCATATATAGTATAATACATAGAGTATAGTACCATATCTAGATCATATTTATTGCCATGCATGACACAAATTAGCATCGCCTTAACATGATACGGTATCTACCTATATGTTACTCTAACCCTCTTTATATATATTTAATTCTTTGCCACATCAGCATACTTGCTATTTCCGAGTGCATGACATCGTCGGCTATGATACCACTATGGCCAGCCTTATATAGTGGGGAGTATCATATACTATATATATAGTATCATGCATATGATACTAGTGTATGATACTACGTACGTACCTTCATAGTGCATATATAGTATCATAGAGTAGTATATATCATAGATGACCGTATTTATGGCCATGCATGACACAAAGTAGTATAGCATTTTTTATTTTATATATATATATATATGTTACGGTATCTACCTATGTTACCGCTTCTTTGCAACATCATCATATTTTCTATTCCTGAGTGCATGTACCAGCTATGATACCCCCACTATGGCCAACCTAATAAGGCTGGCCGTAATATGGGAGTATCAACCGGTATGATGCATGCCAACTAGACTTTTTGGATGATGTGGCACACAGTTAAATGAGGAAAGAGAGGTGTGGTGTCATATCACGATACTGTATCATATTAAATGTTGTACTACTTTGTGTCATGCATGGAAATTAATAAGGCAACCTAAGATACTAACTTATGATACTATGGATGCACGCATTACGGAGGTATTGCCGATCATATACTAGTATCATGCATATATATACTCCCTCCTTTCCGGTTAATAGGCTTATCTCAAAATTTTAGTTTTTCCATTTTATAAGGCTCAATTTGGTTGTTCCCCATCACATGTCCAGATTCCAAGGTGCATTAAATCATTGCATGCAAGTATTAAGAGAAAGTTGACCAATGCATGTACTTTATGCATGCATGTATTGCAATTAATACATTGGAAAATATAATTTTTGAGGAAAACAAAAGCATTAATTGGGTGTTTTTGCAAACTACAAAAAGTATTCCACCACTCACCATCTACCTTGGTTGGTGAGATTTTTGAATTGAGCCCTTAAGGCTGGTTGTAATGGGGAGTATCATATACTAGTATCATGCATATGATAGTGTATGATACTACTTCTGTAATGCATAGTATCATAAGTTAGTATCTTAGGTTGCCTTATTAATTGTCATGCATCACACAAAGTAGTAGTACAACATTTAATATGACACGGTATCATGATATGATACCACATCCTCTCTTTCCTCATTTAATTGTGTGCCACATCATCCAGAAAGTCTAGTTGGCATGCATGATACCGCTTATGATACTACCATTACAACCAGCCTAAACCGGAAAGGAGGGAGTATGAGACTAGCCACAATGGAGAGTAACATACACTAGTAACATACACATATCCCTAGACTATGTTACTACCTTCATAGTGGGTAGTAACATAAGTGTAGTGTCATGCAAAGCTTCATTTATTAGGTTATAGACTCATATTGCATTGGGACATGTGATGTTACAGTAACTAGCTAAGTTACTGAAACTATCTCTCTCCTCATTAACTTATTGACACATAAGCAAGTTTGCTGACTTGTAGTCGATGTTACTACTGAAGTTACTCCCACTGTGGCTAGTGTGATACTAGCTAGTCGTCTATGATGTACTAGCTACCTCACTAAGAGCATGGTTAATAATACAGCCAAGCGTCGGCTATAAGAAGTTGCCATGTCATATACAGCCAACCTCTTAGCGGGCATGTACAATAATAATTTTTAAATACGTACTAGTTTATCAATAGTTGGTCCACCTTACATCCTCACAAAGTGTCTTGGGTCTCGTGTTGCAGCTGGCTCTACTAACCAAGAGCCCGCTTCTCTTCTCTTTCCTCCAAATAATAAGCACATATATATTATTCTATTCCTTATAGCCTACTTATACTACCCACAATGGGAGTAACATAGGTAGTAACATCACACGTATCTAGATAAAATAGATGATGTGGCAAGCAATAAATGAAGAAATAGAGGAAAGTGGTAACATATATAACTAGTTACTAGTAGTATGATTAACATCACACATCTCAAGGCAAGATGAGTCTATAGCCTAATAAATGAAGTGTTGCATGTTACTACACATATATGTTACTCCCCACTATAGAGGTAGTAACATAGACTAGTAACATTCTATGTTACTACCCATTGTGGCTAGTCTTATGTCACTCTATTGTGTACTTGCTCTAATGCATAGTATCATAGAGTAGCTAGTATCATATGTAGTACTTTATTTATATTGTCATGCATGACACATAGTAGCATAGCATTTATTATGATACGGTTTCATGATATGATACTTAACCCTCTCTTTCTTCATTTAATTAATTCTATGACAGCTCATTAAAATTGCCTAGTTGGCATGCATGATACTAGCTATGATGCCCCCTTACTATCAGCCTAGCAAAGAAGGTGTACAGATCATTTGTGCGTCGCTTTGTGAGTTTACATCCGTTTGTTCAAGAAGCGGGGAGAAGTTTCAAACATTTCGGCCGCGAGGTGTGGCCACTGGCGTAGGCCTACTTGGTATTTTAATTACAGGAAATTTAGATGGAGTTCGGACATCATCAAAATCGATGTGTGCCCGTGGCGTGCTCTCACGACCCCATGGAAAAAAATTGGTAAAGTTTGCCACAAGTTTTGATGACTGCTCCTTTCAAACCAGAGCATCTCACATGAAGGATCATGGTTTTCCAAAAGGAGACATGTCAATTCAAACTCCTGTGGCCGATGACTTCATCGTTTGGCCTCATAAAAATTTCCACGGTACGCAATCACCATTATACCACAGGTTTGATTTTCTGGCAAATTTCAAGTATCATTAGCTATATTTAAGACATTTTTTGAGATTAACATGCATTTTGTGCATAAAAATAAAATTACAACCGAAACTACATGTGCTGTCGAAAGGGATGA